>NC_088864.1:41992666-42337946 GCF_032884065.1 Artemia franciscana | reverse complement strand
TGTGCCTTTCAGAGGTCCAAGATTAGCCTTAGCTCTGTGTATGTGTGTGCGTCTATTGGGGGAGGAGGTAAACATACAGAAATTATGGTCATGCAGTTATGCACCAAAAGGTGTGGTTGGATCTCAAATAAAATTAATTGGCAGAACGAGTCAGTGTCATAGTTTGCATTTAGTCTGGAATCGATTCAACCTCAGTGAGGGAGGAGAAAGGTGTATTTAAATTCTTGTTTCGACCGCATCTTTTGGAAAGTGATGTCAAGTTCCAATCAGAACTCGTGGGAAGTAAGCAGTATGCCCATTGGTTTACTTTTACGGTCACCACCTTATCGGACCTCTGTCTGAGGGAGAAGGATTTCAAAGTCTCAACTCAAAAGCTTTATTAGTAAACAGGATGGTGACAGTCGTTCAAACAAACCAAACAATCAAATCAAACAAATCAAACAATCTGTTCGATTAGATACCTGCGAGAGAAGTTTTGCGTTCTTGTCTATATCTATCAGAATGGCTTACCTGACCTTCATCAAATTCGGTAGGGAATGAAATACAGAAAAATGTTATGATAAAACATCTCATCTCATGAACATAGTTGAAGAAAAAAAAACAGCACATTTTTTATGTTTTTAATAAGTCACAGGTTTCTTTTACTTAACGGTGACTCACGATCTTCGGTAAATAAATCAATCGATCACTTTATTCATAAAATTACAGGTAATAATTGCCTTTATGATATTTGTAGAGTGTGCTCCTAAATCATTTGGCCATAATAGGATTGGAAAAAAGAAGAAGAAAAAACCCGAGATTGGAAGAGCCTTTACATTCCGTATCACAAAAGCCAGGTCTTTGGTAATTACAACCGAAGGAAATATGATCGATGACCTGTAATTCTAGTTCTTTTCCTTTTAAATTCTATTCCAGTCTCTATCGACTATGAATTATTCTGATAGATGAACAGGGAGTAATTTTTTTCCAAAAAAATAAATTGTTGGTGACACCGAGGTAAACTAAATTACGAAAATAACGACGTAGGAGACTAGAACTAAAGGTGGCTACACAGGTAAAATTCACTCTGACATGCTTCTCTAAAAGAATTTTCTGTCAAACATACTTTATGGAGTGGATAGTAGAAACGACAATTAATTGGCATTTACCGACACGGTTTGTCTAATTTTAGTGCATAGCTTCGTTAAATTTTTATCTAATGCGAATTTTAAAGAGACAAAGTCTTTTTAGTCATTAATTTTAGAATTTAGGATTGAAAACAAAGATTCTAATTGAAGCACGGCTGCAACAAAATTCAATAACTAGAAATTAAGTTTTACTGGGGCAATCCATTCTTTGAAAGAAGTTCAACAAAGATGAAGATCATTTTGGGCCTTTGTTTGACAATACATAATGAAAAGCCCGTATTCCTGTGTAATTTTTCGCTTCAGTGAGGGGTTAAATTCAAGAGTTGTAAGGGCTAGTAGGACTTGGCGGATAGAAACGCCCGCTAATAGCAAAAACAAATTTTATTACTATTTGGTAATATAGGAAGTTTGCAAAAGCCAAAGACAAGTCATGAGAGTAATTCTTTCATTTTCTATTTCGTATCATAATTTTGTTTCTTTAACACTGGAATATCATTATCCTATTAGGACTCTGTCAGAGGTAATACTCAAAATAGGAAAAAAGGACTGAAGGAAATAGCAGACAGTTAAGAAATTAGAATTGCAAAAACAGTGGTAGTCAAACGGGCATCAATGTTGAACATTTAATAGACAAGTCGTCAATGTAGGTAAGCCTCTCAGAGACAGTTAAATTCCTAGCCATTGAAAATATTGAACCCGATAACTTAAAACAATAATAATAATTAAGAAGAAAATACACTCATATTTTGTCCATATTACAATGAATTTCATGAACAACACAAATATATATCTCACTCACGAAGCCTAAGTACTACAGACAGCTCATCTAGATCATAGGTAGCGCAATAGTTCTGCCTAAGTAAAGAGTGATGTGGCCACAAGGTATTACTTATTTATTTTTATTTTTTGGGGGGTTTTAGACCAGGGCACTTCGTATCGAAGGAGATGTCTTAGGAACTTCGAAAAGGTCTCATTTGATTGAAAATTGAAAGGGCTAGTGTCCTTTTTAATACTCGAAAAGGATTGGAGGACAACTAACTCCCCTCCCACGGCCACCATTTCCCCAAAGACATCCAAGCAAAATTTGATAGCCATTTGGTTCAACGTAGTTAAAAGTTCCAAAAATTATGTATTTGAGGTTGACAACCCCACAGAGCCCTCAGGGCAAGGTTGTAAGTTATGCCCTGGGGGCATATAAGGTTTATATATAAAGGGTGATCGTATAAACTTCGTAGGGGGCTTATTGATTAGCTATTCAGAAGTTTTAGTGCCATTTTTGAGAAACAGGATTATGGGAGGATGATTAGCCCCCCGCCCCAACACACACCTCGTATTTTCCCGAAATGCACCTGATAGAAATTTCGAGATGCCCATTTGTTGTCGTAGAAACTTTGAAAAAGGCTCATTCGATTGGATACTGAAAGAGCTAGTGTCCTTTTTAACAGCCGAAAGTGATTGGAGGGCAACTAACCCCCCTCTCACACCCACCATTTTCCCACACACATCCAATCAAAATTTTTAGATAGCCATTTTGTTCAACCTAATTTAAAAATCCGGAAATTATGTCTTTGAAGATGACATCCCCCCACAGCCCTCAGGGCAAGGGTTGTAAGTTATACCCTGGGGGCATATAAGGTATATGTAGAAAAGGTGATCGTATAAACTTCGGAGGGGACTCATTGGATTGGTAATCAGAAGTTCTAGTGCCATTTTTAAGGTTCAGAGTGATTGGATGGTGGATAACCCCCCCCCACACCTCATATCTTTCCGAAATGTATCTGATAGAAAATTTGAGATGGCCATTTGTTGTCGTAGAAACTTCGAAAAAAAGCTCATTCGATTGGAAATTGAAGGGCTAATGCGGTTAATTACAAATATAGCAATTATAGCTATTAATCTATTATATTAATAAATTTATATTTTTTGATATGCTATATTACTGATATTCTGAGATAGCCATTTGTCAAAAACCATCCAAAGGTAACATAGCAAGGCCTTTGGCGTTGACAGGATCCCCCAAAGCCTGAGGACCTGGGTTGTAGGTTATACTAAGGGGGCATATAAGCTTTTTATGGAAGGTGTGATTGTTTGAACTTTAGAGGAAGCTCATTTGATTGGAAATGTAGTTCTAATTTCCTTTTAAGTCAAAATTGATGTAGGACAACTAGCCCCCCCCCACCTCCCTGACAACCTATTTTACCCAAACGCATCAAATCAAAATTGTGAGATAGCCATTTCATTTTGCAATAATCCAAAGAGCATATAACAATAGCTTCAAGGTGGACACAGCCCTCCAGAGCCCAGGTGCAAGGGTTTTAAGTTATGCCTCGGGCATACAAGGTTCTTATGGAACGGATGGTCGTATAAACTTCGGGTCGGATGGGACCCATTCGATTGGAAATCGAAAGATCTAGTGCCCTTTCTAAAAGTCAAAGTGAAAGGAGAACAACCAGCCTCCCCCCACAATTCTATCATTCCCCAAAACACATCCAATAATAATTTTAAGAGAACTATTTTGTTCAGCATTATTGAAAAGTCCAGTAATTATGTCTTTGGGGATGTCAACCTCCCCACAATCCTCAGGTTAAGACCATCATATACAAGAAAAAAACTGGAAAGATATAAAATGTTATTTTTTCCATGAAAATAACTATGTCAATGAGAAACGAACAGAAATTAATTTAAAAAAACTTTTTCCATATAACAAATTTTTCAAAGAAAAGTAAAGAGCTCCATTAAGCCAAAAATGAGCAAAAGTCCAGTCAAACAATCTTCCAAGTGTAAAACTACAATAAATCACTAACAGTAAATAAATGAAACTCAAAACAACCATAAATTACAATAAATAGCCGAGTCAAACTCAAAGGGAACAAAAATTAACATGAGTAGGGATGATAGCCCCCACGCCTTCTCAAGATCAGAACAAAAGTTGCACTTTATTAAAAAAAACAAAAAACAAATGACCGTGGATTGTTAGTTTAATTGACATATACTGATATTTATTCCTTAAGGTTTTGATATTTTTTTATTTATGAAAGTAAGAAAATTGAAAACATTTCAAACATATTTTTTTTCAGTAAAGTGCAAATTGTGTTCTGGCCTTGAGAAGGCATGGGGGTTATCAACCCTACTCATGATAATTTTTGCGCGTTGAGTTTGAGTCGGCTATTTATTGTAATTTCTGTTCGTTTTGCGTTTCTTTTATTTATTGATAGTGATTTGTGGTAGTTTTACACGTGTAAGATTATTTGACTTGATTTTGTTCATTCTTGGTTTATTGAACCTCTTTACTTTTCTTTGAAAACTTGCTAAGTGGAAAGTTTTTCAAATTATTTACAAAAAAAGTTAAAAAGAACAATACCGCTGATTGGGGTGGCAGGACAGGGGGAAAGGTATTCGAAACCCGTCCCCCGGAGATTCAGAAAATACCTATTTGATATTTGTTACAGAAAAAGTAAAAAATAAAACAAAATTAGCCCCTCCCCAACATTTTCATGAATTGTCGCCACAACTAAAAAAAGGAAAGAACATGGACAAAATTCGTCATACGAGGGCTTTTTGGACCAGAAGGCTTTAAAACTCTTTTGGATTTTGTGACCATTTATATTTTCTTACTTGAAATGCTAAAATCTTCCAAAAAATCTTCCAAAAAATATTGGAACAAAAGAATAAAGAAGGAAAAAATCTGGAGGTGAAAAATTGCTTTCTTTTTCCGAGAAATTTCAAAGCGAGATCAATTTTACATAAATGGTAGACAATAGATTCTCAGTAAATTTTGACCTAGTACAGAAAGAGTCTAGTAATGTATTTAGCAAGATAAGTAAATTCCTATGGTCTCAAAAAAAAACCTTCCTCATGCAGTAATGCAAAAGATAATGTTTGTCTGAAATCTAATATTTGAATCCGTTTTTTTCAGGTAATTTTTTCTTCATTTCTTTAATATAAAGGGCAGTTTATATTGTAGAATTTACAGAGCGGGGTTGAAGGATAGAGGCGCCACCCTTATAAGGACGCATTTCTGCTCTCTAGAGATTTAATCTAACGTCACAATTACTCAAAGAACATATTTTTTAAGTCTCACTTCCATTTGTTTTAACGAGTATATCCTACAGTGAGAAGTGCAATCAAGGTAGCCTACAGTCAGAGATTAAACTTTGTCTACTGGACTGTAACATAAGAATATAGAGCCATTTCAAAAACTATCCGATTTATGATACGAAGAATATAACATATTTTATTATTTCATAAAAGGTGTTAAAAAGTATAATACGGGACTATCAGAGATGTTAAATCCCACTGGTAACACAATCGCCTGAGTATGATTCTCTTTTCAGTGGCCCTCTTTAGTTAATAATCGTGTATTATTTCTAACGTACAACTCTAATCTCAGCAGAAGTACCGAACTTCGGAATCAGCATGTAAAAAACGTTTTACTTTCTACTAAGAAGTCTGGACCAACCTTTAAACTGTCCTTGCAATTGATCACGGGCACTATTTAGGGAAATAAACCCTACGCATCCCGACAAATTTTCGATGTCCAGATATTGTAGAATAAAGAAAAGAAAAGAAAAACTATCAATGAAGACGATACAACGAAAAATCTAAACAGGTTTTTTGCTTCATTAAGCAACTTACTAAAGATAATGTTAATTAACATTCATGCGAAGAAGAAGAAATTCTTAAAAGCAGATAATTTAAGTTTAAATATATATTCATTTAAAAAGGCAGTAAATTCTGAAAAGCAAGTCTCACAAATAAGTAAAAAAAGCTTAATTGTAAAAGACGGTTTCCTCAAATTTGTGACGCCTCATTACGAGCGGAGCACTTGGATGATAACAAAATTCACAATGGTAATAAATAGGGATATCCATGTTTGACGTCTTTAGTTGCACAAAACCCTTTATATAACTAAACTGATAGCCTACAACACTATCAGCTTTCTAATGATTTCCAAAACAGGGAAAATCCCTCGGAGAACGTCTTCACCAGTTCTGGAACAGCGCATGATACCCACAACAATAAAAAAAGAAAAAAAAAATGAAAAGCAGGCACTACAATCAGGAGTCCGCCTTATTATCTCAAGCACCTATACACCTTAAAAGCCAGACGTAGTAGACAAAAACAAGGAGTGTTATCCATCAAATGGAGCGGCTTTTTTGACAATATTGATTAATAATATAGACCTTTTTTGTAAATATGTACTAATAAAGACGAAAGCAAAAATATGATAATCAATTCTTGAAAAAAAAAATACAATTCGGTAAAATTACAAAATTCCAGACTCCAAAACTATTAGAACGGGTGCACTAAACTGAAATCCACTAAAGTTACTTTCCATCTATTCAATTTTGCTTTCCTAAATCAAGTTTAAAACGCATGTGCTTTGACAAGTAGCCTATATTACATACTTCTGTACTTAATTACTACCACGCTAGGAGTGCAAGACGTGTTTCACTTTTTTTTTGTATAAATTTCTGTTTTAAAATGTCAATGGCCAAACTCAGCTTGTCCTTAGCGTTGCAAAATTTTAATATCTACTCATTTTCAACATTATAATCTAAAATAACCGAAATATGAAGGAGCTACTACCCGCTCAATCTGAAATCCTTTTGGAATTTTTTTCTTTTTTAAACAATATTTCAAGAGTAAAGGGATCGATGATCCCTTTACATAATAAAATATGATTATTCTAAAATAACAATCTTAACATTTTTCGATAATGCACACTGTTTGTAATTTATTTGCATTTTCACGCTAGATGCAAAAATAATTCTGATCAACAAGTGCAGAGCTGTCACCCTCCTCTGCACCCAAATTAGACACTTTGTCCAAGTATTTTCACCTGAATGAAGGAAGGCAAGGGAGCACAGCAGTGGCGTAATTTCGTCAAAATCTTGGGGGAGGGGGGAAGTTGGCGCCAATTTCCCTAAGTAAAGTGAAAAAGACAGTGAAAATAGAAAAATGAGCCATATAGTACCTCAAAGGTAAAGATATACTAAAGAAGACTGACCCGTTTCTGTGGATGCTTGAATTATGCAGGCCTAACTCAGATTTGACAATATTTTTTAAGAAACTAAATTTCAGTTGGGGGGACAAACTGAGGTCTGGGAGGAAACCAAGGTCTGCCAAAGGGAGTTACCCCCTGCCTCATAGCAATTTACGTCCCTGGAGCGCAATCCCACTTCCTTGTCCATCTGAAGAATATCCCATGGGAGGTTAGGAAATGTAGTCTTAGAATATACTCTTGAGGTTTCTTCCCTCTCTCTATCATAAGTCCGCAGTAGCCCCCCTCCCAAATAACAGATGGTGCGTAACTATGAAATGATGAGCACCAATGAAGAAATACTCAGATAAACCAGCTCTCTCAAATGAAGCTTAGTACGAACACAATTCATACCTCGCTCTTTACGCTAAAATATTTTTAGTAATTTCAACTATTTATTCTACACAAATGCAGAACAAATGATGATTCAGGGGTCATTCTTATAGAATTGGGACAAAATTCAAGATTTAGTGTAAAGAGCGAGGTATTGACGTGGGAGACAAACCCCCTCAACGTAATAAAACATACAAATATAGAAGTTCGTTACGTAAGCTAATTTGTAAGTTACGTATATTGATAACTAATTAAAACGTTCGTAAGAAAATAAAAGTTATAGTTGCCTTTTAACGTAACAAAAAATTGGAGGGCAACTAGGCCTCCTTCCCCACCCCTTTTCTATCAAAACCGTCCGATTAAAACTAGGAGAAAGCCATTTTGACAAAAAAAAATTAATATACAAATTTAGTTTTAATTATTCATATGCGGTGACCCAAAATCAAAACATGCATTAATTCAAAAACGTTCTGAAATTAAATAAAAAAAACAAGTTTTTTTTTAACTGCAAGTAAGGAGCGACATTAAAACTTAAAATGAACAGAAATTGTTCTTTGTATGAAAGGGGTTGTCCCCTCTTCAACGCTCCGCTCTTTACGCTAAAGTTTTTTATTATTTTAAAAAGTAGATTTTTGAGAAAGAGTCAAACTTTAGTGTAAAGAGTGGGGCGTTGAGGAGGGGACAACCCCTTTCATATAAAGAATAATTTCTGTTTGTTATAAGTTTTAATGTCGCTCCTTACTTTCAGTTAAAAAAAACTTGTTTCTTTTTTAATTTCTGAATGTTTTTTAATAATGCACGTTTTGATTTTGGGTCACCGTACACGAATAATTAAAACTAAATTTGTATATTAATTTTTTGTCAAAATGGCTTTCTCCTAGTTTTAATTTTGATATTTAGATGTCCTGGTATCATTAAAAGCCAGTAATGTTCCAAGCTTCCCATTTAGCAGTCATGATTCCATGTCAGCATTTGGCAACCATGGCATCCTACTTATCCATCATAAAGAAACCCATACCCAGCTTGGAAAACGTTGAAACTCCTTGCACATTAAGAATACAAGTCCATGGTACCACAAAAAAAAATTATTCACAACTTGTTTCCCTCCCCAAGATAAATTCCGCGTAAATTGATGACTTTGTTCATTCAAACTCGAAAACAAGTCTTTGCAAAAAAGGCTTTAAGTTAGGTGTAAAACGAGCATGCTCTACCGATTGGGGAAGCTTGAAAACCTCTTGAGGGTTTCTTTTTATCTATCCCTGTTTACAATAGGCCTACAGCATATGCTATCATACTCCATACGACGTACTAACTTCACCTTAGAATTCCTCAAGAATTGTTTTTGCATGGAATGTTTTTCAATCAACTGTGCATAGATATGTGGCTATTCAGTATTGTGGTTAGCTATACTTTAAAAAACACATTATGTTCATATTCCTAGTCTAAATTTGCTAAGATATTGAGTTTTCGGGGGGAAGACTGAAGATTAGCTCCCTTTCCTAGGTCGGAATACACGTATGTTGAATTCATTTAATGTTATCATTATATTACTACTTGAAAAATGTAAACGAAAACAAGAAAAAAAATGCATTTGTAAGCGCAATCAAAGTTGCAATACCAATCAGAGAGAAATATTACAATTCTGCCGAAAAATTGGTTCAAAATTTCTAAAAAATACTGGCACCAGAATGAAATAAAAGGAAGGCTAGTAGTATATTCTTTATGTCAAAACCATTTCCACCTAAATACTGAATTAAAATACTTTTTAGCCACAGCCAGCTTTAGAGCAAAATAATAAATTATTCAATATAACTCTCAGCATTTAGCCTGATTTAATCAAGGTGAAAACTTAATTCAGGCCAGAAGATGTTAAGTTCCGCATGAACAGATAGTACATGTCAGAGAACTTATTACTGAATGATGCAGGAAATCGAGAAGGAAAGAAGGCGTCATGCCGTAAACAACGCTTTCTAAACCAACAAATACGATTTAATCTAAAAAACAGGATAATGAACTTGATTCAATTTAGTGAATCAGAGCTGCACGATAAGGAGCCATCGTGCAGAATAGAATACAGAACTCAGTTATAAGGATTTAGCTTATTTCGTTGTGAAGTAATAGACGAGAACCATTCAGAGTTTCAATATTTGTTTAGGTGCTAGTGAACTGGGGCTTTCTCACTTACGAAATGCCAATGAAAACATCCCTAACCTCCAGATCAAAGGGTATGAAAAAAGTGGAAAAATTGAAATTAAACATTTAAAGGTATTTGAAGACAACGAAGATCAGTTTTTAAATTACTTCGTCCTAAGTGGCTTTTTACGAATGGTCGGAAGCAAAAGAATATGCGTAATTTCTTTGCTCTGTCTATCGTATACTCAAGATTGTGAAGATACCAACAATCAAGTAACAAAGCCCTGGACCATATCCCAAATTAACACATACAAATTGAAAGAATGAAGAATAATAAATTGGATGTCTGGCATGCAAAGGATGAAAATAAAAACAATTTAATGAAAAAATAAAGATCAGTTTAAATTTCAACAAATTCCATTCTGAAAACCTTATACTAAAAAAAAATAATCAAAAAGCGCATAAACTGCATCAAAGTATTTTCAAACATCTTTAAAATATCAAGATTGGATAGGCCCAAAGGTCCATGTTATAGCTGGGAGTCGTTGATACGGCTAGAATCCTCTATTGTGAGCATAAATACGCCCCTTGTATCAAAACTCTATTTAATATATAATTCCAACTCTTACTGTCAAATATATTTGTTATCTGAAGAATTAACTCAGAACCTTCACTATCAGATTTTACTATTATTAAAAATTTTTTAAGAGTGACCTTATTTCTCTTTCAGTAACGAAAATTCAACCGGTATATTCCCACAGGCCAGTCTATCCAAACTTCACAGACGAAGCTACGCTTCGTTCTCAGCTATACGTAAATGGCTCTTTGATAGTTACCGAAACAATATTTGACTTATAATAGACCTTGAGACACTAAATTTATTAAACTCCTCCCCTAATCCATGAGCCTGGGCCAAAACAGCGAGGGCGCGAAACTCAGTTTCCCGCCTCTTACACAATGTGATCTTCAGGACTATTCTTTTTAATAAAATTAAATGAAAAAAGCTTTTTCAGCTGAAAGTAAGGAGCAACATTAAAACTTAAACGAACAGAAATTATTGCCGGTCGCCCCCTCCTCAACACCTCGCTCTTTACGCTGAAGTTCGAATTTTGTCCCAATTTTTTAAGAATAACTCCTGAATCATAAAGGAATTTTTTTTACAAAAAATGTAAAATTCCACATTTTTGTACATAGAAGCTTTAAAACTTTACAGTACGGCTCTCAGGTATGCTGAATCTGATGTTAGCGTTTTGGGGGTGTTTACACCTTTTTCAAAAAATTGGTAAATTTTCTCAGCCTCATAACTTTTGAAGCGTGCCCTTAAATTGGGTGAATTTTACATTTTTGAATAAGCATCAAAATTCGATTCTTTTGATGTATCTATTGTTATCTAAACCCTATATTTAGAGTTTCAGTTACTATTCGGCCACATCACTCCTTACTTACAGTTCGTTACCACGACCTACTTGAAAGAAATACTATTTCGTGTGACCTCTCTTTTCCATATTTATTTCCAAAAAAGACAATTTTTCATGAGCAGTTATGCTGACAGACTTTAGATAGAGCTTCCAAGGTGGATACGAGGGAAAGTTCTTAATTGATTCACAGAGAGAATAATAATGACAGAAGAGTCGGTGCAATTAGTTAGGACTTGATCGAAGTCCCGTAATCCCCTAAAGAATGAAAACACTCCAAAGCAATATCCCACGAGATGACATCATGAACAACAGACATATCGTAAGCGACAAATTATCCGGGCAAGCCGTACCCAAGGAATGTAATATATCTTAGCTGCTTAATCGCTATAAAATTAATTCCTATATGCATTAGATTTATGATTGATACAGGGGACAGAGAAAGAGAGAGATAGGAATAGGGTCTGTTTTACTAGGCAAAATACTATTTATTCAACTGAGCAGCTCTAAACACAACTTCGAACAATTCTAAGCTGAATTTTCAACACAGTTTTCATGTTCATCTGTTGTGTTGATATACTTTTACTCCCTTTTCGTGTCCCCCAAGATGCTTTTTTTATTTAATTTTTTCGTTTTATCTATAGATTAACAGTTGTGAAGGGCGTATTTCTGCCCCCTCAATCTAAAAAGTGGTAATAGAAAATCTTTTAGATGAGCCTAAACACAAATGTTGAGAAGCGTTGACAAAAATTTGGCCCACAACTCACAGAAAGGTGTTACTTACTGTGAAATTTTAAAATAAGAGGCGTATATGCGAATATCTATACGCTGATGCTGTTGATTGTTTTTATTTCATACAATCCGTCTATATTTTGAATTTTTTCAAGATGTTCCCCTCTCACTTAGGAAAAAAATCGCTCAGGTATTCAAACCTGCACATATTTATATTGATAAAAAAAAGGCTACATTTATATTCCGTCCATTCCTACACTAACAAAGCATTTATTCCTATTCTTTCAAATGATTTCCATTTCAAATTTTAGCAATCTGGTATCAGCCCTTCTTTAGGAAGAATAATTGAAATTACAAAGAAAAAATGTTCTTTGTATGTCTCTTTCTGTGCCGACGATTCTCAGCAAGAAGGAAAATTTAAAGCCATCAGGGCGGAAATACATCGTTCAATCTAAATTCCCATTGTTGTCTCAATTTTAGTAAAGAAAGATGTTTGATAATAGTTTCTAACAGCTGTTGTGACAATGGCGCAAGAAAAGAGAAATCGAATCACATATCTTAGCTCAACAGAAACAAGAAAACTGTTCATTTCTGACGATTTTACTAAGTAGTACTAAGATAACACTGCCTCCGTTGCAGCGTGAATCAACGATCTTATATTATAGAAGTTTAAATTTCCTTATATTTTTGTACTTTCATTCAGCAAAACTTTTGCAATATTTTGATTTCAAAACAACGATTTTACTTTTCTGATTCAATCCAGCTAAAGAGTATGTGGCCCTGATTCTACTTAATTTTATTCAGTGGTAGTCACATCTAGGTCCAAAAAGACATGATGATAAACATCCATGGCAGGTCATGCACCTGCTTAGGTATGAAAGTCCGGCACATAAAATGTACTTGAATAATTCATCGCTGTTTCTTAAAATATGACAAAGCAGTACTCCATGCATGGAATTCCAAATTGTCAAGGATCTGCAAGGAAATAATGTATGCAAGCTTAAATTTCAGTTGTACACTATAGTGTAAACAAGTCTGCTTTTGTTTTGTTTTTTGGTCCTGAAAACGTAGATTTTGTTCAAAATAAAGTGTACTTGCCGGGAATTTTATGGCACTGCTTTACCCAAAAGAAGTCGGCAGTCGAAGCACACAGAGTTCTTATTGAGACTTAGGGTGGCAATGTTATGCCGAATACGACATGAAGGACTGGTTTCGACATTTCAAAAAAAAGAGGATATAGAGCATTCTGGAGCACTGAAAAAGCTTGAAGACAAATCTTTCGAGGAATTGCTTGATCAACTCATATTGGATGTTAGTGGAACCTCGAAAAACATTTCATGTAGATTAGTGAACAGTTTAAAGCGTTAGCAATGATCCAGATAAAGCAGCATTTGGACTGGATTTATTTTAAAAGTCTTTATCATAAGAAAAAAAAAAAAAAAAACAACAAGTAAATAGCCAGAACTTAATCAACGTTCTTCTACTTTTGTCACTTAAGCGCAGATGATGGACATAGTGCAAAAGGGGCTTCCTAATAGATAGAATTTGAAATCTTAGGGATAAGATTCTAGACTACAGATATGGACGTTTTGCTATAAATTGTTGTAACCAAGCTTTAAATTTTACATGTGGACAGAAACAGCCAGAATATTGATGTCTAGATAGACATGTAAGTCTAAATAGACATACATATTAACCCCCTTCGAAAGACTTGTTAAATAGCTAAAAAAAAGAAGAAGAAGATGAATCAGGTTTGATCTTTAAAAGCAAACACCGCAGTCAAGTATAAATCTGCAGACGGGAGCCATTTCATAATGCTGGTAAAACATCTGCCTCAACTGAATTTGTCCTTTACCATCACAAAAAGAAAAGGGCAAAATTTGGGTTTCAACACTTTTTATGATAAGCGGTGAAGACATTTACCTATAAAACTTTTAGATTTTTTTTATTACATTTTTGTTTCCGGAAAAACTGTAATTTATCTAAGGGATATTGAAATTCGTCAACAATAGCACTTATTGGGTTAATCCCAACATTGCTTAATTACTTCTTCAACATGAGTAAATTAAAAAAAAAGGAAAAAAAAGAATAAGAAAAAACCCAAGATGAGCAGCAAAACAAAGTAAGAACATATTATTAAGCTATTCGTTAAAAAGATGAATAGAAAAAAAATGAAAACATCTAGAAAACATGAAGACAGTGGCAAAAGCAAGAAAATCCAGAGAGGAAGGGTAAGAGTGATGAGCGCTAAAGAACACATAAAAAAGAGAATGACCAATTTTCAATTGACAACAGAAGAATTGAGACTTGAAAATACAGGTAATGGAAGCAGAGTTATGACACATGACTATTAGATAACGTTCATAATATGTCAGTATCCCTATTCTACTTACTGGATAGTATTTGCACCTTAAGCTTTTCACTAAGATAATTTCCCCTCATTCTTTAAAGAATAAAAATAGGCTTGTCATTCCTCAATAATTTCCTTTGGAGCATTAAGAGGGTAGTCGCAGCTGTAGAATCCTCAAGTATCATTTCCAAATGCTGCTAGTTCGTGAATTTCCCTAGAGTCTGAAAGCTAAAGATCAGGAACAAAGGAAACTCCAGCTAATTTCCTTCTCACAATGAAAAATGTCTGTCGACAAAATCCGCTTTAACAATGTTACTAAATTAAAATCTAGCGTATGCGACTTAATTCATGTATTTTGAATTTCCAAAGATCCAGGGAAACTAGAAATACGGCCCACAATCTAGGCAATTAAAACATGTTGCTTCTATCCTTTGTTCCTACTTAGTTCTGGGTAATTGAAGTAGCTGACTTTGATACAGTGCCTGCAGCTTCTGAAGTTCATGTATAAAATGGAAAATTCCACTGCAACAACTATTTTTACATCTCACCCTACACGGTATTTCTAAGTACGCTACCTTCCATAAGTGCCCAAATCTTTTTAATAAGAAACAAAGGCATATTCATCGACATATGGCTATAAGCATTCGAAATGAAAACAAAACACAACTAGTGTAGTTTCTATGCCTGCCAGAAGGTAAGATCTACGATTTCTCTTCTTTCCAAGAAAACTGAGCAATCAAAATAATTTATCTTCGAAAAACTCGGTTCGCACGCAAAAGCTTAGTTCCATAAATAAAAAGGAAGAAGACTAATGGATCCTCTTCTTTCGCTACAAACCAGACGATTAGAAGCAAAATTACCGTCATAAAAGCTGAAGATCTATCGTTACTTAGCTACTAGTAATTATGGTACCCGAATGGTCGGCCAGCCTAATAGAACACAAAAGCATTCTGGATTGCAGAAATATATGGGTACATAGGTTGAAGATCATAACTGCTGCTGTGTAAACCTCTCATTGCCGATTTTCGCTGAAAACGGAACGACGTGAACAACTGGGGTACTCAATGGGTATACAAGGCATAAAAGCAGCAGCCATGAATGATATAATCTAATTATATGAATAATTTAACCGCATAGTTAATATTAAAAAAAATGTGAATTATAAGGACATTAGTGACAGTGCTGTTCTGCGCAGGCCACACAACTGTCACAGGATCTTTTTTTTTGAAATTATGCCTTGTAGCTCCGATCATTAGGTATAACAGCGAAAAATCAAATAAAGGACTGGCTCAATTGATTTAACAATTTTTATTCAAATCGTTAAATGTTGTCAATGTATGTTGCATTCTTCATTACAAATTTGCAAGATATGACAAGCTTTAGTATCAAATTTTACAGTAAATTTGCCCTTGTGTTTTCAAAGTCACCATAAAAAAGAAATAAGTGGAACTATAAAACCACTTGCTGTTTTCAAGACATCCTTGTTCCGTAAAAAATTTCTTAGACTGTGAAAACATTCTAATATTGTTCTGTGAAATTTTTTCCAATTCAATTAAGGCCCACTACTAAATACCAACAAACCCTGAAACCTACAACAAATAAATGGTACAACGAGCTTGTTTTTATTACACTCGAGCTCTTTTAATAGTTCGTCAATTACAATTCCAGTTGGAATATCTTTCATAAGGCAAAGCTCGCAATCGACAGAAAAATGGTTTTGAAAAGCACCTTAAGAGCAATAAGTGGAACTGGGAAAATTCAATTATATGAAGCAGTCCCAGGGAAGAGCTAAGCCAGCAAAAATAAAATCTGGTAACTAAATTGATAAAGATCAAAGATAAGTTTGATAGAGCGTCCATTTTAACAAAGAACAGCATTTTTCTTAATATTAAACACAAAGTCTAAAGGAAAACACATTTTATTTCATTTAGAGACAACATTTCAATCCATTTTAGAGGTGAGTAAAGAGGGAAAAAAAATCACAAATTTTGGCAACTTTGCAACGGCATTTCAGCAATTTGAAGCCTTAAGAAATGTAACCTCGGTCCAATAAGCCTTCACCCGAATTTGGTTTTTGACTATGCCTAATTTGCTAGATGCAGATTATTGCACAAGAATCTATGTACAAGATAGATCCAAACTATCCAAAAACCAAAGCTACGTGAAATGGTTGCAATTAAAAACGGACAACAATAGTTTATGATCAAGTTAATCTCAGATGGTGTGACTAAAAAATTATCTATCCAAATAATTAGCATAAAAAATACAAAAAAAAACTAAAACTACGTTCGCTTATCAAAATAATTTTGATTTTGATTATGCGCAGTATCTTCATGAAAAAGCAATGAGAAGCACATTCCAAATACGCATTGAAAAGAGCATAAAAATGAATGCCCAATTCAGAAGACGCAATGCACATTAAGTCATAAAGGCCAAATGACGCAATAAGATCCCTCCAGAAAATTTTTTATGCCTAGGAAAAAGCTCGTACTTTTTAAACTCACTCTCAACATTATGAAAATGCCGCAAGGTCATTATGTTTCATTGTTTTTTCTTTTTGGTCGAAGAAATTAAGTTCACATTCTATAGTTCCGTAATTCGAATAATGTTGACTAATCTCAGTACTTTAAAAACATCAACCACAAAATCCTGACTATTGGTCAAATTGCAAAGAGTCAAAACAAAAGCATTTTGAATATAACTTACAAATTCTGAACCCAAAAGGCATTACAAAGGATCATTTTAGTCTCCCAACAACTTCTTGAAATAATGGAGTTTTGCTGTTATATGTTATCCATTCTTTTTTCTGTGGTCCCAAGGTGGTAAATAGATTTGATGCATTAAAACTGAATTTAGTTTTTTCTCACATGAGCTGGTAATTGAAAACACAAGCTTCGAGCGTATATGCATTACCACGCCCACCTTCTTCTTCTTTTTATTCAACTGATATGGAAAAATTTACCGATATTACTAGAAAAAATAAGACATCATATTTGAGAGAAATAAAAGAAAAAGAAGGCAGAAATGCCTAAAGAGCATTTTCTGAATTTTCCTGTTCATAAGCAAAGACACAGAAACTAAGTTTTCATACTATATTTCCGAAAAGTCGGCTGTGGTGATCCAAACGGCTATATGTGATCCTTTTGTCAACTTTATATTTTACACAACACTACTAAATTAAATTTAATATTATGAATTTTTAAACACTGCTAATGTTTAAACATTAAACTTGTTTAAACTTCTTTAAACATAATTAAACTTCTAACATTATTAAACTTGATATTTTGTCATCACTGTTAAATAATATATGTTTGATTGACTATTTCAATTCACTTTCTTACAATTTAGCATTTTGACTATTGGGTAAATCTAAATTTTCGAAACAAATAAGCAATAAGTTTGAATATGTTGTCCAACACAATGCTGCCTATTATAATGCAATGTTAGTTAATATTAGAGTCTGATCAGAAATGCAAAATAATGGTCAGTCTCGGACACTGGATTTTAGGGTTGGAACAAAATATCTCAATGTTTAGCAGATTCAACCATAGACAAGTGCTGTCAAGAAGAATAATTGTATTTAAATAGGCTAGACCAGGGCTTTTTAAACTATGGGTCGCGACCCCATTTGGGGTCGCGTAGCAAAATTATGTGGTCGCGAGTGATAAGAATGCAATTTAACAAAAAATGATTTTTAACTTGTAAAATTATTGTTATAAAGAAAAATAACAATCATCGTAGATAAATATATAATAAAATCTTCTGGTTTGGAAAGACTGTTTATACCAGCATTTCTATTCCGATCATTATAATATCTTGTATAAATTTACTACGAATCAGAAGAAGTTATAGAAATCTATAAAAAATGTCGATTTATTTTTGTCAATCTCTTAAAACCGAAATAATCCTGATATATATTATCAACAAAATTTCTAAGTACTATTTTGAAGAAACTACATAAAAATTTCGTGTTATTTTCATTTAGCCATTGTATATTTGTGAACGAAGTTCATGTTATTCCGAGTTAGTCAGTTTGACCCTTTCGCGAACGACGGGACCTTACAGTCCCAGCATATAAAAATCCTATGGGCGCTTCTTAATTGATTAATAGCACCAGAATTGAACGAAGTGCTTCAGGACGCTGTTAAGGTCATAAATTGTATTAAGAGCCATGCCCTTAACAGTCGCTTATTTTCAAATCTCTGTAAGGATACGGATTCCAACTACACAATTTTGTTATTACATGTAGAAGTAAGATGGTTGTCAAGAGGTCAAAGTTTAAAAAGATTATTGTTATTAAAGGATGAGATCGAAATATTTTGAACTGAACGAAAATGTGAATTTGCTGCTTTTTTTCAAAATGACTTGTGGCTATCCAAGCTGTGTTATTTGTCAGATATTTTTGCGAAGTTAAACGATCTTAACTTGTCTTTTCAAAGAAAAAATTGTGATATAATTACTTCAAACGACAAAATTGAAAGTTTTAATAAAAAGATCAGCATTTGGAAAAGTAGGGTCCAAACAAATTCGTTCGAAATGTTTTCCAGTGTCGACAATTTTGTAATTGAGAAAATTCATCGTAAAACTTTTATTGCAAAAACTATTGTAGATCACTTAAAAGCACTAGAAATACAGTTCCGGACATATTTTATTTTAAATACTAATTTACAAAAAATAGTTTGAATTCAAAAGCCGTTTTGGATTGGCTTATGTGAGATTGATCATCTGATACTTAAAGCTCAAGAGGAATTTGCAGAGCTTTCGTGTGACTCAAACTTAAAACTACAATTCCAAAAAAAGCCCTTGACTGAATTCTGGATCGGAACTAGAACTGAATTTCCCACAATCACTGATATGGCGTTAAATGTACTTCTGCCATTCAGCACCACCTATTCATGTGAAGTTACTTTCTCAGCTTTAACACACATTAAATCCCAATATCGCTCAGCGATAAAAATGTTGAAGAGGTGTTACATCCAGCAGTTTCAAACATTACACCAAGATTTGATTTGTTATGCAATAAAAAATAGGCACATCCATCTCATTAAATTTTTAAAGTAAACTTTAATTTAATATTTACCACGCAACTACTTGGATATATTCGAGAGAATTAAGACGGTCAGAATCCACTTTTGTTTAGAAACTATAATAAAAACATTTCTAAAACATTTTGTGCAAATTTCAATTTTAGATTTTTATATGTTTCAAAACGAATTCTAAATTTATATATTTTCATATGCATATGTATATTGTTACCTAATAAATATATCATCAACAAATATTAATTTATTTTTCTTTTTTATTTGTTGGGGTCGCTAACAAACTCGAAATCATAAATGGGGTCGGGAATTACAAAAGTTTAAGAAGGCCTGGGCTAGACTATTGTTGTAATTTTTGCTTAAGCTTAAATATTAAAAACAAAATTTCCCAAGAATGATGTCAGCGAAACCCAACATACCTAGTCATATCTATTTGTAAAGCTGGTGAAAAGCAATAGTAGGAAAATGAGAAGAATCTACAAAAAAAGAGTTGATGTAGACGAATAGAGTATGATTTGACAGGCATTATGAAACAATTTCTAACGGATTGACATCTTGTAGACGTGGAACTTGCTTCTATTTCACACCCGCCACTGTTTAAACTCATACATCTCTTTACGCCCATTTATCTTCTCTAATATTCGCATCTTACGTGGCTTCCATGCACCTACTGCCTCTATTACAGCTTTGTAAAATGGAGGACCTATCCTCACCCAGGGACGCATTTTGCTACGGGGCCGGAGGACAACTACCCCCTCCATACCCCAGTTTGCCCCCACCCATCTGCTTAAATTTAGTTTGTTCAAAAATCATGTCAAAACTAAGAAATACCTGCATAATTCAAGCATCCAGAGAAAAGGGTTAGTTTATTTTAGTATATCGTAGCTTTATGGTACTATATGGCTCATTTTTCATTTTTCATTGTCGTTTTCACTTGATTTGTAAAAATTGGCTCCAAATTTCCCCCCCCCCTAGTATTTTGCTGAAATCACACCACTGTCTTCACTCCTATATCTAGATGGATATCTTTATACGCTAGCGATTCTTACAGCCTTCTTGAAGAAATACGGTTTAATTAAGGCTACAACTCTAAGATACGGCAATCCAAATATTCGGAAAATGACGTTCTGAGATGCTTAAAAAATAGCTACTAAAAATGAAAAGCTAATTTAAGTTTCCAGAAAAAGTTATAAGGTTGGAAACTAGAAGCTGAGAAAATTTGCAAGTTAATGAAGAGCTCAAAGTAGAATTCTCTCGCAAAGAATGATTTTAATCATACGGCAGATGAGGAAAAAGAAGCTATACACACCAGATGTTTCTAAGAGAGCAAATTATGAATCCTTTTTTCTAATTCTGAGAAGTGAATAAATGTCATTTGTATTATTAAATCCAATAATCCGTGAATTTTGCTAAGATCCAACCAATATCAAATATGAAGAAATCAGTGAATATTTGAAATATAACGTAGTTTTTTTTTTTCAATTGGAGTATCCTAGGAAAAACCATACCTACAACAGAAACAATATGAAGTCTTGAGCATCACGCGACTTTCTCATTTGAAATAATATATGCTAAAAGCCATACACATATTCATCACTAGTCAAAATAAAATTAAAAAAAAAAACAAGATTTTTTAACTGACAGTAAGGGGCGACATTAAAGCTTAAAACGAATAGAAATTATTCCGTATATGAAAGGGGCTGTCCCCTCCTCAACACCCGCTCTTTACGCTAAAGTTTGACTGTTTCTCACAACTCTACTGTTTAAAACAATAAAAAACTTTAGCGTATAGAGCGGGACATTGAGGAGAAGACCGCCCCTTTCATATACGGAATAATTTCAGTTCGTTTTAAGTTTTAATGCCGCTCCATACTTTCAGTTGAAAAAAACTTGTTTTTTTTTTTTATCTAGCTTCTGAACGTTTTTGAATTAATGCAGGTTTTGAATTTGGCTCACCGTATATGAAAAATTAAAACGAAAATTGTATATTAATTTTACTTTATACTAACTAATAATAACCTTATAAAACCTAAGTTTGATTTTTCCGGTTGCTTAAGAATGACTCCTGCATCACAAAGGCCGTTTAATTAGAATAATTAGTTCTTTTGAAATTACTCAAAAATGCTTTAGCGTAAAGAGCGAAGTATTGACGAAGGGATGAACTCCATCATATACGTAATAATTTCTGTTCGTTTTAAGTTTTAATCTTCCACTGGGTCGATACGATCACCCCTGGGGAAAAAAATATATACATAAACACGCATCTGTGATCTTTCTTCTTGCAAAAAATACAAAATTCAATATTTTTACAGATGGAAGCTTGAAACTTCTACAACAGGTTCTCGAATACGCTGAATCTGAGGGTGTGATTTTCATTAAGATTCTTAATGAAAAAAAGGGGTGTTACACCCTTTTTCGAAAATAAGGCAAATTTTCTCAGGCTCGTAACTTTAGATGGGTAGGACTAATGAAACTTATATATTTAAAACCAGCGTAAAAATTCAATTCTTTTCATGTATCTATTGATGTGAGAATTCCGTTTTTTAGAGTTTCAGTTACTATTGAAATGGGTTGCTCCTTACTTACATTTCGTTACCCCGAACTGTTTGATAACTTTGCGAAAGCACTGAAATAGAATTCCTTGGGCAAGGATAATTGGTGAACCTAATCTTTGCTCAACTTCGCTTCTCAAACTTGCGATTTTTCCTAAGTATAGACAAATGCGTATTTGCCTATTGTTACAAAACAAATCTTGTAGCAAATTGACAGAAGTTCGAACTTGCAAATTTGGAAAGATGATGATTCATGATTAATAACGGGCTCCCTGACTATCATTTTTCGTGGCTCCGAAACATTCACCGAACTATTTAATCTACTTAATTAATTTAGTTTATTCAACCTATTTAGTTTTCGTGTTCTATAGTTTCATTTTATTTGGATTTATTTATTTATTAATATTACTGTTTTTTTTTCCTTATTTCTCTTCTCTCTTTGAGTAAATGGCTATTTTAATTTTTTCTTTCCTTCTCTGAATAAAGGTAAAGGATACAGCATTAGACTTTACAGTCCCTGCCGGCGGTGTTGTTTCTTGGTCCTTCAGCCAGGAAGTGCAATGGGGGGTTGGGGGCCAGCCATCCTGTGCTTTCGCACACCCTTCCTGTTTACCTTCCCCAGATTTCTCCAGGCACCCATTTAGAGCTGGGTCGACTCTGGCTAAGCTTACAGAGTCACGCCACTGACCCCCGTCCCAAACTGAATAATTGGGTACACTGGGATTCGAACCCGCGTCCTCTCAGACAAAGGATCCCGAATCCAGCGCACCAACCCACTCGGCCAGGACGGCTTTGCTCTGAATAAGTGACTCGTTTGTCTTCCCTCTTCTTGACAGGCCACTGAGCCTTTGGACGAATAGTAAAAATGTAATATTGTATGTGTATTTTATGATGAATACATCTTATTTTACTAAATACATGAGCTAATACAAAAGGTTGTGCTTTGTGTATAAGTGCAAAAAGGTATTTAAGGTCACTTTAACTACCTAAATGATAAGTTAATTACTTTCCAAACCTTTAATCTTTTCTTTGTGTGGAGCTAATCAATTTGGAATCGCTCAAAAGAAATATCCTTTAGCCCCAATGATGGGCAACATGCTACCTGTGTACCACACATATCTTTGGTAAATGCTCTAAGGACGCTCTGATTTGTGTTTTAGATTCGGAAATACAAATTTTGATATGAAAATAAAAAGGAAGTAACAGAAAATAAAAAGTGGAGATGTAGCTTTTGTTGCTTAAAGCATTTTGAAAGATATGGGAAAAGATCAGTCGCCCACCATTGCTTTAGCCTTTGCTTTTCAGAGGTCCTTATGAAGGATCTTTATATAGTCAATAGATCTTTTGATATCCGCTTTTTGCTTACTATAGCTAATATATTATAAAGCATATCGTGTTCAACGATAGCAAATGAATGAAAAAGCCCACCAACTACAAAGATCTTTTGTCGCATTTCCCTTTACTTTATTGATTTGATGTTGGAGGTGTAAAATTTCAATTACACAGCTATCTTTTCCAAATGGTTCAGGAAAACTAGCGGAATTGCCATGAGTTCTCGAGGGATTCCTTTTTGCAATATTTTCAACATCAATCTTAAAACGACATCCATTCCTTCCAGCAACAAAAGTTGAATTAGACTTTAAAATTAACGGCAGAGGTTTTTCACTACTTTTCCTTTGAATAACAATTTCAAAGACAGAAAATTACCTACTCACCGTTTTATTTCTCATAAATAAAGGCCTATTAATCTTTAACAGTCCAATTTCAAGTTTACTGGCTAACATGTCGTTTTAAGTGGAAATGCACTTAATAAGAATTTTTTACGATAACTTCCAAACGCCAACTAGATTAGGGAAATAAGGGGTTTCTAGTCATTTCTTAGCACAAAGAAGACCCCCTCCCTCATGACACACTCTCGAATAGAGCCAATAAATTCAACCTGGTTTGGATGCTTATATTTATTTATTTTTAAAAGTTTAGTCACACAAGATGTGTAGGCTACGGTGAAACTGAAAAAAGGACTTAGGGAGTCCTCATGAAAAACGCGAATTATTAAGTGTTTTGTCGCTTGATTTTACATATTCTAAGCTTTTCAAAGTTTACCATGCGTCTTCAAATTAATTGAAAGCGTGCTTCTAGGGATTTCAAACTTTCTTTTGGCAGTCTTCTTTCCCCAACCCTTTATAACTTTTTCCAATTATACTGAGTCCGATGGAAAGAAAGAGACGCCTAACTCAGGCATTTGATAAATTCAGTATCAGGACAACGCGGTTCATTTGAGGATGTCTTTAGTGTTAATGTTCAGTTAAATTGACGCGTAAGAAATGATAAAGATGAAGCTCTACTATTATCATAGTACACTGTCATGACCCCTGAGTGCACTATTATTCCATTCCCCAAAAATGTTTATCTTTTATACAGACTAAATATCCAATATATAAATCGTATTTTTTTTTAACCAGCCTCTGATATTCTTGTTTTTGAGACATAATAGTAACGCAATAATCATCAAATACGAACATCATTGACTTGACCATTGAATCACGAATATATTGTTAACTCAATCATTCAAAATGAAGTACAAAAAGTTTCTACCTACTAATCCCTTCATAGTTTTACGAGGGGATAAACTTGAACCTGGGAAAACTGGACAGAAACGTGATTGTGTCATTCATCTTCCATCTTGTTTACGAAAAGTGAAAACAGGTCAAGAGTATGTCCTTACAAAGAAGGAAATAATTACCCAGATAATATCTTGAAGGAGAAGACCATCCAATGCGAGATTACTTCTATCTTGAGGTATAAAGTGTACCAGAAAGGTTTCAATCTTAATTAAAGAATCTACTTTTACAAGAGCTATTACATTTAAAAGATTAATAATAACAACAAAACAAACGAATGGTGTAAAACAACCTTGGCTGAGACTCTGATATTGATAAAAGGTTCAGGACAAAAGGATTTAGCCTACTTCCCTCTTAAGTGTGGGAGTGTTATGCAAAAAATGAAGAAATCGACCAAAATGACTCCTATACATTCTTTATCCGGTTTTGGGAACAGCACGCAGGATCTTATTTAAATCTATTAGCAAATAAGTTAAAGCAAAAGTTTTTTTAACTGCTGGTAAGGAGCAACATTAAAATTAAAACTAACAGAAATTATTCCGTATAGGAAAGGAGTTGTCCCCTCCTCAACGTCCCGCTCTTTACGCTAAAGTTTGACTCTTTGTTACAGTTCTACTGTTTAAAATAATAAAAAACTTTAGCGTAAAGAGCGAGGTATCGTGGAGGAGACGAACCCCCTTATATACGTAATAATTTCTGTTCGTTTTAGGTTTTAATGCTGTTCCTTACTTCAAGCTGAACAAACTTTTTTTTTATTTTCTCATCGTTTTTTTTTTTTTTAATAATGCTAGAAAATCCTGTAGCCACTTCATGGAAATTCTCTTCCCTCATGATAAATTCTTCCATGGAAAGATTCTCCCAGGTAACCCACTTTTAGGGGTGTTTCCCCCTATTTTCTTAAATGAGGCAAATTTTCCCAGGCTCGTAACTTTTGATGGGAAAAACTAAACTTGATGAAACTTATATATTTCAAATCAGCATTAAAATGCAATCCTTTTGATATAACTACTGGTATCAAAGTCCCAGTTTTTAGAGTTTCGGTTACTATTGAGCCGGGTCGCTGCTTATTTACGTTCGCTACCACGAACTGTTTGATAAATTTGTGTACGTTTTTTAGTTTTCGTTTTTGACTACCTGCCAAGAACGGAATCTAAAATTATAATAAAGGGATTAATTGCACATTTTTTAGAGTCGTATTCCTTCTTGTAAAAAATGTTAGAGATGCAATTAATTCACAATTGGGCATAGTAGAGCTTGCTAAAATTACCGTATGTACTACCTTGCTTGGATATATTCCCAATTTTCCAGTCAAGTATAAGCTTTGTCAGTCTTCTATTTTTTGAAGTAGCAAATATAAAAGAACATTTCACCTTAGGTCATGTATTGCAAGTGGATTTAAAATTAATATGGTCAACACATGTTTAAATCTCATGCAGTTACATTTTAGCGTAATAACAGTTTTGGAAGGAAGAGAATGTTTCTTTTTTTGGAGGGGGAGGGAGGGCTAAATCTCAATATTTTGGAGGTACTCACACTTCATGAAACCTCGACACACCACTACATTATTAGTAGATATGTATTTGATATACTGCTGTCACGTAACAACTTTAGAAATTTCGCCTTCGACTTTTTCTCACAATTTTATGGAATTAAAATCATTAATATTTGCCTTTAAGGGCACGATATTCGAGCATCTAGCACTAAAACATTAGATTATCTTGTCGTTGGTATAAAAACCAGGTGGAATTTTTGTTTGGTATCTTTCTGTTTTCAAGCAGTAACACTGCTAAAATAAAAACATCTGAAAGCGGAAATTTTTTTAGCAACAATGAGACTTTATTCAAGTAAGAAATATGAAGAGAATCTTATGCAAAAAAATAAATATTCTTTACTTTAATGAATGAAAGTTATTATGCAATAAATAGAAAATGAAAATTATACAAAATGAAAGCAATTCAATGCAAAGTGACTTTTAATTTAGAAAAAAGCAGACAATACAAGTTAGATGGTGTTTTTCACGACATCTGAACTTAGTGACGTAGATGACAATAAGAATAAAATTTTGAAAAATTTACTGACTTATCAGTAATGCAAGCAAAGTTTTTTTTTTGATGATGATGAATCTTTCAGGATATGGAGTTCATACAGCGAATTTCATACGGCAAGTTGTATTTCAATTATTTCAATTTGAATTTGCTGAAAACTCAGTGCAGTTAGACTGTTTATCACCTTACTACAAGACATCTCTCTGCATGACCCTACAAAGTCCAGTCAAAAAAGATACTTGTAATCACAGCCAAAGGAGAAGGCCACATGTCTTCACAAAAGACATACTACTTTTCCACAACATAAACAATAAACAATTTATAAAATGGGGACTGAACAATCCCTAATTTAGAGCTATATCTTTTGGGACAAACCAAACCTGCCCAGAAGATATAACAAAGCAAAGCTATTATTACTTTTTTGAAGATCTTTATATCAATCCTCAGTAAGATCAGACACAAAAACCATGCATTTGAGTTGTGCATAACAAATTAAGATAAATTAAAAACAAGATATTTCCACCATAAGTTCAACGGTCGTCACCACTAGATTATAAAATGCCAAAATCTTTAACAAAGCTAGCATGCACAGATAGCGAATTAATAACTATCAGAGAAACGAAGCAAAAGGAAACCTAGATAGAGAAAAGACAAGCATATTACCTTGATTTTGGAAAATATCCTTTCCGGAGTGGCTCTGTGTCCCCCTGGTTCTGTTTCACACTCCACTGATTCCAACATTGACTCAGCGTCAGAAAGCCAAGCCATAAAACGATCCAGTGATCTGTCCAAATGATGAAGAGTGCCGAAGGCTGCATTAAGAGCCTTGCCCCTGGTGGTAACGCTAAAACAATTGCAATTATAAAAAGACAGAAGAAATCAAAACTAATGCAAAGAAAGAGAGAGAAATTAAAAACTAAGCGATCAAGATTAAACTTGATAAGGGCTAGTTTGAAATCTTATATCAATCAATATCTACGAATTTGTTACAGCAAATTTGTTTTCGAAACCAACTGTTATCGTTAAGATTAGTCGAAATAATAGTTAGGGTTTCTTAATCAAGTTCAATTAGCGATTCTTCCTCACTTGAGAGTACTTTACAAAACGTGCTTTTAAATCTTCAGCTCATATAGACTAGAGTTTGTTCTTTATTAGGTTGCCTCTGACCCCTCAATCATGATTCCTTTTGATAAGATCAAAATAAGATTAAATTTTTGGCAAAAATTACATCTTCATAGTAAAGATGATAAAACAGACAAAGATTTAGAAACGTTGCGTCTTTGGAAATTGGGATACAATGTCATATTTGAATAGAATAGAATATATTTTACTCACTGCAATAGCTGGAGCTAACATGAGCATGTCATGACACAGAAAATAAGACCTAAAACAAATAAACAGCTCCACAATAAAAAATTGAGGCAGCAAGTGCTGCTTCAAGGTCAATAAATTAAAATGAGTCATAAAAAATATTAATATAAATCAAGAATCTATTTTCACAATTAAAATAGCGACCGTTTATACACAATATTTCAGGATAATTAAGTATATAAATGGTTGGTATATTCAAAAACAGTTATAGCCAAACAGCTGAAATAAACTGCATCGAAGATTAAATATTTTTCAAGGTAATATTATTAAAATACCGAATAAAATAAGGGAAAAATGATTTGCAATATCTCTCGGTACTAGAGGCTCGGTAAGGCATTAACTGTGGACAATTATTTTTTATATCGGAGTCTAGTAACTGGTCCTTCAATGGGGTGGCTCTCAAGGTCGAGTAGTAGACCACGATGAGCTGGATAATTAAAACAATTTAGTCCAAATCGATATCTCAACTCATGTGTACGATTATCAAGTGAATTCAAGTTGAGTTGTTTTAGTGCATCATCATATGTTGAGTAGTTATGTCCAAATATAATTTTTACAGCTCTTTTTTGTATTATCTCAAGTCTATCTGATTGATCTTTCGTCAAACCCGGATGCCAAGCTGGACACGCTTCATAATAGCATCATAGTTTTAGCAATAGCTGTAACCTAGCAGAGAATGAAAATAAACAGATAAATCCAGTGAGAAAAAACTCTGTAACGATTCCTAGCAACGATTCCAGCTTCGAATGAATGTTGTGAAGGTCTAGCTCTTCACCAATGTACTATCGATGTCATAACTTATTATGGCTTTGACAAAAAGCTATAACATAGTCTCAAATCAGTATTTTCTTAGGGAGACATTGTTAGGGTACAGGCGCCAAAAGACTACTCTAAATTATTTTTACATTTCACTAAGTTGAGTGTTTCAGAAAATCTCAATTTTCGATTTATAGATGGCATCCCCAGCAGTTATTCTATTCACAAACTCTTCCTCTATTTTCAAGAATAAAAAGGAATTCTCAAGGTGATTATAGATATGATTAGTTTAAACATATTAGAATACTGAGCACTGCAAAAGTATTTCAGAAATCATGATTCCAGCAACCGCTACAATCTAGCAGAGAATGAATCACGGCCCATACTGAACAAGGATTTAAAAACACATTAAAAAAGAACTGTCTAATGAGAAAAAACTGCCATTTGTAGCTGATACAGGAATGGTAAAAATTATTTCGGCTAGTCTTGATTGTAAAATATTATTTTGAAAACAAATCAATTGGAATTTTAAAAAAAAGCCTTCAACCCATCGAAACAGGTTTGGAGTCAAAACAAAAAGAACACCACTGAAATCGCCATTGCTCAAATCCTACTACAGGAAACTGAAAGCTTAAACAACAAGGAAAACTACTCTTTTGCATTGGTAACACATAAGTGCCCTCTTTTTTACTTTTTTCTTCTTCCCCGCTAGCGGGACACTGGAACATCATAGAGCCCTGCTTGCAGACTCATTTGAAAGGAAGTTGCAATATTTCGTCCCTTTTGTAATTAGCGAAAGATAATATTGTAATATTGTAAAAAAGAGGATTGTAAAGTAGAAAATACTGTAAAGATAGGAAATATTATAATATTGCACAACACTACAATATTGTAATAAAATACTTTCAGGGAATACTGAGTGGGGTATTGAACCGCATCGAAGCACACTATGTCGATGTAAGCTATAAAAAGGGCGTAACGACTACATCTCAGAAGCAGCTTAGAGCATTAAGTTGAAACTTTCAGTGCATGTTGAGGGGGATTTTGAACCAACCAAAAGGTACTATATACATACTACTACTACTACTACTTCTACTGCTATTACTAATATTGCTACTAAGGCTAACGGTAATAAGGAGCTATTTTCAGGGTTTTTTTTTGGGGGGGGGGAAGGGATGAAGTTGAATCAAACTGAAACATCCAATTTGCATGCAGGCTGTCAAAAGTGCGTATCCGCAATATCTCAGGAACAGCTCAGAGTAATAGGTTGAAACTTTCAGAACCAGACTAAAAAGACACAAGATGAATACTATTACATCTGCTATGACTAATACTACTACTTCTATCACTACTGCTACTCCCAATACTCCTACTGTTACTTCAGCTACTACCACAACTACTACTGCTAATTAAAGTATTAGGTAAACTTTCAGGGAATGGTGAGGGCGGTATTGCACTTAATAAAACATACTATGTACACTTACGTTATCAAAGGTGTGTATTAACAATATCTCAGTAACGCTTTGAGGCATTAAGCTAAAGCTTTCACGGCTACTAATATTACTACCACTTGTGTCTATACTTCTTGGGACTTATTTGGGATTCCATGAACTTGATTATGCCTTTTTAAGGAGGTCTAAGAGGAAAGGATTTGGCAAATAACTTTTACTAGATGTTTTTGAAGCTTATTCTGAATATAAAGTTCTTTCAAAGATATAGAATTTCATTCAAGGTTTGGTTTACAATTAAATGCTTTTGCTTAGTATTAGCACGAGTTGCTGCTTACTTGCATTTTGTTACTACGAATTGTTTTAAAAACGATGAACAAACACAAAATACAACTTTTTTTTATGTAGACATCGATTAAAACTAAGCTCCTTATAGCACTTGATTCACTCTCCTTGGAAATTCCCCAACGGCATTCATGGTGCTCCCCTAGTCGTCCCCCTTTGTGGCAGTAAGCATATGAATGTAATGTTATAAGTTAAAAGAAACATTTGTCTGCAATTTCTACATGCCATGGACATTTGATTGACATTACTGCCTCCGAAACTGGGGAGTTTATCAGACAGTATCTGATAATTTGAAGTCCATTTGCTATCTTAAAATTTTCAATCGATAGCAACTTGGTCCTCTTTGGGGCAAAATTGTGGTTTTGTGCCTCAAAATGGCAGAAAACGTTACTTTAATGTGACACAATATTTTTGGCTACTTAAAAAGGGTGCTGGAATTTTTTATCTTCGTTTATATGAGGCCTCTCCCGATTATTCAGTTTAAGACGACCACCACTAAAAAGAAAATAAATAAAACATGCATCGGTGATATTCCTTCTCGAAAAATTCGGCATTTTTGCAGATAGGAGCTTGGAACCTCTATAGCAGAGTTATCTCATATGTTGAATTTGATGATGCAATTTTCATCAAGATAAATTGGCTTTTCTAGAGGTTCTTAATAAAACCGGGTTTCGGTACCTGAATTTGCCCTCTTTAAGATCTCAAACCGAGGCAGTAGTTTGATAATCTGGAGATCTAAAGGCATCTAAATTTGCAATAGCAGCTTGCTGATTCTGGTTTTATCTTTTTAATTTGGTTCTGAACAGCAGCACTAATTCACAAAACTGTTGTCGGAGAAAGAATTTCTGAATTTCGCCTTTTCCGATGAACATGCAAGAATGTACTCTCCAAGATCTAGGACGGGCGTATATCTGATGTTTATTTTTCCAATGAAAATACATAAAGGATAATTTTTGAAATCTAGAGTCAATTACGAGACCCCTCTCCTATGCCAATTGGAATGATTGTTCAGAAAGGAACAACATTGAGGAACAGCTGGGCGTAGTGCGAATAGAGAATGGCTTGACTGATTTTTTCTATCTTAAAAGTGGTTTAAGGCAAGGTTGTGTCTTGTCCCCGACACTTTTCACTATAATCATTGACTTTGTCTCAAGACATTGCCGTTTCCGTGGAGGAATTGAATTGTGCCCAAGACAGTCGCTCCAAGATGGCAACTTTGTAGATGATGTAGCCTTGATTTCTCGCTTTCAAGAAGAAGCCTCGATATCGTACTTTCAAGAAGATATGCAGAATCTTCTTTGACTCAGACCAGGAAATTATATCATTGAAACTGTAGATTAACCCAGTAAGGTCCAACCAGTGAAATTGAGGAAGTTCCAAGAAAATTAAGACAAGTGATGAATCAGTGGAACCACTGTCTAATAATATTACTTCAGCTGTCATAGGCTCCTCAGAGAGAATATTTGGCTACAAACAACCTCATCCAAAAAGACAAAATTCTACTCCGGGATGGAACAGTAAATGCCAGAAAGCCTACCTAGAGATGAAAAAAGCAAAAAATAATTTCTCTAGATACCCCTCAATTGAGAATAAAATAGTTTTTAAGCAAAAGACAGCAGAATACAAAAAGACACTGAAAACTGAGACACAAGATGGATAGAGAAAGCTCATTGAAGACAAATTTGGCCACAACATTCCCGTTCAGAAGCTATGGAGAAATTTCCAGATTTTTTCAGGCAAAAAAAGAAGGAACCCCATCCCTGTAGAAATACAGATGGGTAGGTCCACAGAATCTTCAACCAATGGTAAACTTAATTTCTTATTAGAAAAGTTTCTGAATGTAGTTACTCCATTACAGTACACACCCCACCAACCTAGTACCAACAATAGTACTGCCCCCTTTCCCCTTTTTAGCTCCCAGGAAGTTAAAGACACCATTTCAAAGCTCCAGCCTGGTGCAACTGGCCCTGATGGAATTCACAATTTGATGCTGAAAAATTTGCCAGATTCATTTGTTGAGCTACTGACAGAGCTATTCAACAGATCTGTCATAGAGTCAGCAATACCATCTGGATGGAATAAGGCAATAGTGATCCCACTCCTCAAGGCAGGCAAAGACCCTAAGCTAGTTGATTCCTACCGCCCCATATCTCTCACTTCTTGTGTTGCAAAACTAATTGAGAGGGTAATAAAACAAAGAATTTTAACCCCTTTATCAGACCACATCCAAATTGAACAGCTTGGCTTTTTACCTGGAAGAAGCACCACAGATGCCCTAGTTAGACTAGAACATCTAATAAAACTTAGTTTCAAAAAAGGAAAAGCTGTCCATGTAATATTTCTAGACATGGATTCAGCATTTGATAGAGTTGATGTGGGGCAACTAATCAGAAAGCTATCTGTAATGGGTTTACCAGACCTACTGGTAAATTGGATCCACCCAGTCTTGATGGGCAGGGAGGTTCAGGCTTCCTTGGGTGGCTCCTACTCAGAGTTTAAGAGAAAAGCTTACAACATTGGACTCCCTCAAGGATCTGTTCTAAGTCCACTTATCTTCTCGGTGTATTGTCATGATATAAGCCTGGAAAATGTCCTTGAAGCAGAGCTGTTTCTGTATGCTGACGATATTGGTGTTGCAGTTGTGGGGAGAGGCCCTTTATGCTTACAGTCAGCCTCCCAAAAAACTGTAGATACGCTATCAATTAGGGCAAATAGTAATAATATGGTTTTTTCAACCCATAAGTCAGTTAGTGTGTTGTTCCACAAAATACATAACCTGGCTGCTTTCAAACCACAGGTGAAACTGAATGGACAAGGGATTGTAGTTGCAGAACATGCACGCTTTCTGGGAGTTATATTTGACCATAAAATGACATGGAAACCCCATCTGGATGAGCTGATTGGCAGTCTCAAACAAAGACAAAATTTCATTAATGCTCTCTGCCTTGGAAGAAGAGGTGCCCCCACAGTCTTTGCCTCAACTATTGTCAAGCCAGTGGTGATATCCAAGATAGACTATGGATCATTTATATACGGATCAGCTAAAAAATGTCCCCTGAAATCTACTCCTATTGCAGCTATGTATTGTGAAGCAGGGATCCAGTCCCTTCACTCCAGAAGAAAATATCTCCTTGCAAGATATTTTGAAAAGAAAATAAGACTCAGGAACCACATTATCTACAAAGAAATTATTAGCCACCACAACCCTGACATCCACTTTAAACCAACAGAGATGTCTTCTTTCCAGAGATTCCTTAGCCTTCCGGGCATGGATGAGTTCATGGAGAATGGCAGGCTGTCTGTCAATTTGGATGACGATTTGCCTAGTGCCTCAAAAGGAATTAAGGAATTGATTATTCCTAAGATCACCATCAAAAAAGGAGGGCCTCCCCAAAGCACCGATGAAAATCATATTCCCAGGAAAGTTGGCAGAATATGAGGAATACATTCAAGTTTACACAGATGGATCAAAGACAGAAACAAAATGCAGTTGTGCAATAGTTATACTCTCCCAGAGCCTGTCTCTTTCATACCGTTTACCCCCTAACCTGACAATTTTCTCTGCAGAGCTTATGGCAATTAAGTTTTCACTTCAAGCCATATCAAGCCAAACAGAGAGCAAACATCAGAAGTATATTGTCTGCACTGATTCACTTTCAGCTCTGGATTACCTCTCACACCAGCAACACCAAGCAAGAAATGTTGCCATTGAGATTGAAAATTTGGTTACTCAACTTGCAAAAAAGGGTATATCTGTTCTATTCATATGGGTTCCAGCACACTGTGGTATAACAGGAAACGAATTAGCAGATCAGGCTGCAAAACAAGCCTCCCAACTAGGCCTGATCACTCAAACCCCTATTACTGGTCCTGAACTTTTTTCTTCAATCAGCTTAAAAATTTTGGAAGAAGAGGCCTGGCTCCATTCTTCCCATACTCAGCTCCTCGATCTCTATGATTATAAGCAGCCTTCAAAAGAAATGTACCTCACATCTCGCATCCTTTCTACCTGCCTATTTCGTCTTAGATGTGGCCATGCAAAGACAAAATCAACACTATTCCAGTGGAAAATGACTCCATCCCCCAACTGTGACAAATGTGGAGTGTATGAAGATATACGTCACATCATCTTTAACTGTAGAAAATATGAAAAAGAGAGAGAAGTACTAAGAAATTGCTGTGAGAAGGCATTTAATGAATTCACAATGCGTTCTGTTCAGGGACATCACACGTCTCCTCCTTGGGCTAGAAAACTAAGCACAAACCTATTAGGTAGAAATTTTCAGTAAGGTGTCAGGTTTTAAATAGAATGAAAGAACGACTTTGCATAGATTAATTAAAAAAATAAGTTTTTACAAAAGAAGTTTTTCAAAGAGCAGAAATAAAGTCAAAATGTAATTCGAGTGCAAACCGCCATTAATAAATAAATAAAACCCAAAAACGAAGAGAAATTACACTGTATAATGAAGTCAAATTAAAAAAAAAACAAAAACAGAAAATACTACAAACATGAGTAGGGCTAACCCCCCTATGGTTTCCAAAAACCAGAACGTCATTTGTACTTTTCTGAAAACAATTTTCATTTCAAGCTGTGTCTTTTGATTTATCATAACATCAACAAAAAGAAAGAAATAAAATCACCATAATGACCAAGATTACTGAAAAGAGCTTATTAAATGTAGATTGACAGTTTAAAATAAGTTGACATTCATTCTGAAATTCTTAGCAGTTTTTGGATTTAATAATGTTATAAAAGATAAATGTCTAAAAAATATTTTACATTCAATAAACCGTAAATGACGTTCTAATCTTTTAAGATATAAGGGGCGTTACCCTACTCTTAGCTACATTTAAGCCTAGGCAAGAGTCGGGTAAGACGGACCCGGGGGAAAGACGGACTTTTTGTCATTGCTCGACTTGAGCGTCACCTTTATTTATCACTCTTAGAGCTAGTCACACCGGCCATCTAGTGGCAAGTTTTGGAACAAAGTTTTAGAGTTGAAGGCAGTCTTGTCTTCGAGAAAAATATTTTATTCATTTTCATATTTCCGAAACCGGCTTTTGAGGAAAATGTTTTTCTTTTCAGGTGTTTATTATGTTCTGTTTCATGCCATGGTACTTATCAGTACAGATATGGGGGTCTATGAGAGTAAGCGAGACGTGAAATTTTCATCGCAGCGCGATCAAAATTTTGTCGATGCTTCCTCTCTCCTTACAAAACTACACTCTTCTTATTTAAAAGCTTTGCTTACAGCATCTCTAAGTCTATTAAGTATAATCATGCTCATTAATTTGCTTCCTACAGAAATCTAAATAATTCTTCTGTAATTATCGCACGCATTTTTATCGCCTTTATTAAAGGGAAAACAGAAAGAAACAAGAACTACATTTTAACAAACTTATATTAATAGACCCAAATATTACCAAAGGGGGGGGGGGGGGGTCAAAAACACATTCAAAATACGAAATGCTATTCTTTGGAAGATATCGCTAATGCTAATGTATCTTCATTTTCAATATCTGACTTCAAGCAAGAATCTCTTAACCACTGTGTGGAAGTAACCGTTAACGAAGGAATTCCTGCATATGTGACTATTATGGAGTCACATAGACAACAGAGATAAATAGAAAAGTACATAGGTAAGACTCTTCCAGTTCAGCACAGCTTCAGCCAAGCGCTTTTTTGGCCTTTTAGACCGAAAGAGCGTGTTATTTAAAAGGAGTACCTTTTCATATTTGTGGGATGCGAAATATTATTTCATCAAATAAATACAAAATTCATTTCTAGCAATATAAGCTTTACGCACGTTTTTTCTTAATATAATTATAATAAAAAAAGAGATGGGGTCAAGTCTTCTTTTTTTTGTGAGCTTTGTGTTACCTCAATTAATTAGTTTTAAACAAAAGATTACGCTAAAACTAATAGCATAGAACAAAATCAAATTAAATACACTATAATATAAAATCATTTTTCTGCCACTCGAAAAAAAGATTTTTTTAAGTTTGAAAACAAAATCGAGGGCAATCATGACAAAAAAAGATCCTGAACATTTCTGGTAATCATGAAGATGTACTCTTATGGTCGTCACAAACAAGACCCAATAAACAACATATAAAAAAAACGAAAAAAAATTTACTCGTTTAATAGGTCAGCTAGATTAAAAAAAAACTTTCTTAATGTTATCTATAGTAAGGAAAAGAAATAATTTGTATGGAAATAAAATGAGCATAAACAAGGTCACTAAAATAAAGCAGAAAAAAATAGAGATTTTCAAAAAAGGGAAGAGACATATTGCGAATGTTTAGAATTTTAAACAACAAAAAACCAAAACTTGTACTCTAATTTAAACTCCAAATAGAGATATCCATTACAGAATATGCACAAGAGCAATATGTATAAAATGTTGAAAAATTCTAAGAGGCATTATGAAATTTTTTGATGAAATGTTAAACATAAACGTACACAGACTTGACTTTCAGAAAACAAGTTTTAATTTCATGAGGAATAAGATGACAATGCCATCTAGAATTTAAAATCCGATAGAGAGCGCTAAAACTGCTTATGAAACTCCACTTTTAATAGATACCTTAGACTATCTTAACCCGCAATCACGTTTTGATAGCAGGGTAGCTAAATTTGTGCGAGGCAAACTACATTTAAAATTGAAATTTCAAATTGTATCTCTTCTCGTGCTCTGTTTATTTGTAAACCTAAATTTCAAGTTTTAGGCCAAAACCCCTTTTCGATTCTACACAAATGTTTTTGTGTGATTTCCTATCTATGTTGATGCTGTGTTGGAAAGATTTAGGAGAAGATGCATAGTTGCAGACAAGATACCGATAAATGACAAAGCATAGAATAAAAGGGTTACTTTTCCACGTTTGTTTCTGTTAAATTTTTTACTGTTCAGACACGAATAGGACAAAAACTGATAGAAATTTAGCAGTTTCAGCAAATTCAAATGAAAGAATAGAAAATTATCAATCTAATAGTCCGTTCAGAGGCATGGGAAAACCAACGAGAAAGACTGATCGGTACGAGGGGAAAAATGTTCAAACGATAGGTGCAATATTTTTCCTAAAACGCACAGATAACATGCACTTATCGACAGATAAGAGATAACTTATCTCTTACACTTATCTCTTACTCTCCAGAATATGATTATGGATAAGAACCACCAAATCTCGAACTTTTCCGTGCTTAACAGTTGACATGTTTTCCACTTTCAAAAATGTCATCTCATTTTTTAATCGACGGCACGCGAAACCACAGGAAAATTGTAAAAATTACTAGCACCAAAACCGATTGGCACTATGAGAAAAAACGAGTTTTCCCATGGTGCCAATCGGTTTTTGAGCGTTTCCTCATGCGTCTGAAAAGGTTGTAAGCCTCTTTCGGTCTGATCTGATTCTCGTTTTGCCAACAATACGCCTGAAATGATATTCTGATATGGGTTCTTACCACTGCGCCAAAGAGTTGGCTTTAGTGAATATTATTTTCCCACAAACCATTCAAAAAAACCTACCGAAAACGGCGAAAAAAAAATATTGTCCTATACCTATTGCATGAAAAATGACACCTGGAAAAGAATGACATCTGGCCTATCGATTTAGCACGACTCTATTGTAAAGCTCACAGTACCATGTGCAGTGGAGCGGTGCACAATCAAGTCAAAACGGTGAAAAATAGTACTATAAGCAAAAGGATTGAAAGTGACAATGAGAGCAACAGTCACTGCCATGTACGAGTTTAGACAGAATGAGAGTCGATAATCCCATAGGGGTTCTTTTTGCCTTTGTTTTGAAAACTTATTAAGTTGTTAGTCCTAACACTAACGTTAGATTTTGTTTTCATCGGCTACTAATATCATCTACCTTTTACCTTTTTTGTCCTTTATTACATCTTTTACAATGATTTTAGCAAAATATTGTTTCCGGCTATTCAAACACCATTCATTCATCAACCAGTCTTGAGCCAGGCCCTTTTTTTTTTTTTTTTTTTTTTTTTTTTTTTTTTTTTTTTTTTTTTTTTTTTACAAAAATTGAAAATAGGAACCTAACTCGATGAAGAAAATTCATAGAGAAGAAAACTAAGTATTTTGAACTTTCAGAATACTCGACTGCTGCAGTTGCAGACTTCTATTCCAAGGAAGGAGTAGATGCACAATTGTTTTTATTTTCTTGGTTAGTGTTTTATAAATACCAGAAGACTCTAAAATCAATTGGATCTTGACGGGCAATAGTTTTGCTTGTATTAACGGGGGTGATTTTCTTAGACTTCATATCTTCATTTTGTATGATTTCTTCAGTTTACTCAGCTTATTTCGTCAGTTTATTTACAGGTTATTTCGTCAGTTTAGTGACAGGTCTCGTTCATGCAAAGGAAGCAGCTTCTAGTTGTAGGCTATATAAAAGGATTCTCATTGGATAGATTTTATAGTGACAATGCAGTATCAGTATGACATTGCCCAGACAGTTATTCACGGAGTCACTGAACCCGTTCAGTCATGATGCATAGAATACACTTATCGGTCAAATCTAACCACCTTTTTAAGAGGGATAGCTTCCCATATCCTTTCCCAAAAGCCAATCCTGTGGCAATTTGCTGGCTCAATTGTATCTCTACTTGCAAGTTGATGCATCCTAGCAAGGAGAAACGTTGAGAAGAAATTCATGCTTTTTAGTCGTTTCCTCGAAACTTTTTTAGTAGGCAACTGTTTTAGAGAAGTAGAAGAATTCCTCTATTCCATTCTATATCTACAAAACTGTTAGTAGTCAAATGTTAATTTCTAATTTCTTATTAAATCTTATTCGCTTAAAAATATCTTACCTTGAAACTAAAGCAGCATAACGTTGACCTAGTGACTCAGCAGTGGCTTTAATTCTAGTAGCATCTTCATAAGGATAATTAGTAGCTAAGGCATGCACAGCAGATGTAACTTGGTCTAGTTGAGCTCTAAATTGAGAAACTTCTGAATGGAGAGCCTAAAGGATTAAAAATTTTCATTTTTTTAGTTGTAGTTGATAACAAAACAAAGTAACTTTTGATCACAAAGTAATTTTGTGAAACCTTGTGTTCTTTTCAGTGTTAAAAGAAACAAGGATTCTGGATACCTTAAAATTTAAATGAACGGCTTAAAGTAAAAACATGATGATCACTAAGGAGTTTTCTAAATGTTTTAAGAATTTTCATACCCAGAGGCCGAAGTAAGAGGCTCAAGGCTTAAAGGTTACCGTAATGACAGTTTAAAGAGAAACAATCAAAATGCATACTGACCATATACCATTTTAACACAGGCAGAAATACCGAGAACCTGAACATATACACAAAAAAAAAGAGAAGGAAGAAAAATTACTTTTTTCGATTGTACATATTTTAAGTTTTATTTTTGCAGATTCTGAACATAAATTCCTGACACAACAGGACACTCTTTCCTTGGTGATCGAACTTTGGCATATCTTGAAAGTTTGTAACAAATACGTTGCAACTAAACTTTAATTTCTGCTATTCTAAAAACGCTCAGAAAAATTCATTTGTCCATGTCTTCGAGTTACTTAATTAACAGGAACAAATCAGCACGCTCCTAATAAACTATTTAGCAAGAAGTGAGAGCCTCAACGTGTGGAAGAGCATTATAAAACAAAATCAGAAAAAAAAATAGTTTCAATCCTATGTTGCTTCTGAAGTAGCCTGAATTTAGTTTCCATCTGATTCGTACAGCATGCACGCTTCTCACCAGAATCAATAAATGGACCGAAATCCAAAATAGGAGGCTTGATTAATTACAACTATAACTTGGAATTCCAATGGTCGCGTGAGACGATGACAAAGAAATCTACCTACCAGCACTTTTAAAATAAATCGTACACAAAAATTTGCAAATGTCAACAGGAGCAAAACCAATTTTTTCTTCAAAATGGACTTGCATTCCAGATATAAAGCAAAAACTTGCTTTCAAAATAGTCTTCTTCCGGAGAAAAAACATCAAATCCTTTAATCTTCCGATTTCCGATCATAAGTTTCAAGTTTTAATGCTAATTAGGCTACATAACTTTCATACATATTTCCCGAAAATTTGACACGATCAATACTTTTTGTACATGATTTATGCAGTTTTTAAAAGCCCAACAATTTTAATTATTTTCTTTTTCTCTTAGCACTCTTACAACAATTAGAAATCCTTACAGTTCTTCAATGTAGGGCGAAAAACTACGGCAAGTTTTATTCCACTGGGTATTAAGAATTCTAAATCCCTTTATCTAGGGAGCTGTAAACTGAATAATTCTAAAAGAAAAACTAATAAAACAGAAAAAGCTTCATTTATCTTGTTTCCATGATTTTCAAGCTTGTCAGAATTTAAATAATGAAGAAAAAAATAGGATGTTTCAATTTTTGTTTCTTTTTTTTTGTTCAGCCACTGCTGATACTACTACCAGACAAAAAACAATTTTTGTCGTGTTAGTTTTTCCCAGGTTAATTTCTCTTTTCATTACATTACCGTTACGGTTACTTGACTTTTTTGTTCAAATATTGCTAAAAAGAAGTAAATCAATCAATAAATCAATTTATTTAAAAGAAATAGAGAAAAATTACAAAACTTTAGACCCCCACAAAGGCTCTTTGGCTTGTGAGAGTGGAAGACTAAACACAACATTAAATAGTAGCAATTAATCAAACAAAAGGAAAAGAAGAAGAAAGAAAAAAAGAAAGAAAAAAATTTAACAACAAGATAACTACCATGCCAATCAAATAAATGAATTGAACAAATTGAAGTGGAAAGATAGAGGGGAAAAAAAAGAAGGGGTGAGAGAACTATTTCTCTAGGCATAAGATGCTGTTGGCTAGCTCTTTTTTAAATTGTCCACAAGTAGGACATAGCCGAATTTTAACTGGTGGAGAATTCCATATGGAGACACAACATAAAACTGGATTAAAATTTGATCTTATGGTTTTGGTTTTATGAATGAAAATATTCAAAGTTTTTTTGAAACTTTCATAAAAAGTTTCACAAGAGCACGGTTAATTTGAAAGAAAGATTTTCGTCCAATAAAATACCCAAGAATCAGGGGAACAAGTTATATCGCCATTAGTGGAAGAAATAGTTTGAACCAAAGGACAACAAGTACCTGATCTGGAAAAAATAAGTAGACTAGATTTTGTTAGATTTAGGGCAAGGCGATTTGCATCGAACCAAGCAAAGGCCTTTTCTAGAACATAACGCACTTTCTTGATAATTAAGAGAAGAATCCATCATTTCCGAACACCCAAGAGTACTATCGCCTGCAAATGCAAGTAGCACTGGGTCTTGAGCTGCCTCATTAGGTGGAAACAAATTGTGGTCACAAATAATACAACAAATCCGCTTGGTTTGTTCAGATAGAGCAATAAAAATATCACTGATGAATATAAGGAATAGCCAGGTCTTAGGATATACCCTTGAGAGACACCAAAATCAACATGGAATTGATCTTGAAGCTTAGGGTCAACACGGATAGACCTTTCAGATAAATAAGTTTTAAACCAATGATAACTGTTTCTCCGTATCCCAATGTGTTCCATTTTGGAGAGAGTAAATAAAGAGCATAAATGCTGAATTAATCGGTGTGTCCGCAGATATTAGTTTTGCAAGATGCTTTCGAATTTAAAACTATCTGCAACATATTTGTATCTGTTTCCTTCATCACTATCACCAAACACCCCCATCGGCAAATATTTAATATTCAATCCTCAAGCACAGTGTCCCTCATCTTGTGTACTGCTTGGTCTTAACCTTCTACTTGTTTCTTGTGCTGATTTGGACATTCTGATTATCAACCGGCCCTTAATAGGTTTATGTACCTATTATATTATATTACAGAACCTTATAGGTTCTGCGGCTTTATTTTAAGGACTTTTGATGTCAGAATGTCATTTTGCGAGTCTCAGCGTCGGATGGCAGTCTCAAAGACAAAGGGTCCATTAGCAAATTCTCCCAGCACCACAGCAATTTTGGTAAAAATTGATAGGGGCTCATTAGATCCCCGTACACAACCCCGTAACACAACACGAAACTTACAATGCTGTCAATTCAAAGATACTTCTTTTGAACTGATTTTGAATATTTTCCAAGCAGGTATACTAGAATAATTTTCAGGGACTGTCCTTTCCTGAACTCAAAAGAAAAGTCTGTTCTGTTCATTAAAAAAAAAAAAAAAAAAAAAAAATTATTGGTATTCTACCAGAATACCAATATATTCTAAATGGTTTGGCAAACTAAAAAAGCTAAGGTAATCCTTTAACATTTCGAACGGCCTCAAGGAAGTTTTTTTTGTGGAGGTCAGTCCCACAAATACAACTTTGAAAATGGCTCTGGCACCTGAAACTCTTAAGTTTGCACCGTTGCGTTATTTTTCGCTTATTCATCTCATTTTATGTCTTTTTCAACATTCTGAAATATATATCTTTTTTACACAAAAAGGCTTGTTGCATTTTATTGTTTTAACAAATAGACTGTAACAGCAGGCCGGTGGTGCGGTTTAAATATTGGGTAGTCATAAGAAATGGAAGAGGGTCATTTGAAAGAAAAGTTGGAGTCCTAGCGCATTATTTTAACAACAAAGGAGATCAAACAACAACAAAATCCCGTTTCTGTTCATTGTTTGCCACACAACAACAATTTCAACGTAAATAAGGCCCAGAATCTAATAGTGCTACCCAGAAAATTCTGGGATGGCCAATCCATTTAAAATTAAAGAAACGCGACAAAATCTACCGGTGTAAACGGCCCACTGCTACGCAATGTTGTTTTTCGTCGCTGAAATATATCCGTAATTCATATAAATTAAAGGTTTATTATATGCACAAATCTGAAAGCTTCATTAGAATTGTTTGGTTCATTGGACTTCTGTACAATATTGTATTGTAGCACGCCACCTCGAATCTTTTTCTAATGCTTGGGATGAATTCTCGAAGGGTGCTTTTTGAACCAAATTTATCAAATTTTGGTTAAAGGTCCAAATTACTTTAGTGTAAAGAGTCCCAAAGTGGGGACTCTTTACTGTCAGTGCAAGTACATTTACTTGCACTACGGGACTGTCATTTACGGGACTGTCAGTGCAAGTAAATTTACTTGCACAGAATTTTTTTTTTTAGCTATTTAATTTAATGTATGAAAAAGAGATTCCCTGCGACGTTTCAATATATGCTCGTCTATACAGCCACACAAAGGGTAAGAGGTACATTGAAAAAAAAATTTAACAATGATCATTTTGATTAATCTATCTAGTATTACTGTATAGAATTAATATAATTCTAATTTGCATGACAATACTTTGAAAATTTTCTTCGTATCATTTTGGATACTTGCTGAGTTAAATATGGGTCTTTCAAAGGAGTAAGATTAATTTGACTTTTAGAATGTTTGGCTAAGCCTACAAAGTTCATTTTAAGAAGCTATATATTTTGATAGCTAGTATTTTGACTCGGTCGTTGAACTTTCAATCTCACGAATATTTAGTCCGAAATTTGTATTCATCTTTTAGCCAAGACTAGCTTTAGCATTCTCGAATAAGCAAGATTGACCTTCTAAGATTCACAGGAAGGAAAAAATAACTTTAAAACTCTGAGATATGTATTTTCAAAATAGCGTAGCAGTATTATGTCCCTATGTAAGAGGAGCAGCACTCAAATTTAAAAGTTGCACCCTTCCTATCGTTTTCCTACTTTAAAAAGAGCGAGAAGGGGAGCAGGGAAGAGGGAAGGAGAGAGAGAGGAAGAGAAAGAGGAGGAGAGAAGAAAAAACTAAAGCAAAGATGTCCTTTCTACTAAATATTCGATTTATTCGCCACATCACGAAAACACTGCAGGGATTAGGCTAGACAAAAATCAAACATTTCTTTTCAGTACATCTCTCAGTTTAGTCACGGAAGCGGTGAAATATCCCCTGAATCCTTTCATAAAAAACATGGATATTACATACAGGGGAATCCCATGTATATGAGAAAAGTTTTAAATTATTTGCTAAAACATAATGTCCAGCAAGAAATACCTAAAAAAAAGAAAGAAAAATGAAACATTTCCCAAATTTTCCCTTGAATTATATGCAATGAGAATTAAAAGATAGACCAACTGGAAATGCATTCTTTTTTCTCTTTCTGTGGTTACAAATTCACAGCATTTTAAAAGCATATAAGTATCAACTAAAAATGCTTTTATTGGTAATAATGTGGTTTCAATACCTCAGAAAATATTAAGCCATAAAACAATCCCTCCAAACTTAAACTAGATAAATTTTCAGATAAATTAGTTGCATCAAGAGGATAGGGAATCCTTTTCGAATATCGTAGGGAATTAATTTACCAGCCGTTATAGTCACTTTGTTTTGTGTCAAAAACAGAATCCTTTGAATAATCATCTCAAATTTATAGGCCAAAAGCTTATGACTAAAGTTGAAGCATATTCACACTTAAAATACTAATACTCGAAGATTTGATTCTAAGGATTTAGTCTAGAGAGCTCTTTCATGAAAATCAAACTACTTAGCAAAAACTGATCAAAAGAGAGGGGATACTAAAAGACAGACGAAAACAACAAAAATTAATAGCCCCAGTTATACATTTTATGTATAAATGCAGCATAATAATAGCATAATAGCTAATGCGGAGGGAGTTTTAGTAAAAAAAAAAAAAAAAAGAATGGACAAGAACCCAAATTATGCAGAGAAAAAGGGAAACAGCCTATTACAAACTTGATGCGTAAAAAAGAAAAAAAAAAAACACGTTTTAATTTCTTACTTAGGATGAACAGTTCATTTTTATTCAAAAACATTTCTTCAATTATCCTTATTAAAGCTGATTCAGTTTTATGGACGGGGTAGGTATGATTTAATATCAAGAAAGAATAATAGACTATTCAACACTAGGAAGTTATATGGCAATATATGTCGAAATATCTTTTATGGTTCTCCTTCTTTAACTTTTGGAACATATGAAAGGGGCCATTAAGGCTATTTTTATTGACTAGGAATTTAGGAGTGAACAGCGGGACCAAATTGGCTTTTCATTTAAGTGTTATGGACCAAACATGTCACATCAAAGAAAAGCAGAACTCAGAAAGAGACAAGTAGTCACTCTCAATCTGACAGGTTTTAGCGGCAACATAAGTTAGCTACAGGAATATAGAACAGTGATGTTTTAGGAAAGTGACGGGATACATCGGCAAAGTTCCCACTCTTATACAAATATTCGAAAAGCGTCTGAATCATCAGAACCGTATACTAATCAGTTTTAGAGATTATGAAGACGTTTTATCCAGTTGATAGATTAGACAATTTTGAATATACTATCCTTGTATTGTATGCTAAATAAGCATATTAAAGTGATTAGCGCTATATACGAGAACAATACTGTTGCGGTTAAGGTATGAAATGAGTTTAGCAGTTGGTTCGGTGTGGAATGAGGTGTTAAACAGGGTTGTGTGCTACCCCCCTTTATGAGGATTATTTTGATGGACTTGATCCAAAGGAGCATGACAAAGGCTTTAGGAGAGCACGATATATATTATTGAAGAATTTTGTAAAAAAATTATTTTTTTTCATATACGGAGATTACTCCGTATATGAAATGGGTTGTCCCTTCCTCAACGCCTCTCTCTTTACACTAAAGTTTGACTCATGGCCACAATTCTACTTTTTAAAACAATTAAAAACGTTAGCGTAAAGAGCGAGGCGTTGAGGAGGGGACAACCCGTTTCATATACGGAGTAATTTCTGTTCGTTTTAAGTTTTAATGTCGCTCCTTACTTTCAGTTAAAAAAATTAGTCTTTTTATGTGATTTCTGAACGTTTTTTTTTTTTTATTAATGCATGTTTGATTTTGGCTCTCCAGACATAAATTTAAAATGAAATTTGCATATTAATTCCTTTATTGGCTAAACGGCTTTCTCTTAGTTTTGATCACACGATTTTGAGAAATAAGGGGTGGGACAGGAGGCCTAGTTGCCTTGTAATTTTTCGGTTACATAAAAAAGGCAACTATATATTTTAATTTTTAACGAATGTTTTTATTAGTAAAAAATATACGTAACTTAAGAATTAACTTACGTAACAAACTTTTATATTCTTAAATTTTTATTATGTATATGAGGGCGTTTGTACCCTCGTTAATACCTCACTCTTTACACTAAATCGTAAGTTTTGTCCCAATTCTTTAAGAATGACCCCTGAATCAGAAAGGCCGTAGAATAAATAGTTGAAATTACTAAAAATACTATAGCATAAAGAGCGAGGTATTTATCTCCTCCTAAATACCACGCTCTTTATGCTAAAGTATTTTTAGAACCCCTCATATACGTAATAATCTCTGTTCGTTTTGAGTTTCAATGATACTCCTTACTTTCAATTGAAAAAAACTTTTCCATGTTTATTTTTTCATTGTTTTTTTTATAGTAATTTTAGAAAACCCTGCGCCCTTTTCATTGAATTTCTGTTCCCCAATGACATATTTCTCCAAGGAAAGATCCTCCCACATAGCCCTCTCCCCTTAACCCCACCCCCAAAACCAAAAAAATCCCCTGAAAACGTCTGTACACTTCCCAATAACCATTATTATATGTAAACACTGGTCGAAGTTTGTAACTTACAGCCCCTCCCCCAGGGACTGTGGGGGAGTAAGTCATTCCCAAAGACATAGTTTTTATGGTTTTTGACTATGCGGAACAAAATGGTTATCTCAATATTTTGATCCGTTGACTTTGGAGAAAAAATTAGCGTTTGAGGGGGCCTAGGTTCCCCGCCACTTTTTTTGTCACTTAAAAAGGGCACTATAACTTTTCATTTCCGTTAGAATGAGCCCTCTTGCGACATTCTAGGACAACTTGGTCGATACGATGACCCCTGGGAAAAAAACAAAAAACAAACAAATAAACACGCACCCGTGATTTGTCTTCTGGAAAAAAAACGAAATTCCACATTTTTGTAGATAGGAGCTTGAAATTTTTGCTATAGGATTCTCTGATAGGCCGAATGCGATGGTGTGATTTTCGTTAAGATTGTATGACTTTTAGGGAGTGTTTCCCCCTATTTTCCAAAATAAGGCAAATTTTCTCAGGCTCGTAACTTTTGATGACAAAGACTAAATTTGATGAAACTTATATATTTAAAATCAGCATGAACATACGATTCTTTTGATGTATATTTTATCATCAAAATTTCGTTTTGTAGAGTTTCGTTTACTATTGAGCCGGGTCGCTCCTTACTACAGTTCGTTACCACGAACTGTTTGAAAACAGTTGATTCAGTGAAGGTGTAAAAAGTAGAATCACCAAGGTACAGGTGAAAATAAAGTTTGAATATAAGCCTTTGGAAAAAGTTTATAAGAATAGTAAGATACGTCCACGAACTAAAATATTGGAATCTGCCGTCAGGATCGCGGTCAAGCGCGGCTCTGAAGGGTGGGCGCTCCGAAAGGTAGATGAAGATTTGTTGAATATTTTCCACAGAAATCCTCCAAGAATAGTTTCGGGTGCTTGTTTGACAAACTGTATGTAAAACAGAAAGTTATACGAAAAATTGATTCGATCCTACTTACTATGGCTATATTGAAAAAAAGGTTAAGTTGGCTAGGCCACATTTTATGGACGAAAGACGACAAATTGCTGAAGATTGCGGGTTTTGGCCATCCATATGGGGACAAGCGAAAAGCAGGATGGGAAGAAGTTGTAAGAAAAGATTGAAAGAAAACTGGAACTTGATTGGGGGGGGGGGTGAATCTTTAAACAGATCAAAGCGAATAAGAAGCGTGTAGAGCTATACGCCACTTGATACTGCACAGAGTTGTTAGTAGTAACAAGGACAAATTCGAGACAAATGTTCCTTGCAAATGAAAGATTTTTTTTCCTTTCTTGATTACCGATATCAACTTTGATGAGAGTTTAGTGAATAAATCCCATATCAGAGTTGGTTCAATTCATTCCATTGGAAGTTCTAAGCATGGACGTAAGTAGAGAGAAGGGACTTGCACCCGTCTCCAACTCCATATCTCGACATTTCTGAAGTTGTTCCTAAATTGCCGTGCATTTTTCTTATAACTAACGAGTTTTTACGTTCCTTTCGAATTTGCGGCTCCTCCCTTGTTACGGGAAATAACGCCAAACAATCCTTCTATCGTAAAAAAAACGACACTCGAAGCCTTTACATATAATTGTCCAAATTTATAGGCTACATGTCAGCGACCCTCCCCCTGAAAATATTATTGATTCATGGCGGAATAGTTTTGTAAGAAAGGGCCAAAGTCAAGCCTTAAATATAACTTTCAAGTTCAGTAGCTTCAAAGCTGACATATTTTGGCTATAGAGCTCCTTCAACTAGTTAGTTCTTTCCTGTCATCTTGCACTGTTCGCAATTAGAACAATAGAAACACAAATCTTCTTGAAACACAAATCTATCAAAAAGGCTTTCCAACAAACTTATAGGATGTTCCAAAATACCTGATCTTAAACTGTCAAATAGCTCCTATCCCCCCTGGAAGGTCAATTGAGCGATGGCATGGCTTTAGCAGTCCTTTATTAACGGATAATTTTATAGATATAGCCTATGCCTTGTTCAAAATCTTTTACTCTTCGTCAATCCTCTCCAAAAGAAAACAGTAATAAATGGTCAGAAGAAAAATCAATATTTTGCTTTCGTTTCCAATTCTTACTAAAGTAGAGAAGCTTTATCGTTCAGCATTTTAAAATACTTACCAATATATTACAAGCGACTATCAAAAATTAAAAATAGTACGAATACTGTGGATCTTGTAATTTTGCAGATCAATAAGCATTTTTTGTGTTTTTTAGAGAAAAAAAAACTTAAGTTAGTATGAATGATAGATATTTTTTAAATTTGTGCTTCTTTCATTTGCTACCCTGTTTCGTTTTATTAATGTGGCAGAGCCACACTATTGCTTTTATTTATTTATTTTTAAATTATATATATATAGTTATTTATAAATTACACACACACACACATATATATATATATATATATATATATATATATATATATATATATATATATATATATATATATATATATATATATATATATATATATATATATATATATATATATGTATACATATATATATATATACATATATACATAAAATGTATATTCGAAAAAAAAGTGTAGGGATTGCAAAGATGAGGTGAAAAATTTCGTTGAAATTCACTGACAGCGAACTTTTCAGAGAGCATGAGGGGTCGGATATGCCTAGACCTTAGAACTATTTCTCCGAAACTCGAGGCCAAAACTGAAGTTCTGTTGCATTTCTAGAAAACAAATCCTTAAAGTCCACTTAGCAATCCAAAATGCCGGATCTTTGGGGTCCGGATCTTTCGGATCTTTGGGGTATATACGAAATTTTCGTGTATGATCGACCATTTTGAACATGATCTGCGTCATCCCACTTCAGATGCAAAATGCCAACCTTTCTGCTAAAGCGTTGGCAACGAGAGGGGGATATTGAAGGGGTCATAACCCTACTTTTTCATGTCAATAATACAGATAAAAATCCTTGCATGTTTAAAATCCAAACAAGGTGCTACCTGCTAGCCTTTGGGATTGGTAATTGGGAAAGACTAGGTGTCAACAACATTCTAATGTTTGGGCTTGGCTACCCCCCCCCCTCCTAAGTCAGTGCTTAACTTATTTTTACATCCAGTAAAGACTTGGCTCATTACGCATTAAGTCAACCTACAGCTTGAACTTGAGCTCGCATTGACAGCCTAGTCAGGATGTATTTTGTTCTTGCACCCAGTTTCCATTGCAACCTTTGAGTTCTTCAATAAGAAAGATTAAAAACCTTGATAAGATTCTGGTATGAAGAGAGTATAACACGCCCACCTTTCTACTAACACGCTGAGAGTTAGGGAGGAGAGGGAGTATTATACAAATAATTTGTAACTCAGGTCATACATGCCTAAATCTCGTCTATGATCCTGGTTTTCAAAGGTGCGATATGCTCAATTTTTCAATTTTCTTATAATTAACGAGTTTTTACGTTCCTTTCGAATTTGCGGCTCCTCCCTTGTTACGGGAAATACCGTCAAACAATCCTTCTATTATAAATAAAACGACACTCGAAGCCTTTACATATAATTGTCCAAATTTATAGGCAACATGTCAGCGACCCTCCCCCCTGAAAATATTGATTCATGGCGGTATAGTTGTTGCTCGGTTTTTTAAAGATGTTTATTGGTAAAGAAATGACAATTTGCGCAATTTGGGGCACCTGCCTCTAAGGCTACGAGGGTCGGGTACCTTCCCGAGGCTCATTTTTGCATCGTTGACCCTTCTAGGTGAGACAGCTCAATCAAAATTATGATCCCGTGGCGTAAAGCGCTACAAGGGTATTGGGACAAAAAGGAACTGGAAGAGGGGTCGGTTGCCCTCCGATCACTTTCGACTCTTAAAAAGGGTGATAAAACTCCCCATTTCGGATCAAACAAGCCTTGTTTGTCTCGATTGTTGTCTAACGCGTAGACAACAATCGTCCTCCAACGGTAGATCATCCATGGAGTGTAAAAACGGATTATTAAAAAATTATAGCGTTTCTCAGATTCTTATAGGTCAGTCCTTATTGAGAAATGACTTAGGTTTGTTCACCTGATATATTTGTGATTATCAGTGCAGAGTTCATTTTCATGAATATATGTTTCGATAAAAAGAAATATGAATATCGAGTCAGAAACACGTAAAACGTCACTTAAGGTTTACGGGCAACACAATATATCAAAAGAAATATTACATGCTGAAGTTGCAAAAATTAATATAAAAACAATCAATGCATTTTATATTAGTATAAAATATTAGCATTCCTAACCCTTTTTAAATGATTTCTATATTGGTCAAGAAAAGCATATAAATGGTGAACTACGTCTTTATCTACCTTTTTATTAGGTATTACTTTCTTATGTCTTGCAATATATAGAGAAAAGCTCAATCCCACTTTTTCTCGCATCTTTGATAGACATAAGTATTTTTCTCTCAGTATCTCCTACTTTATTACGTATTTAGTTTGATTTCTATTCTTTGAGAAATTCTACTTTGATTTCCTATTTTAGAAGTGAAAATCCTAAATAAGTTTAAATTACAGAGTTTTTATATTCCTAGAGAATTCCCAAATATTTCCAGGAAGTGCTGTTCCCACATTGTCCATATGAGTTCTTCTGATGTGTCTTGGCACCTTTAGAATAGTTTTTCCAACCAGAATCATTATTATTCTCGGGCAACAAATTTAAAGGGCAGAAGCTAGTAGTGACTATTTCTTTTACCAAATTATTTATCTCTTTTAGTTATCTACGAAAATGAGAGTTTTAGCAAACAACGATCTTGGTTTTTCGTTCTATATATATTTTTTTCTGCCAAAGTTTTCTATTTTCAAACTCCACAAATAATATGAAACTGTTCTTACTTCCCTTTTCCCTTTTGAAAGTTCTATTTTCCTTTCAAAGAGTCAAAAGTGATAGGAGGGCAAATAGCTCCCCCCAAGCCCTCCTTTTTGCCAAATGCACCAATTTGACTTTTGAGATAGCCATTTTGTTCAAAATAGTCCAAAAATCACATAACAATGGCTTCGGGGTTACACAATCCCCATAGCAAGAGTTGTAAGTTATGCTTCAGGGGCATATCAGGTTTTTATGGAAGCAGCGGTCGTAAAAGCTTTGGAGGAGGCTTATTTGATTTGAAACTGAAAGTTCTAGTTCCTTTTTAAGAGTCAAAAGTGAAATTGATTTTATTATAGTTGGTAGGGTGATTAGGGGAGAAAGGGTGGGTTTGGGAGGTAAGGTTGGGGCTAGGGAGGTAAGGGTGGGTTAGGGAGGTAAGGGTGGGCAGGGGAGTAAGATGGGGTTGGGAGGAATGAAAGTGAGGAGAGATATTTGTGCATTAATGAGTAAGAGAGTGTTACATATGTGGACTTTCGCGCGAATACAAACCCTCATAGGTTTTCCCCAGCGCGAAAGTGTTGTATTTTATTTATTTATTTGTGAATGTTGAAATAAAAACTTGAACTCGAACTTGATCGGAGGGCAACTATTCAACCGAAATTTTTAGATAGCCATTTTGTTTAAAATAGTCCAAACGTCAAATAACTATGGTTTAGGGTTTGAAAATCCCCCCTCCCCTCTAGCCCTATGGGAAAGGGCTATAGATTCCACTAGTTACACATCGTTAACATATAAAGTTTTTATAGAAGGTGTGGTCGTATAAACTTTGGAGTAGGCTAATTCGATTGAAAATCAAAATTTTTTGGGTCTTTTCTGAGAATTAAAAGTGATCAGAGGGTAACCTGCCCCATACCCCTTGCGCACTTTTTTCACCAAATGCATCCCAATTTTGAAATATTCGTTTTGTTCAAAATAGTCAAAATTAAAATAGCAATGACTTAGGGGTCGAAAAACCCCCCATTGTCCCCGGGGCAAGGGTTGTAACTAATGCAAGTAGCCAAGTGTTTACATAAAAGGTACCTGCAGAAGGGGGGGGGGGTATTAACTATGGAAGGGGCTCATTCGGTTGGAAAATCAAACTTATATCCTTTTTGAGAGTCAAAACTGATCAAAGGGCAACCAGCCTCCCCCCCCCGCACATTTTTTCCCCAAAGGCATCCGGTCAAAACTTTTGAGTTAGCCATTTTGTTCAAAATAGCCCAAAGGCTAGATAGCTATGCTTCCGGGGTTGAACCCCCTCACCAGAGTCCCCAGGGAAAGGGCTGTAAATTATGCAAGTAGCTGATTGTCACTTTGATACTCTGTTTACTTTGATGCTTGGATTTACTGATTTATGGGGCAAGGGCTGTAAATTATGAAAGTTTTAGTAAAGCGCCAAATACGCAGTAGACTTTAGACCTTTACATTTAGGGAAACGGGCAGTAGCCAAACTCTTGTTTGTAGTGAAAACTAAATGTATCTTGAACAGTTTTGGAAAGAACTAATAAAATTAAGGTGAATATTTGATATAAATTGATATTAATTGTTGACAGCACATCCCTTCAAGATATTATTTCACTGTAGTTTTCGTTTTGTTTTGATTGTTGTAATAAGCACAAAAGAAAATATATATAATATAATTCGCTTTCAGTTAAGCGCCAATGATACAACAGGTTGTATACTTTTACAGTTAGGGAAGGGGACAGTAGCCAAACTCCTGTTTGTCATGATTTTTGCTCGCTTTAAGCCTAATTAGCATCTTCAATTTAAATTTTACTCGTTTTAAGATTTATTTACTCAATTATAGGGTACTACATGGTACTCATATACCTCATATATCAATTATATGGTGCTCATATAGTTTTCAGTAAAGCGCCAACGACGCAGTAGGTTTCATTTATATTATTAGTTGTTGTATGTTTGCTTGCTATGATTAGTTATTTAATTTCTGTTGTTTTGGGCTTCATTTATTCTTTAACAGTAATTTCTGGTTGTTCTGAGTTTGAATTATTATAGATTTTTATTTCTGCTGATCTTAAGCTTGGCATGACCTTTACTTCTCACTGAAAAGTATCTTTCTTTGAAAGTTTTTTTAATTAATAAATGGAAAAAGAACTAATTAATTTTGGTAGTATTTCATAGTTTCATATTCAATTTTGAACACCCTAGTCCACATTAAACAGCACAAAAATAAGGAACCGATAATCACTAAAAAAGGATAGATTCATCCTTAACAAAGTTGAGAATATAAACATTAGCTGATGCGATTTAGCTGTTGGAGAAATTTCCCAGTTTACTTGAACCAAACAGTTCTTCAAGCCATTACTCTTCTGGAGCATGGCAAGATAATGCTATTTATTCACATCTTTGTTTTCTTTAAAATTTTCGAAACTTTGAAGAAGACAGCATTTATAAGGACTCTATAATTTTATTTTCATTTGGTTTTTAGACTGCAGTAATATTCCTCCAGACTTAACATCTAGAATGGGATTAACTTAATAGGTGTGATCAATCCCTATGCGTGATGGCTCAAAATAAAAAAGTCTGCTTAAACCAGTATTTTCAATTCGGCGATTTTCATAAAAGATGGAAACTCACAGCAAAGAAGTTAAAAATATCAATTATCGAAACAATTTCGTTTCTGAGAAAATAAATATAATGTATTAATAATGCAACTTTACTGATACTACTAATCCTTGGCAAAAAATTGTAAGACTCGAAAGGATTTTCTGAGCCCAGTAGAGCCTGTCCTAATTTAGAGCTTTCCAGTTTATTATATAAATACTTCTTCGGGTAATTATTTTTCTCATACCGCCTTTTTAGGTAAATGTCCCTACTGTCACATAAATACGGTAACCGTCAGCACCATCTTTTGCCGAGAGACGGGGAATAAGCTCATGACCCAAACTGTTCCCTTTTCAATTGCGACTACATTATGAGAGGAGTGCCAAGGTTAAAAGATATCTTCTCGTTCGCTTCTATTATGAAAATAATTGTACCGTACATTTATTTGTGGCCTTCTGATTGATATTCAGGATGAATTTAATATGGTAGGCATCTTAAAAGTCAATACGTGTTAGTTTTTAAGAGAAAACAATGCATTGATTTATATCTGAAAGTGCTTAGAAATGGAGCATCAAAATTCAAAGCCAAAAAGGTAAGGATCAATTGTGATAGTAATCAACATCTTGGATCAGGGTAAGGAGGCATCCCTACCCCCTGAGGAATACGAAAAACTTCAAATATTTTAGTATCCAAAAAATTTAGTTGCAGAAAACACCTTTAAATCCTTTGTCCCATCCCCCCGCAAAAAAACTGTTTACGAGTGCCTACCCTTCTCAAACAAAGTGCTATATGAATTCTGGAATCATGGTTAGTGCGATGCATAAACTGTTTTAGTTTTAGCTAAAATTCTTCCTTCTTTATTTTTTTTTTTACACTGGCAATACAATTTAATACCTATGGTGGGCTTAATACGGCAGAGACTCAAAATTTAATACATAGTAGTTAACGAAGGATAACTAGGGACGCTTAATTTTATGCTTTAAAATCTTTAATTTTGACAACAAAAATGTAAATTTGAGGCAAGAACTATACGTACATTTCTGACCACCGACGTAGTTTTTACGCTAAATAAAGGGACACGTAATACATACATTTTAGTAGACATATATAAGTCATTCTTCAAAAAAGAAACAGACTTACGGTCGAAAAGAACAAACTAAAAACAGAAACCTAAATTAAGCTTTCCAAGTTCACTGCATAAAAAAAAACAATCATTTCAGGCCATTATTTTTCAGAAGCTTGACAAGGAGACTGTTTTCATTAAGTGTTTTCCTTCTATTTCAATTTTTCAGGCCGATAACATTTATAAAATGATGACTCTTGATGAAAACTATGGCAATATTCATTAAGGCTATCTACAATGATGTTCATATGGGAGTCCCGATATTAATGCTGAAAACATAAGCAATTTTTATTTTAAGAATGATAATTTTAATAAGCATGAAAAAAAAGAAAAATGTATTATATATAGGCAGGTGCGTATGGCAGGGGATAAAAAAAATAACTAAAAAAAGTTGAATCATATAAAAAGTGTAGAGCATTGCATAGGGAAGCTCAAAACATAGAGGGGGGATAAAAGGTATGCCGGGCCCAACCCATGTCCATGCCGTCATGAAAGATATAGCATTTAAATTAAGCATTAAGACATAGCATTAGATTTAGCTTTTTCTTTCTTTTTTTTCAGAAACCCAGTCTAACCGACAGAAACTGAATCCCTTACTATTGGTTACAATTCCCATGGATCATTAAACAATTGTACAACCAATTTTCTATGCTAGGTGAAATAATTGTCCTGTAAAACTTGGGCTCAATTAACCAAACCAAGGCCACTTTTATTTGCTTGACAGCTGTTATGAAAGGAAGTTAACTAATCTTAGAGCCCTTAGCAACAATATTTTAACCAACGCACCATATGAATCATATTTCACGAATTCATTGAAAATATTGAGTTTCAACTATGTTGAGGATAAAATGTTGAGGATAACACATTCATATCAATCCTTCTAAAGAGGACAAAAAGCAAAGGCTAGCTTACTCCAACATTAATTATTACCTTTTGTTCCCTTGTCTGTGAATCTAATAAATCAACAGTTTGTCCAACCGGTGGAAGCCGAGATATTTTGCTTTCCATTCGAGCCATCCAAGCTTCTGTTTCAAGCCTCTTTGCCTCGAACCGATTGGTTTCGACAAGAATTTCTTCTAGTTGTGCTGCCCGTGAACTTACAGCAGAGGATGTGTCGTCCCAATGCTCTCGAAGTTTCGAGACTGAAATAAAAATGTATATAGCTTGACCCTTCTTCATAGTAGACAGAGATGCGACATTATCGGATAACTAAATAAACACAAAACACAAAAAAAGTGTTTGTTTTATGGTAAAACTATTCAATATTAATTCAAATTATACAATTAATATAATCCATACAAATAATTCACATCAATACAGTATGAGTTTTTTGTCTCTTTAATTCTTTTCATTGGCTTAACCTTTACGCAAGAAACGACTTGAACCTTTTTAGATTGTGCAACACAAAAAAGTAGTTAACAAGTCTTTAGATTACAACAAGCTTTAATGCCCAGAATAGTTCCGCAAACTAGCCCACAAGTGGGAAAGAGATAAAAGCGGGGCATCAAAGATTATACCCGTAGCGACAATATATAAAACGATCCACAATGTCTGACGATTTCAAAGGAGCTTACCCAAGCAGATGGTTTGGGAATAAGAAATTGAAGGAGTCATTAAAAAATCATTCACAACTTTAGAAGAGATTGAGAACGATATTTAAGCATTCTTGCGAGCAGTATCGCACTAACATCAATTCGCACTAACATAGGTAGGGGGGGGGGTATATTTTCAAATCTTTACAGGGGGGATTTTGTTATTTTTTCAACTTTTAAATGAAAATAACAAAAAGAAACATTTTGTTATGAAAATACCAAAAAAGTAATTTTTTTTCTAAACCCAGAGGATCAAACCAGGAGTTCGGTATTGCCAAGCAGATTTTATTCAACCATACTACCACATGAATTTTTATACACTCTCTAGTCAAAATGTAATTTAACTTGCACAAAACCTGCGATTTATATTTGAAGAGCCGAAAAAAAAATGTTTAAATTTTTAGAATTGTTTCTCTTTTTATTAATTGCCGTTTGCTAATCTAACTTTCCCTACCAAAAAAAACTTCGGACAAGACTTCATAAACATTCAAGATCATGTAAAACGACTTATGATTTCAGAGGATTTCAAGACAGATGGCCAAACCAAGAAAGCTATTTTAAAGGGGGATTCCTTGCCAGATTTTCATTATAAATGGGCTAATAATGTAGTTTATTCGTAGAAGCTACTTTTTTTTACAGGCAGCATGACAACACAGAAAAACTAAGAATTTTTGAATCAATAAGACTCTGTAGAGGGACCCATACAGTGAAGTAACCAATGTCTGTTTTACTAAAAATGAGCAAGTAAAATGATGAGCAACCAGCGATTTTAAGATTAAGATATTTGGCATATTCTTTCAGCATACTAGTCAATGTTTATTTCAGTTATTTACAGGGTTACATCTACACACAAGGAGAGATTGTAAATTAAAAACGATAAAAAATATTTAAATTAGTATTTCTTTTAAAAGTTCAGTGTGCGGTCTAAAGGTTGAACTCGATACCTTTATAAGTTAGCAGCTTATTTGATGAACAAGCGGATTTTCAATACTAACTGAGCCGAACGTATTTGCTGTTTCCTCCTAGCACTATTTTCAAAGACTCTCAAGGGGCAAAAATATTCACATTTCGGTTACATAAACTAATTCTGTTTCAAATCATACTGAAGAGCTGTGCAAGAATGGTAAATTAAATTCAAAAGAATTCGACTAAATCCTAGAAACAAAGTTTGAAAAGCTAAATCAGTATAATGTTCTTTGGCAAACATTTCACGATTTTCAAAGTTTGCAACCGAACTAAGCATGCAACCGAAATTCGCTAAGCTAAGCTTAGCAAAAAAAAAAAAAGAAATGAAAAAGAAAAGACTTCAAATACTGGACTTCAAAACTTCAAACAACTTCAAAAGCTAATAAAGTGCCACATTTTGAACGGATGCAAAACTTACAAAATAGAAATCTGTGACACAAACAACAGCCAAATAAAGTCAGAGGCATTCCAATCTAAATAAAAGGTAATAAAAGACTTCACTGGCAACATTATTCAAGGGAAGACTTATAACTGAACGTTCAAACTGAAGTTAGGATTAAATCTACTACGTCAGTAAATATTGACCCAGTCGCAAGGATTTAAATCCTATGTAAGAAAGAAACTTAAAAAGGGCTGGAAAAAATGTAAATGAAAGCGACATTATGCAAGGACGAGGAACCGAACAACATTCGAAAGTCTATAGATACAGATAATCAAACAGTTCGTGGTAACCCGGCACGACAGAACAGTTCGACCCGGCTCTATAGTAAATGAAACTCTAAAAAACGGAAATTTGCTGCTAAAAGATACATCAAAAGAATCGGATTATGATGTTGACTTTAAATATATAAGTTTCATCAAATTTAGTCTTTATCATCAAAAGTTACGAGCCTGAGAAAATTTGCCTTATTCTGGAAAATAGGGAAAACACCCCCTAAAAATCATTGAATCTTAACAAAAATCACACCATTGCATTCGGATCAGAGAACCCTATAGCAAAAATTTCAAGCTCCTATCTACGAAAATGTGGAATTTCGTATTTTTTGCCAGAAGACAAATCACGGGTGCGTGTTTTTTTTTTTTTTTTTTTCTCCAGGGGTCATCGTATCGACCAAGTAGTCCTAGAATGTCACAAGAGGGCTTGTTCTAACGGAAATGAAAAGTTATAGTGCCCTTTTTAAATGACCAAAAAATTGGAGGGCACCTAGGCCCCCTCCCACGCTCATTTTTTCCCAAAGTCAACGGATGAACATTTTGAGATAGCCACTTTGTTCCGCATAGTCGAAAACCATAATGACTATGTCTTTGGGAATGACTTACTCCCCCACAATCCGTGGAGGAGGGGCTGAAAGTTACAAACTTTGACCAGTGTTTACATACAGTAATGGTTATTAGGAAGTGTACAGACGTTTTCAGGGGGATTTTTGTGGTTTGGGTGTGGGGTTGAGGGGAGGGAGCTATGTGGGAGGATCTTTCCTTGGAGGAATATGTCATGGGGAAAGGAAAATTCAATGAAAAGGGCCCAGGATTTTCTAGCATTACTATAAAAAAATGAAAAATAAACATGAAAACGTTTTTTCAATTGAAAGTAAGGAGTAGCACTGAAACTTAAAACGAACAGAGATTATTACGCATATTAGGGGTTCTACAAATACTTTAGCACAAAGAGCAAGGTATTTAAGAGCATATAAATACCTCGCTCTTTATGCTAAAGTATTTTTAGTAATTTCAACTATTTATTCTACAGCCTTTCTGATTCAGGAGTCATTTTTAAAGAATTGGGACAAAACTTACGATTTAGTGTCAAGAGTGAGATATTAACGAGGGTACAAACCCCCTCATATACATAATACAAATATAAGAATATAAAAGTTTGTTACGTAACTTAATCCTTAAGTTACGTATATTTTTTTACTAATAAAAACGTTCGTTAAAAATTAAAAGTTCTAGTTGCCTTTTTAAGTAACCGAAAAATTGGAGGGCAACTAGGTTGAAAAACCTTATTTCTCAAAATCGTCTGATCAAAACTAAGAGAAAGCCATTTAGCCAAAAAAAGAATTAATATGCAAATTTCATTTTAATAATTTGTGTGCGGAGAGCCAAAATCAAACATGCATTAATTCAAAAACGTTCAGAAATTAAATTAAAAAAACTAGTTTTTTTTACTGAAAGTAAGGAGCGACATTAAAACTTAAAACGAACAGAAATTACTCCGTATATGAAATGGGTTTTACCCTCCTCAACGCCTCACTCTTTACACTAAAGTTTTTAATTGTTTTAAAAATTAGAATTGTGGCAAAGAGTCAAACTTTAGCGTAAAGAGCGAGGGATTGCGGAGGGGACACCCCATTTCATATACGGAGTAATTTCTGTTCCTTTAAGTTTTAACTTCGCTTCTTACTTTCAGTTAAAAAAAAACTATTTTTTTAAATTTAATTAGTAAATGAAATAACTTCTGGCGTTGTTCCCTGAAAAATCCGGTTTCGCAACAAGGCTACAGCTATAACTATCACCGAAAGATATAGATACTTATTTTATTGAATTTATTGGCTTTAGATATATCCATTCACAGGGCATGGATTATGGCAGTACTTAGAATTTTCCGAAGAGAATGATCCAAACTCGCAAAAAAAAAGAACAGAAGAATTTTCGGATTTTCGCAACTTTCTGATGTATTTTCAACACAATTATCTATGTAAAAAATAAATACAAAGCAAATTTAAAAATATAATTTGATAGATGGAAAAAATCGAAAGCCAGCTATCGAATAACTGTCGTCTTTCTCAACATGTCGTCTCTGGTACAGACAAAACTAAAGCATACAAGACTCCGAGATAATCTTTTTTTTTCATGTTAACTGTGGGTGTGGCTTTTAAATCCAAATGAATAACAAATTTTATTTTCTTAGGCTTGCAAAAGGCACCACACATTTTTTTATTTTTTCATTTTACATAAAGGAATATTTAGTCAATCGGGTATCAAAAGGATGTATCTGTCCTTTTGAAACTCAAAACTTTTTTATTTTCCCTCTGATAACCGTGAAACAAAAACTGATTGATTTTACATATCGATCCATTTTTGTTTTACGGTTATCAGAGGGGAAATAAAAAAGTTGCGAGGCTTTAAAGACGCTCAAAATGATTGAATAGCGGAAACATGCAAGGCAACATTTAAAAAATTTTTTTTTTTTAATTCTTCAATAACAGCATAACGAATGCATTACGAATTAGATAAAACCGCATCGTAAAAAAAAAACTTAAAATCAGGTACGTTTCCATTAACGCAATAAATTCATTTTATCTCAAACTCTTGATAAAACTTTGTTTATCACTAGTACCACAGCACCCTTAAAAAAATAAAGCAAATTTCTTAATGCAGTGCCTTATATTAATCATTTTTTTTTTAGTTGCTTAGACGATTAGTGTTACTAGGCAGGATGCATCACCGTCATTTGGGCGCCTTTAGAGGTGGCTGCATATTGAATTATTTAGATCAGCATGTTTCCATAAGTTTTCTTTTTTCTTTTTTTTTTTTGCAATCAGCACATTTTTGCTCGGAAAATGACACCTATACACTGCCTCTTTTATAGCGACGCTATCTAATACTAGATATCTGACAACACTGATTAAAATCTGGAGAAGGCAATTTATGATTCTTGAAGTTTGACGACCCGTTAATCGGCATAAAATGGGTTTATCAAAGTGTCATATCATGATTCTTCCGCAATTCGGTGACTTAAACGTAAAGACTTTCTAGAAGCGTTTTGTATACTTTATACAAGGATATAAAATGGTTTTAGCCAAGCTACATACACTGATACGATGAAAGCATTGTTAGTCACTCGTGAATACACATAACTATGTTTCTCAATTTTTTATGAAACTTCACATTTTCTTAGACCTTAGCTAGTTATACATTCCACAACTGAAACTTTTGAATCTTAATAACCAGTGAAAATATTCTGTTCGTTTTCGGTTGGTAATTTGAATTTAGTCTTCTTTTTTAAACTTATTTCTTTGTATATTCTTTTTTTTTGTATTTTCATTCAGGGCTTGAAGTAGGTAGTAGGTAAAATCCCAACATATGTCTGTCATTTAACTTGTTGAACTTTATCCGTTTGAATATAAGCATAATTTTAAATTTTGCAGCACCTATGGCAATTAAGTGGCATTAAAATCAAAAAATATCATTCAGATATTTAGTAGCTCATTGATAGACGAGATTATCAAACTCAGAAACTTAGGAATTATGTAGAACTTAAACAATTTTTGAAAGTTTAAAGAAAATATGAAACATTTAAGATCTACCATAAAATTCGGGCTTGTCAGCTGAGATTCAAAATGAAAAAAGTACCATGCAGACTGAGAATTACCATATTAGTATAAAACATAAAATTATGCTCAAAAGTAGCCAACAAAATACCTCGTAACACAGTCCTCACATGGTATATAGCATTCTGCGCAAGGGAAAAATCAAGATCTAAAATAAAATTAGACAAGAATAGTGATTAAAAAAAAAAAGGAAATGAAAGAACCGTAACTACAAAAATGGACGAAAACACAAACTAATCAGAAAACAGAATCAGAAATGTAGCACCAGGTGGGAAATATTTTTCTCAAATATTTCTTGTAATATTTACTGACCCTTGAGATGTTCAGTGAATTGATCATTAGGAGACTGCTATGCCACTTCATGAGGGCATAAGCAAGGATTAAAAAATGTTTAAATGGGGTTCCAGAAACATTTAGTCACCAGGATTCAATGTGAAAAATCAAGGTGATTTTCTCAAAAAAACATACTGGACTTAGCTAAATCGGAAAGTGAAAGCCAAAGTGTTTCGTAGACCTTTAAAAATTAATATTTATTGAGTAAGTAACATAATGTAATACATTAGATATACAAATTACGAATTGTTTAAAACAATACAAACTAAATAACGTCATTTCCCGCCAGCGAGGGAGCTTAAAAGGTACACGTGCACCATTTAACTAAAATTTGGGGATGAAGCATTCGCGTCAGGTCCCCAACAAGTACGCGCTTGTACATCTCAGAAAACTTGAAAACTAGAAGATATATACAGGAATTGTCATCACAGAAATACAGGATGGGGGGATATTTTAAAATTTCAACCACAATAAGTCTTTATATATTTGGTTTCTGTGAAATGAAGTAAATTTTATCTAAGAGCTGTCTTTCTGAAGTGCTCCAAACAGGCATTGAGAACCAAGAAACAATACAAAGATCTTGTCACACGGTAAGTAAAAGCTTACAGTTTTAACTGTAGTTCAATGTAAGGCATAAACTTGCCTAAAAAAACTTTTACACGTACTGACCAACGGTCTGCATAGCGCAGGTAGTGATCTCCTAATTCACTTCCTTCGGCCGGAATGCGATGCGCGGTTGGGGCAAATCATCCGAAATTTCCCGTTTTTTCCCCCTAGAAGTCTATAAAAGGCTATAAATATTTATTCTTAAAATAACCCGGAATAGCTATAAACACCGTGGATATGCATATTAGTTGATTTCTTCTATACATATTTTTTACTTTAGCATTAAACAAGGCCCAACATATGCGAACGACATGCACCGAAAGGGTCCAATAGGTATATATATATATATATATATATATATGTATATATATATATATATATATATATATATATATATATATATATATATATATATATATATATATATATATATATATTGAACACTGGTTCTAAAAGCAATAAACTAAATTAACCTTAATTTTGGGTAGAAACCATCTCTTTTTTCAGCAATAAATCCGACGGGGCCAGTTAGACCATTACAATAAACAAACAACGAAAATAAGACAAAAAAAGAATATTCATTGCCAACTTTAATTTTTATATACCAGGGGTCTTCAAACTACGGCCCGCAAGGCTTTCTCATCTGACCCAAGGAATCGTTTTAAACACAAGAAAAGGATGGTGTTATATCAATTCATTGACTTTTCGAGGTCAATGAAATGATATAGCGCCATCTAATGGAAGAGTTGGCTTCCCCACATAGCATGCATGGCGCATACTGGAGAGGATATGTTCAATGTTTTGAAAAGAGAACACTTTACTGATTGCAATATGGATTGGATTAACTTCAGTTGATTGACTGTTGATGGAGGAAAGAACATGAGTGGCATATAGAAAGGATTGGTTGGACAAGTGAAGCAGATGTGCAATAAGGAACACACTCCACAACTATTGGTCCAGCACTGTATTATTTACCAGCAAGATTTGTGTACTATATATATGGGCATTTGAGTTTAGTGAATCCTGTGGTGAAGATTTTGAACTTAATAACTTCGCACGAGCGAAAACGGAATTTTGATGCTAAAGTATACATCAAAAGAATTGGATTTTGATGCTGATTTTAAATATATAACTTTCATCAACTTTAGTCTTTGTCATCAAAAGTTACGAGCCTGAGAAAATTTGCTTTATTTTGGAAAATAGGGGGAAACACCCCGTAAAAGTCATAGAATCTTAACGAAAATCACACCATCGCATTCGGCGTATCAGAGAACCTTACATCAAAAATTTCAAGCTCCTATCTACAAAAATGTGGAATTTCGTATTTTTTGCCAGAAGACAAATCACGGGTGCGTGTTTATTTATTTTTATTTTTATTTTTTTTCCAGGGGTCATCGTATCGACCAAGTGGTCCTAGAATGTCGCCAGAGGGCTCATTCTAACGGAAATGCAAAGTTCTAGTGCCCTTTTTAAGGGTGACCAAAAAAATTGGAGGGCACCTAGGCCCCCTCCCACGCTCATTTTTCTCCAAAGTCAACGAATCAAAATTTTGAGATAGCCATTTTGTTCCGCATAGTCGAAAACCATAATAACTATGTCTTTGGGAATGACTAACTCCCCCAAAGTCCCTGGGGGGGGGACTGCAAGTTACAAACTTTGACCAATGTTTACATATAATAATCGTTATTGGGAAGTGTAGAGACGTTTTCAGGGGGATTTTTTGTTTTGTTTTGGAAGTGGAGCTAAGGGGAGGGGGCTATGTGGGTAGATCGTTCTATCGAGAAATATGTCATGGGGGAAGAGAAATTCAATGAAAAGGGTTCAGGATTTTCTAAAACTACTATAAAAAAAAACAATGAAATAATAAACATGAAAAAGATTTTTCAATTAAGGAGAAAGTAAGGAGCAGCATTAAAGCTTAAAACGAACAGAGATTATTACGCATAGAAGGGGCTCTAAATATACTTTAGCATAAATAGCGAGGTATTTATGAGGAGATAAATACCTCGCTTTTTATGCTAAAGTATTTTTAGTAATTTCAACTATTTACACTACGGCCTTTCTGATTTAGGGGTCATTCTTAAAGAATTGAGACAAAACTTACGATTTAGTGTAAAGAGCGAGGCATTAACGAGGGTACAAACCCCCTTATATACATAATAAAAATATAAGAATATAAAAGTTTGTTACGTAAGTTAATTCTTAAGTTACGTATATTTTTTACTAATAGAAACGTTCGTTAAAAATTAAAAGTTATAGTTGCCTTTTTATTTAACCGAAAAATTGGAGGGCAACTAGGCCTCCTTCCCCACCCTTTATTTCTCAAAATCGTCTGATCAAAAATAAGAGAAAGCCATTTAGCCAAAAAAGGAATTAATATGCAAATTTTATTTTAATAATCTGTTAATCTGATTCAATACAAAAAATTCAATAAGATTGGACAAGTCCTATGGTGGAGAGCCAAAATCAAACATGCATCAATTCAAAAACGTTCAGAAATTAAATGAAAAAAAAACTATTTTTTTTTAACTGTAAGTAAGGAGCGACATTAGAACTTAAAACGAACAGAAATTACTCCGTATATGAAATGGGTTGTCCCCTCTTCAACGCCTCGCTCTTTACTCTAAAGCTTTTAATTGTTTTAAAAAGTAGAATTGTGGCAAAGAGTCAAACTTTAGCGTAAAGAGCGAGGCGTTGAAGAGAGGACAACCCATTTCATATACGGAGTAATTTCTGTTCGTTTTTAATTTTAATGTCGCTCCTTACTTACATTAAAAAAAAACTAGTTTTTTCATTTAATACTAAAATAGAATTATTCTGTTCAATGGAAGAAAAAAATTAATTTTCAGAAAAAGTTCGAAATGAGCCATCTGGTTACTTGCACAACAAAGTCTTCGTTATAAAAGGAAATCAACCGTTATTAAAAATAAATGATTCCCCACACAGGATTGGCAGATTTGTTTATTCCCCAAGAGATACTGGATACTATATTTACATTCCAACATTTCCTGATGCGTCACAGCAAAAGCAAAAGCCTATCTGAGCTGGAAAAGACGTCTCTAATATCAATAGAGATATAAATGGTCCTTAGTTTTGGCTTCAGTCCTAGATTACATAAAACAAGAAATCTTAGGGTAATATTATCACTCCCATCTCTTCAATGACTCTTAAGCCTCTCTATGAGTAACTAAATTATTAGAAATAATAATAGGTTCGGCAAAGCTATAAGAAAAGTAAATTCCTAGCAACAAAATTATGAAAATTTTCATAAAAAGTTAAGCATTTTGAAGCTTTAATATGCGTAAATGCATAAACAATAGGTCAAATTTTTGCACGAACTTCATTTGGTTGCTTAAAAACTTTATATGAGTGGGCACAAAAGTGTGAGTGATTTTACGTCCTGTCTACCGAAACGCAACAAATAATTGAGACTTTTCTAAAATTAACAGTAAAAAAATCAAATAATGATAAAATTAAATTTAGGTATAGATGAGTGCAGCAAAAACATTATTTGTTAAAAAAAAACACTAAAACGAACGTATGAACAGAAAAAAAACTCAAACTCATGTTTAAAAAAGTTTGAAAAATGAAAGTTTTAAATTGCTGTTCCAGTAGCAATCGCTGTTCCCATATTACTTCAAAAGAAAAAAGTAATTCTGATGAATTTCCTTCTAGGTTGGATTAAAAGAATTAATTTATCAAAAAAAACTTATTTGATTAGTAATTGCACTAACTCAGGTTTATTTTATTTTGAATTGGAGCAAACCAAAGAGAAGGCCTAATTTTTTTCAAGTTTCCCAGTCACTGACAGATGCAAACAGGCACGTACAGAGGAGAAAGCGCGTCTTGAGGCCAATCCACCTGACCAGCTGAGCTAAAATACATGCGACCCCGCTTGAAAACCCCAAAGATTTACGTAAGAAAAAAAAAATACAAAATTGCATTTGATTTGATGACCAGAAGCGTTCTCAAAATGGCTTTTCCATTGTTAAACTTTATCCCCCCCAAGCTAGAATCAAAATGCTTCAGAAAAAAAATAATGAAACAATGTATGTGAGAATTTTTTCCAAGCTTAGATAATTATTTATTTATTATACTTCGAGAGTCAAAAGTGATCGGAGGGCAAACAAACCCCCATACTCACGTCCTGTTTTACCCAAATAGATCTGATCAAAATTTTGAGATATCTATTTTGTTCAAAATAGTCCATGCAGAAAATAACTATGCTTCCAGGGTTTATAAAACCCCCCAGAGCCCCCCAGGCAAGGGCTGTAAGTTATGCGAGTTGGCCATTGTTAATATATGAGGTTTCTTATGGAAGGGTTGTTTAAACTTTGAAGGGATCTCATTCAATTGGAAATCGAAAGTTCCAGTTCTCTTTTTAAGAGTTCAAAGTGATCGAAGGAAATCCAGCCCCCCCCCAAGCGGTTAATCCCCAAATGCACCTGATCAAAGTTTTGGGATAGAAATTTGGCTCAAAATAGTCCAAAGGCTAAATAACTACGATTCCGAGCTTGACAACGGTCCCCCATCAGCCCGTGGGAAAAGGGCTGTAAGCTGTGCAAGCTGTCCATTGTCAACACCATTGTTTACATACGGGATTTATCGTTAAGAAAAGGGGAACTATTTTATTCTAATGTATCCATAAAGGCTAAGAACATTAAGGTGAAACTTTGGAATATGTCTAGGGGTAGGCCTATGTCCTACTAAATCGAAGGGCACTATTTGCATCAACTTTATAAAAAAGAAGCTGACAAAAAAAAAACACTTTATCAATTTTATCAAAAATGTTTTCTTTTATACTTGCAACTTTGAAAATAAAAATTGCACTGAAATAAAATCTTCACTCCCTGGACTTTCAGCAATTAATATCGTTAAATATCAAATTTTTAATTTAATTTTATTAGTTCTTTCCAAAGACTATTCAAGACACATGTAGCTTTCAATAAAACGCAAATGACACAATAGTGTTTAGACTTTTACAGTTGGGGGAGAGCAGGGGCGTATGAACCGGTTGGAATTGCTTGCTAGGGCCCCGCTGGAATTGGTTGCTAGGGCCCAAATTGGAATTGACTGCTAGGGTCCCCCGTTGGAATTGGTTGCTAGGACCCCGATGAAATTGGATGCCAGGGCCCCGTTGGATTGCCGTTGGATTGCTTGCTAGGGCCCTGCTGGAATTGCTGGCTAAGGCCCCGCTGGAGTTACTTGCTAGGGTCCCCGTTAGAATTGACTTCTAGGGTTCCCCTTTGGAATTGGTTACTAGGGGCCCCCGATGGAATTGAATGCTAGAGCCCCCCGTGGAATTGGATGCTAGCGGCTCCCCGTTAAAATTGCTCGCTAGGCCTCTCCCTGTGGAAATGACTGCTAGGGTTGCCCGGTGGAAAAGGTTGTTGGGGGATTCAGTGAAAATTGATGCAAGGGCCCCAGGTGGAATTGGTTGCTAGGGCCCCAGTGGAATAGCTCGCAAGGGCCCCCATTGGAATTCGTTTCCAGGGCCCGGTGGAATTGACCGCTAAGGTCAATTTAGAGTGGGGCAACTCTAAGGTAAGAGTTGACATTGGTTGCTAGGGCCCCGTTGGAATTGCTCACTATGGCCCCAGCTGAATTGGTTGCTAGGGACCTGGTGGAATTACTTGCTAGGGTCCAGCGTCTTGAAGGCTCCCCACTAGCGGGCTCCAGATGATTTTTCCCTGGCCTTCTCATGTTTTTTTTAAGAAAAAATACTCTATTGAAAAATATTAATGTGGAACAAATTATGAAGTTTGCTTGACCGCTATTTTTATCGTTTTCCTTATGTTAAAAATGAGCATGGGTTAATTAAGAAAAATTATCTGCTCAGTATAAAGAGCAAATTTGACACTTGAAATGAGCAACTGTTTTAAGGCTGCTTAATGAATTATAATTTTTACAAATGGACAACTGCCCCCCCTCAACGACGTCAGTAGGGGGAGGTGGAAGGGGCAGTTGCCAAATGCTTGGCTGTAGTGATTTTTGTTTGTTTTAGGTTTGGCGTTTAGTTTGGGACTTATGATTAAACGTGATCATTAATTTTGTATTAATAAAAACAAAATTCCGAACAAGAAGTTTTTCAAAGAAAAAGTAAAGAGCCATATTAAGCTTAAGACGAGCAAAAATATATTTCTAGAATATTTCAAACTCAAAAAGAATAAATGAAACTCAAAACGAACAAAAATTAAACAAATAATCATAGCAAACAAACATAAAAAAAAGTCTAAAAAATATGTGTAGTAAAAAACAATAAATGAATAAATAAATATTAAAAGGAGTGAAGCTTAAATTGAATATTTAAATCAAACCTAAAAAGAACAAAAAAACAGCAAACAAGATTTTGACAACTTTTCCACCTCCCCCAACTGCAAAAGTCTGAACACTACTATAATTTTGCCAAGAAATTACAAAATGATATTCAACATACACGAAAGCCCCGAACGTAAAATTTCCACAAATATGAAATTTATGTTTGTCTCTTTTGTTTTTTCTTTTTAGAAAAGGACGGCTACGCATGTTTGATTGCTTATTCCCCAAGGGGTAACCATAGTAGCCCGTAGTTAGACCCCAGCGCTGCGCCGGCGCATGCATCGAACACCGCCGACGAAACGCCCGGCCGACCATCTTCAAAGTGTCGTAACGCCAAGACGTTACGACACTTCAAAGTCAGCCGCAACGCCGAGGCGTCGACGTTCGGCTATAATTTTGCCAAGAAATTACAAAATGATATTCAACATACACGAAAGCCCCGAACGTAAAATTTCCACAAATATGAAATTTATGTTTGTCTCTTTTGTTTTTTCTTTTTAGAAAAGGACGGCTACGCATGTTTGATTGCTTATTCCCCAAGGGGTAACCATAGTAGCCCGTAGTTAGACCCCAGCGCTGCGCCGGCGCATGCATCGAACACCGCCGACGAAACGCCCGGCCGACCATCTTCAAAGTGTCGTAACGCCAAGACGTTACGACACTTCAAAGTCAGCCGCAACGCCGAGGCGGCGACGTTCGGCTGACTTTGAATTAATTTGTGTCAATTCTTTATTGTGTCAACCGTAATGTTGGAGCTTTTCTTTCCTCGTGTGGGTAAGCATTTCGATTTTCCTGCTTAGAAATCAAGTGCGCACACAAATGGTCTGCAAGAATTCCTTGTGCTTACAGGGTGAGCTTTTATACAGCTTTAGGTCTTATAGCGCATTCATTGAATAGACAACTGTCTTTCGAACAGACAGATTAAAATACAGGTAGGAACTGGAGACCTCTCTACTTCAGGACACCTTGGTATAGCATAAAATCAATATTTTTAGAGTCCTTGCCATAGGCAGATGTTTATAAATACAGATGTGTTGATTCCCTGATACAGAGGCGTTAATTGAAACGGGAGGTTAAGAAAATTCTCAAGTTACTAACTGTTAAATCCTGAATTTAACACTGAGGATATTTAATGTCTTTCCTTACTTGTCATAAAACCAATGGAGGTGTAATAACTAAGAGTAGACTAGAAGATGTATAATTACGGGAGGCGGACCTATTTCAGATATCGACAGAAATGAATGGGAAGGAAACTACAAATGCAGGTCTCCTTAATCACAATCGCAACAGTTATATCTATTACACTACTACTAATAACAACACACCGAAGCGCCAAGCTGCCTGAGACCGACAGAGCTACACACGCTCCTCCTCAATCCCAATCTGCTCACAGCCTCTCTCTTTAGACCATCCTAGGAAGTTCCCATTTCAATTGAATCTTTCTTTATGACATCCCCCCCCCCAACTTCGGACGACCAGCTTTCCGTTTAGCCCTAATTGGCCAAAAAGAATAATCAGCAGCAATCTGTCATTCTTCATCTGCAGAACGTACCCTGGCCATCTCAACCTTTATCTTATTATAGACCTAGAAAGCGGGATTGAACCATACATTTCGTACAGCCTACTGTTTGAAATACGGTCAGTTAGCCGAGTACCCAGTACAGTCCGTAGTATTCGTATAATCCGTTCTCTGGAAAACATCTAGCAAATCTTCATCCGCTTTTAGGAGCGCCCATGCTTCAGAGCCATATTTGACAACAGTCATCACTGAAGCTTCCAATATTCTAATCTTAGTTTGCAAACTTATCTTCCTTTTCTTCCAAACTTTTTTTACTGTGAAAAAGAAACCTTAGGCCTGGCTATTCTATTTTTAACATCTTCACTGTTCCCACCGTCTTTACAAATTAGACTACCAAGGTAAGTGCTGCCTAACATCAAATTTTGACGTCATTATTCCTAGCCTTAGCGACTTAGTCTTCTGAAGATTAATTTTCAAACCTATTCTAACATCCTGAACTCGCAAAACCACTAAAAGTTCATTCATTTCGCACACACTTTCATCTAGGATGCTTAAATCATCAGCATAATCTAAGTACAGGAGAGTTTTTTTTTTCTCCCCATTTGATTCCGTGTTCTCCCAATGCCTTTCCTGTGCTGCTTAAGGCAAATTCCATCAAAATATTCCATATAAAGGGGGATAGAACACAACCCTATTTAACTCCAGATTTAATATGGAACCAGCTGCTAACCTCATTTCCTACCTTAACCGCGGCAGAATTATTACCGTACATAGCACTAATCACTCTGATGTAATTGTCTAGTATACCATACAAGGATAAGACCTTCGCCAAAGCTATTCTATCAACAGAATCGAACGCTTACCCATAATCTATAAAACTGAGGACCAAAGGTGTTTGATAACTCAGAAATTATTCAATTATTAACCTAAGAGAGAAAATTTTGTCGACACATTTTCTACCTTTTCTAAAACCGCACTGTTCTTATCTTTTAACTTTGTCAACAACATCTCTCACTCTAAAAAGTATCATATTACTAATTAATTTGCTACCTACAGAGATCAGGCTAATGCCTCGGTAATTATGACACTCACTCTTATCACCTTTGGTTTTCCTAAAATCGCTAGGTACTTCCCCCTTTTCAAAACCATATTCATAATCATCAGTAACTTATTTCTAACCTCAGAGCCACCATATTTAAGAAGCTCATTTACCACAGCATCAGCACCTGATGCCTTATTATCTTTTAGTCCTCTTAGTACTGTCACTACTTCTTCCTTACAAAACAAATCTTCCTTCACTAACAAGGTATCCAAAACTTTTTCAGTGTTCTCTATATTTTTTCCAGCAACTCTATCGTGGTTTAGCACATTCTCAAAATGTTATGCCAACCTCTCTTTAACTCTTTCCTTATCACTAATTGTGGTCCCGATCCTGTCTTTAACTGGGACAAGTTCGGATTGACTACTATCTCTCTAAATTTTCTTAATAAATATTTCATTACTTTGAATTTTTCACCCAAATACAATAATAACTATTTTAAATGCACAGACAGTTAATAGCAGAGGCCTAATTGTAATTGCAAAATTTTAACTTGAGTCTCATTTTGGAAAACAGGCTACTGCCCAGTCTTGGATAAAGAGGAGTAAGAAAGAGAATAGAAAACCTTTCATAATTTTGGCACAACCTATAGTTAATGGTATCTTAAAAGAGAAAAGAAAGATGTCAGTCACAGGACATTAATTACTGAAGACTTGTGGTCTCCTCATTCAGTTTCAAAAAAGTTGAATTTATTATATAAAATGGAGTACTATATATAAAGTTATTATACATGAAACTAAGTTTGACATTTTAAAGTATTCTTACCACAAAAGTTTATTTGTAGAGAGAGGAGAAACAAATTTTGAATTTAAAAAACCAATCATTTTAAATTTTAAATAGATCTTATTTTAAATTCAAAATTTAGAAAAACATCATTGTTTATCATCCAGTGGCTACGGATAAAGTAGAAAGCGCTAAGTCACACAATCAAATATAATTTGTCATATAGCCAAACATGAGTGTGAAATCGTAAAATGTGGTTGCTAAGAGTTGCCACGTGACAGCTTTAACAACGCTAGAGTTTGACTCGTTCTCTTAATCCGACTTTTTAAAACGGTAAAAAACGTCTTGTAAAGAGCGGGGCGTTGAGGAGGAAAAGCCCCTTTCATATAGGGAGTAATTTTTGTTCGTTTAAGTTTTAATGTCGCTCCTTACTTTCAGTTAAAAAAAACTTTTTTTTTTAATTTCTGAACATTTTTGAATTAATGCATGTTTTGATTTTGGCTCTCCGCACATAAATAATTAAAATAAAATTTGCATAATATTTTTTTTTTGCTAAAGGGCTTTCTCATAGTTTTAATTCGAAGATTTTGAGGAGAAAAGGAGCGGGGGAGGAGGCCTAGTTCCCTCCAATTTTTTGATTACTTAAAAAGGCAACTAGAACCTTTAATTTTTTAAGGACGTTTTCATTAGTAAAAAATATACGTAGCTTACGAATTAATTTACGTAACAAACTTCTATATTCGTATGTTTTTATTACGTATATGAGGGGATTCACCCCCTCGTCAACACGTCGCTCTTTACACTAAAGCTTAAATTTTCTCTTAATTCCTTAAGAATTACCCCTGAATCACAAAGGCCGTAGAATAATTAGTTGAAATTACTAAAGATACTTTACCTTAAAGAGTGAGATATTACGAGTAGGTGAACCCCTCATATAAGTAATAATTTCTGTTCGTCTTAAGTTTTAATACTGCTCTTTACTTTCAGTTGAAACAAAGTTTTCTGATTTATTTTTTCATTGTTTTTTTTTTAAAATAATATTAGAAAATCCTGCGCCCCCTTCATTGAAATTCTCTTCTCCCATGACAAATTCGTCCATGGAAAGATCCTCCCACATACCCCCCTCAACTTCGCCCCCCTCCACAACCAAAAATATCCCCTTGAAAACGTCTGTACACGTCCCAATAACCATTACTATATGTAAACACTGGTCAAAGTTTGTAACTTGCAGCCCCTCCCACAGGAACTGTGGGGTAGTAAGTCGTCCCCAAAGACATAGTTATTAGGTTTTTCGACTATGGTGAATAAACTGGCTATCTCAGAATTTTGATCCGGTGACCCTGGGGAAAAATGAGCGTGGGAGGGGGCCACGGTACCCTCCAATATTTTTGGTCACTTAAAAAGGGCACTAGAAATTTTAATTTCCGTTAAAATGAGCCCTCTTGCGACATTCTAGGACCACTGAGTCGATACAATCACCCCTGGAAAAAAAGAAAACAAAACAAATAAACACGCATCCGTGGCCTGTCTTCTGGCAGAAAATGCGAAATTCCACATTTTTGTAGACAGGAGTTTGAAACTTCTACATTCGGGTTCTCTGATATGCTGAATCTGATGGTGTGATTTTCGTTAAGATTGTATGACTTTTAGGGGGTGTTTCCCCTATTTTCTGAAATAAGGCAAATATTCTCAGGCTCGTAACTTTTGATGGGTAAGACTAAACTTGATGAAACATACATTTAAAATCAGCATTAAAATGCAATTCTTTTGATTTAACTATTGGTACCAAAATTCCATCTTTTAGAGTTTCGGTTTTTATTGAGCCGGGTAGCTCCTTATTACAGTTCGTTACCACGAACTGTTTGAAAATCCATACTTTCAGGCTTCCAAATGTATTTTAAAAAACATGTAATTACATAGTGGATCAGTGTTATAAAAGTTGGTTTGTCTATTCATAAAAAAAACCGTTAACAGGCATTTAAACATTGGAAGGTCTAGGCTGCAGCCAAGCATGGAAGTAAGACTTGTATGGGTGGGTGGGGCAACAATTGAAAAATGTAATATGGTATAAATATGCGGTTGACCTTAGAAAATTGTAAACACTTCAAGATTTCTTGGGAACAAGGTCCCAAAGGCTCTACTGTATAAGTCTGGTGTTATTTTAATAATGATAAAAGAAGAAATTACAAAATATTAAATTTTAAGGATAATTGTGAATAACAGCCAGCGACTCGAGAAGTTTCTAACTCATGAATAGGCCAAAATCTGTTATGAATTAAACCTATTTTTTGAGAAAGAATGATCAAAACATAAATGTTCGCTGTAAAAAACGATCACGCCGGCTGCGCGCCACCGAAATCTCAACGACTGCAGCGTGAAAAATTTACGAAATTTTTTTTTGGCGCTGCTGCTGTTTTTGCCCCTACCGCTGCCGGCCTTTTCTTATAGGCGCTGCGCTGGGGTCTACCCGTATTTGCAAATTATGATTTACTGCTAAAAATTACGATGGAAAGCTCAAAGATCTGGTGATCTTTTTACATGAAAGAATGGATCAAACCACACCAAAGTACGAAATTATGCTTTTGTTTCGTAAAATAACAACAAAGGCCCGAAAACTGCTGAAACATTATTCTGAGGGAACTATGAAAATGATATTTCTAAACCCCCTAGCCTCAGAAATCATACTAGCACTCAGTAAAACATCAATCCCTATAAACAGTTCATTTAATAACTGTTGTAGGGTTCACACAGTTGCGAACTATCTATAAGTGTGGAGACGGGTGGATTCTTTTATGGAGAATGGAACTCTAATTTTCTTCGGGGAAGACAAGGTCAAACTTTCTGTGAGAGGTGTTCATATGAAATGCATGAACATTGGGACGAACGTAGATTTATGCTCTGACCACCCTTCATTCGAAAGAATATATAATCTAGGACCTAGGTGAACTCAGGATGAAGCATGCAGTCTGGGCATTGATGGAAGAAAATTCCCCGCTTATTACGGGAGCTACAGTTTATCTCTTAAAATGTCACTTTGTTTCAGAGCACAAAAACTAGACGACCCTCGTTTATCGACGCAGTGCTATGCAAAAGGTAAACTTTAGCGTAAAATTAGAGCTTAAAAGGAGGTAGCTCTCCTTATACTTGGGATCACAGTGTGAACAGAATTAGAGTGAAAAGAAATCAACAAAAAACTCTTTTCTTTTTAAACGCAAGGAAAGAGCAACCAAGCTTCACGCCCAGCAGATAATAATAAATCGATAATTGCGCTCCGTGTGCCCGTGAGGCAGGGGACCTTGGGGTCAACTCCACTCCCAAGATGGGTATTCGATGGATCTTCGATGCCGAGCAAGGTGGAAACAAACTGATTCCTGCCACATGTGCAAGTAAGTAAGCTGTATTTGTTACGTTTGGAAGTCCTTTCAGAATGACAATACAGAATTTTAGTAATAACAGTGGGGGGAGGGGACGAAGAAGAGGTGCACCTCCCTTAAGTACGGGATGAATTCTTTTTGTTTAAAGGTTTAATGCCTCTCTTTACTCTCCATTAAAAAAAGCTTTAAACTAAGTAGTAATACTTATAAAGCTAGCTATAGCGCACAATGTATATATATATATATATATATATATATATATATATATATATAAAGTAATATTATCTGCTGTACCAGTTGTCCCAGCTACAAAAGCTAATTTCTCCGAAACCATCATTTATTTTTTAATAATAAAGAATTATCCACCACTATGTAAAAATAATTGCTTATTCCATTTATGAAGGAGGATCTTCTCTACTCGCTATATTTTCGTTTCCATGGTAGCTGATACTTGCCTAGCCAGTACACACATGGATTAAAATAAACAGAAAAAAGGGCACTAAAAAAGAATTTTATGTACCTTTTCCATGTGTATTATGTCTAGCACTATCCCTTTTTAGTCCTTCAGCTGCTTCTACAAGGTCATCCAATTGTGGCTTTTTCTGCTCAAGCTCCCGAAGTACATTCTGCAAGTAGAAATAAACAATACAATAAACTTATTTTTATACCCGTTGTTTTTACTCGCCTTCTTCTTGTTTGCGTATAAAGATTTTTAATTTCTATTGCATTAGAAGGAAAATGCTATATTTAGTATTTCTGTTTTACTCCCAACTTTGGCAAACATTATTGTCGATATTCATTCTACAAGCTTCATAATAAGGTTTCATTCCAACTATTTTTGCTTTTAACATTTCATCTCGTGACCACGCTTACATCTCCTACAAGCAATCAAAGCAGACATAGTACTGAATGTGGCTGTCTTCTTCACAGACAATCGAACACTATAAATGGCACTATAAGACAATCGAATACCTGTAAACGCCTAACTGTAACACGTACTTCCTCAAATTATAGCCTAAAGACACGAAATTAAATAAAACAGTTTAAATGATAAAATCAGGGGGAGGGGAGGATTAGACGTCTTATGGTATATTCTTTCTCCCGTAAACACAGAAGAAAGGACGGTGCCTGTAGAATTCTTCCGCTTAAAATATGTTGCCACAAAATGTAAAAGTACAGGAAATATCCTAACATTTCTGTTTCGAAACATATTATATTTGAGCAATGGATCCTCTCCTCGGCAGAATCTCCAATTAATCCTAATAAAGGTGGACTGTTAAAACCAGCATATTGTTAAACGAATGATAAGATGTGTGTTAGGAAAGTGACCTCCATTGAAAAATCGCTATAAAGAAAAGATGTATGTCCAAAGTGTTGCTTATATATTTTAAACAATAGCATATCTCTTACATATTAATCATTTAAACCTAGGTATTTTCCATGTGCTTTTAAAGGATTAGAGAGTCTTCTTCATGAATTTCTGCCACCTGAGATTTTAGCCCGTTTGCGATGTCGTTTCAAAAATTTGCGTCATTCATAAATCATTGCTCCAAACCCAAGTAGTATTTTACGTGTAGTCATTATTTTTTCCTGTCTACAGGACTTCCTGTAGATTCAGTGTTTTTTTTTCCTCAATAAGAATCCCTTTTAGATTCAGGCTAAGCTCACTGGACGAAGAACCCAGGCCACGAGGTGAATGATGAAAAATACCATCTTAAGAGATTCAGCAGTTCTTTTCTCCCTTTATTTAAGGCTGAATACTTCGTCCCTCCTCTTCAGTATCTTTTCCGTCCATACTTAAAGATCGGTCCTCTATATTACCGATGCAGAACACCTTCATTATCAATGTGTTGTCTGTAAACAAGGGCGAACGTTTGTTTTTTACAGAATTTCACCCCGAAACCTTGCAACACCGCTCAATTCAAATTTGGAAGGGATTCTTTTTGCGAGACAATTAGGGATGAAGATTGTGCACTGGTGACCTTATCAAAATTACAATTAGACAAATTTCAAGTTGATATGTCGTTGCCCCAAGATGGCTGTAGCTCTTGAATAAATCCTCGGACTGCCCAGTTACGAATGCCCAGTTACGTCATACCTACTATAGAATGACATGTGAGATGTGGCACGGGTAGACCTCTGTGTCTCAGAGTTATTTTTCTAGGGAAGATGGCAAAACTCGGAAGAAAAAATTCTTAGGCCACAATTTTCTAGGATTGGTTCCTTTGGGATAATATCTGGGAAAACACCTCTTTGTTTAATGACGTGGGCAATAGTCTTTGAAGATGAAGAAAAAAAAAATATAGCGCAAAATCGCGCCTTTTCAAGTTTCCATATAAAAAAGCGTGAACTGACGGATTCACTTGAATGGAAGCAACCGTTTCCTTGCAAGAACTCAAAGATTCTCAAGACCCACGTGATAACACTGATCTCTTCTACCAGTCTTGTTGAAAATACTATGTAGTCCTAATCAACTAGATCAAACCAGTTCAAGTTTGAAGACTACATTTATGAAATTTGTAATGCAAGTAAATAAAAACCAAAATCTCAAAGACCACTTTTTGTGAGACATCCTGTTCTAATAAAAAAGTATTTCCTCCAAAAAAGGACGTAGAATGAAGATCACAGGTAATGACTGATATGAGCTTCATTCGGGATATGCCCTACTTGAAGAACTGTCAGAGGAGCAATGCTGGAAAAAGATAAATGGTCTGAAGACCATTATCGTGCGGTGACGATATCAAGTACCCAGAACTGCGGAGGTTCACATCACTAATCTTCTCGTTACCTTTTAGCAATGTTCCAGCTGAGCGTTTGCTGAGCTTCCTGAAATTGATCAAAATGAAATAGTCTCGAGAATGTCACCGCAGTCTCACTAATTAGAGTCAATTACTGTTGGAAAACGAATACAAAACTTAATGAACTGTCAGGATGCCGAAAGCTATCGCTGACTTCACGACGAGGGCAAACGCTACTTGGGATGAAGTCCTGGAGATAACATTTATTTGAGCTTTTTTTAAAAATGTTTTACCGTTAGTGTAAAAGATATTATATGCTATTACTATCTCAAGAAAAAAGCAACAATTTGAAATTGCGCTGTTTTTTTCATATAAATTCTGTGGAAATCTGGGGCAAAATATTCTTTTATTTCTAGAGAGAAAAATAGGGAGAAATCATACCTCAAAATAAGGAATTTTAGAAAGCTGGAATGAAAATATGGAGAATCGAATGCAAAAAGTCAAAGCACTTCTGATAGGTTGTCAAAAATCGTACTTTTTAGCAGTCCAGCTGGGCCAAACGAAGCGAAAGTCTTGAAGCCCATTCTCACATTCACAGTGAGATTTTACTAAGACTAATATTTAGCTAGCACTAATTTGAGCCAATCAAGTCTTTGATGGAGCCGAACAGTATTCTGATTGGCTACTGATTTTTCATAAAAATTCTGATTGACCAAATTAGCACTGACTAAAACTGGGTGTTAATAAAATCTCACGGTGAATGGGCCGTTACTCGACTGGGGCGAGAAGACGTCAGTGAGCAGCTTCATGGGAGTGGATACCGAATGAAGCTCTGAACAGGGTATAGTAGAGGAGGAGCGTTCACAGCTATGTTGGCTTCCGGGGACTCGTGCGGCAACGAGTTTTTAGTCATGGAAGTAGTGTACAAAACCATAGGATGTCTTAAAACTACTTTTTGAAAAGAAGTATACCCCCAAGTGTTCCTCCACTCCATTATATCCAAATTAAAAGTTAAGTTTGAACCCTCTAAGTCTGGAGCAGAAACCACCTTTGGGCGACAAAAGTTTCGGAGTTTTACAAAACAAAAACAATGGCCATTCTTCTCTTGAAGCTCACTCAATAGCCTAGTTTCATGCAGTGTTTTCAGTGAATTTTCTCTTCAATAGGTAATTTCTAATTTAAACTGATTCTTATTAGTAACTCAGTGGCGGACAAAAGCCTAAACCAGCAAAAAAATAAAATCTTTTTTGTTAAATTCAATTAAGAAGTTAAAAACATGGCGAGCTCTTTTTTTAGACGCCCATGAAAGGTGCCCAGAAGCTCATGTTGAAGTGCTTTGACATCAAGGATCTGCCCTCGAAATTGAAAATATTTGCTTTTCAACGTTTCTAGGCATTTCAAACTGAAAAAGGGAGAAGTGCTTATTGTTAGCCTGCTACTTATTAACGCTTCATGAAGGTCGACTTGTAAGGTCCACACAGGTCTATCCTTGGTCCTTTGCTTTACATTGTATATGCCAACGACTTATATTCGGCTATATGAGATGCTCCAAGGTCCTATATCCTAATGCTCCATATCCTAATTCAAATATATTGAACAAAATGTTGATTTATTTGCATTTGCTGATGATAGTACGCTTGTTTGTGCCGAGCGGGATCAAAATAATTCGGTAATAAAGCTTCAAATACTGATGGACATAGCTTATGAGTGGTTTGAAGCAAACTGTCCCGCTCTTAATGTTTCAAAGTCTCAATTTTTTTTTTCAGAATTGGCTTGTAATGTCCTGGTTTGAATATTATTCGAAGTTTTAGAGGTATTATTTCTCGATCACAAAAAAGGTTTGTTAGGTTTCTAGGAATCCTTGTCGATGAGAATCTGTCATTTAAGAACAATATTAATCTCTCTACAGCTGCACATAAATAAATATTCTATTGTTTGGATGAGTACTTTCCCATCCCTATTAAAGTCACTTTGTCTTCTTCGTGAACGCATGTAGTAGAGTTTGGAACTCCATACCGAAGAACATCAGAGATTGCCACTCCATCGGGATCTTCAAAAGATTGAGCCATTTGGGTCAATTTTTCTTCTTTTCTTTTTATATATACTTTTTACTTTTACTTATTACTTTTTATTAATAGCAATATATTAGTTGGCCAGTTCAATTGAGGCAAAATGACTAAAAAAATGGTTTGATATAACTATTCGCATTTTTTGTTTTTTCTTTTTTTTTTGTTATTTTTTCCTCTCCGTGTTTATTTCCCTTATTTTGTATTATGTATCTTGACAGATATGATTGTAATGCTCTTCTTTGGCTATGCACATGGAGCCAGGCTTCGACCTGAGCTTCTGATTGGCACAATAGTCGCGACTTACCCACTGTTTGAGTCTCGCCAGGAAAATCCCTGCTATGCTCTTGTGTTCTGTTTTTTTCTTGTTTTTTTGTCAAAACTATTTATTCTAAAATAAAATTGAGAAACAAAAGCCCTTTCTTTTAATCTTAACTAGATAATCTAGTATTTCTAAATACTACGTGAAAAATGTTGCCAAACTATCTCATACTAGAACATTGGATGTTATATTGCTTTAATCCTTAAGGATTAAGATTTTAAACAAATCCTTGAGCATTGATGAAAAAGTATTAAAACGCTTTATGGCTGGATATTTCCAAGACGTTTTACAGTTGGCTGAATCATATGTTAAACAATTCTGTAAGCGGCTTCCACATTCTGAACTTAATTAGACATATCCGCCGTTCTAAATTAGTATGCCTGCTATCCTGCTCAACTCATAACAAGGATCATTTCAGTCAGTCAATACTTCTAGGCTCAGCGATGAGTATCCCATATATTTTCCCCGAAAATTTATGATAGTTTTCCTTCCATTTTCCTCTGGGAACTATAAGTTCAAGAACTAGGAGCTTTTCCGAGACAGAAGATACCGATTATACACAAATAATTAAAAGAACAAAGAAGCATAAATTTAATGAAAGAGTGGCTTCCCGTCCAGAATTACTATACACAAAAAGATTTGGAGGGTGGGTGTCAAAGAATGTAATAAAAGTGTATTTTGGCATGATAAGAGAACATCTTTCAACAAATTCACTACTCAGGTGATAAATCGCTCGGAGGGGGCTCAAGTCCTCAGATTGAAGTGACTAATAATACTCTAGCGTAAAGAGCGAGGTATTGAGGAGGAGACGAGACCTCTTATATACGTGATAATTTCTGTCCGTTTTAGGTTTTAATGCTGCTCCTTACTTCCCGTTGAAAAACTTTTTTTTTATTTATTTTCTCAGCGTATTTTTATAAATAATGCTAGAAAATCCTGCACCCCTTCATGGAAATTTTCTTCCCTCACGATAAATTCCTCCATGGAAAGATCTTCCTACGTAATCCCCTCCCCCAATCTACTCCCATCCCCCAACATGAAAAAGTCCCCCTGAAAAGATCTGTAAACTTCCCAATAACCATTACTATATATAAACAATGCATCCCCTGAGAGCGGTTTTGTCGTATCTGCAACTTTTTCGGGAAGTGGAGTTAAGACTGCCATCTAATGTGAAATTTTTTGCTCTATCCGATTCCGTCGACTATTTTATTGTATCTCAACTAGAAGTGCCTCAATTTTAGATTTCTCGTTTATCGTATCTCACAATTTGCTGTTTTGTTGAGAGCGGTTTTGTCGTATCTCAGATGGGAAAATTACGTCGGTATTTTTGTCGTAACTCCGTCGACGTGCACTTTCGAAGAAGAAAAGATTTAGTATAAGTTTCACAATGAGACCTAAACGGACATTATTTACATCTGCACAAGCTGTACAATATTTACAGGAACCCAGGTACTTCATTTTTGTGGAATTTACTAATATTTTGTTCCAAGAGTATAATATATATTATATTGTTTATATTATATTATATATATAGAATATAATTTGATGTCATAAAATACCTGATTTGTTATGATTTTTGGTGCGAATCAGCGTTCAGAACAAATCTTGGCTATGATCATATTTTCCTTGTAATGGAGCAGCCGGTCGGTAAATCTTTCGCAGTTAATATTATTGACTTACAAATAAAGTGAATTTACAACTCGATGCCTTTTTTTATGTTCTTTACGAATATAATAATCGCTTCTATCACAAATTCAAGCACTTTTTGAGCTCCTGAAAATGACCAAAACATGGGGTATAAAAAAGGCTTAAAACATTGGTCTAAAACTTTAAAACATCCGTCTCAAACTTACTGTCAAACAGTTCGTGGTAACGAACTGTAGTAAGGAGCGACCTGGCTCAATAGAAACCGAAACTCTAAAAATGGATCACATCAAAAGAATCGCATTTTAATGCTGAGTTTAATTATATAAGTTTCATCAAGATCAGTCATACCCACCAAAAGTTACGAGCCTGAGAAAATTTGCCTTATTTTAGAAAATAGCGGCAAACACCCCCTAAAAGTCATACAATCTTAACGAAAATCACACAATCAGATTCAGCGTATCAGAGAACCTTATTGTAGAAGTTGCAAGCTCCTATCTACAAAAATGTGGAATATCGCATTTTTTGCCAGAAGACAGATCACGGATGCGTGTTTTTTTGTTTTTTTTTTGTTTTTTTTTTGTTTTTTTTTTCGTATCGAATGAGTGGCCCTAGAAAGTCGAGTGAGGGCTCATTCTAACGGAAATTAAAAGTTCTAGTGCCCTTTTTAAGTGACCAAAAAAATTGAAGGGCACCTAGGCCCCCTCCCATGCTCATTTTCCCACCAAAGTCAGCCGATCAAAATTCTGAGATAACCATTTTATTCACCATAGTCGAAAAACTTAATAACTATGTCTTTAGGGACGACTTACTCCCCCGCAGTCCCATGGGAGGGGCTGCAAGTTACAAACTTTGACCTGTGTTTACGTGTAGCAATGGTTACTGGGAAGTGTACAGACGTTTTGAGGAAGATTCTTTGGTTTAGTGGAGAGAGTTGAGAGGGGGGGGGGGGTTACGTGGGAGGATATTTCCATGGAGAAACTTCTCATGGAGGAAGAAAATTTCAATGAAAGGGGCGCAGGATTTTCTAGCGTTATTTGAAAAGACAATAAAAAAATAAATAAGAAAAGTTTTTTTACTGAAAGTAAGGAGCAGCATTAAAACTTAAAACGAACAAAAATTATTACGCATATGAGGGGTTTACCTCCTCGTTATACCTCACTCTTTACGCTAAAGTATTTTTAGTAATTTCAACTATTTATTCTACGGCCTTTGTGATTCAGGAATTGGAACAAAATCTAAGCTTTAGTGTAAAGAGCGAGGTATCGACGAGGGTTGAGCCCCCTCATATACGCAATAAAAACATACGAATATAGAAGGTCGTTACGTAAGTTAATTCGTAAGTTACGTATATTTTTTACCAATGAAACCGTTTGTAAAAAATTACAAGTTCTAGTTGCTTTTTTAAGTAATCAAAAACTTGGAGGGCAACTAGGCCTCCTCCCTCGCTCCTTTTTTCTCAAAAATCTTCCGATTAATTGAAATTAATTAACATGCAAATTTCGTTTTAATTATTTATGTGCGGAGAGCCAAGATGAAAACATGCATTAATTCAAAAACGCCCAGAAATTAAATAAAAAAAACAAGTTTTTTAAATGAAAGTAAGGAGCAGCATTAAAACTTAAAACGAACAGAAATTACTCCGTGTATGAGAGGAGCTTTTCCTCCTCAACGCCCCGCTCTTTACGCTAAGTTTCTTACTGTTTTAAAAATAGAGTTCGGAGAAAGAGTCAAACTTTAGCGCACTGCCAAGCTTGGACATACCCTTAAAGATCTAAGTGATCTAACCCAAACAGAACATACAGAAGCTTGACAACCATCTAACTAAAGTAATGATCTTTGGGTGCTTCTCCTTTATGATGTGTTGCAATTATAATATTATGAAGATCCCTTTCTCCCCTAGACGGACTATAAACTCCACTTTTAACACTGGTTTAGGGATTTTATGAGATAGAATTTGTACATTTGAAAAAGATCGAAAGATATGTTTAAAAAGTATCGAAAAATTTTCGTACACACCCTCCTTCTTTGTCGAAAGATCCCCCCCCCTCTAGATTGAAAGGCTGAAATGTAGTAACTTTTCTGACTGGTGTACTCAAGACTTGAGCTATAGTTTTTTTTTTCTAGCGAGGAGGATCTATCTTCTGATTCAGAAAAAATATATGATCCTCTCTATCGACCGGAACTAGATGCAAGCAGCATTTCAAAACTAAATTGCCAAGACTCTGATCAGGAAATAGCTGAGACTCTTCAAGAAAATGTGGATTATGATCTCTTTACAGAGATCAAACTTGATGAAACTTATATATTTCAAATTATATATTTTAGTAACTCTTGTTATCAAAATTCCGTTTTTTAGAGTTTCGGTTACCATTGAGCCGGGTCCGTCCTTACTACAGTTCGTTACCACGAACTGTTTGAAAAACACAAGGATTAAATATTGATTGTTTCGTGAAAAAACTTATTATTTTGCCTCTGAAGAGACAATCCCATATTCACTTTAAGATATATATATATATATATATATATATATATATATATATATATATATATATATATATATATATATATATATATATATATATATATATATATGTATATATATATATATATATATATATATATATATATATATATATATATATATATATATATATATATATATATATATATATATATATGTATATAAGCATATGAAAATATATAAGTCCTTTCATTCAGGAGGCATCGTTATAATGTTGTTGCTTTTTTAATCTAAAATATGTTAGTCTTTTTAATATTACTAAATTAAAAAAAAACAACAAATTTTTCAACTAAAAGTAATGGGCAACATTAAAACTTAAAACGAACAGAAATTTTTACGTATCTGAGGGGGGTTGCACCCTCCTCAACACATCGCTCTTCATGCTAAAAGTTTGTTGGTACTTTAAAAAGTTACTTATTGTTCTAATTAAACGGTCCTTGTGTTTCTGGAGTTGTTTTCAAAGCATTGGGATATAATTCAAACTGTGACTTCTGTGACTTCTAGAGGGTCTTTCCCCCTTTTAGTGAAAATCAGGCAATTTTTCTTAGGCTCGTAGCTTTTACTGGGTAAGACTAAACTTAATGAAACATATATATTTGGCCACTTCTTTTGATATGCCTATTGGTATCAAAATTCCTTTTTTAGAGTTTCGGTTACTATTGAGCCAGGTCGCTCTTTACTTACAGTTCGTTACCACGGACTGTTTAATATTCAGTGACCTAAATATTAGAGGGTACGCCGCTCTCTGAACCATCTGGTTCATATGCTGAATTCAAACTGTATAATACGTGTTATAACGGTATTGTTATGTAATGAAGCTTCGAGAATAAAGGCTCATTTAGGCGCGTTTACTTTACACAATAAAATAGAAGTTTTCTAGATGTTACCCTCACCCTCCACCCCTCGCTAGCCCTTATCATATGTTTGGTACACACATATTGCTCTAAACTTGAAGTCAAAGACATGTCCAAATCCAAAGTGAAGCATTCTTGAAGAAGGGGGAGGGGGAACTTGAAACTGGGGGGTCAATCTTCTGAAAGTATGAATTTTTTTAATAAAAATGTTACGTTTTTATTTTTGACTGATAAAGACACATAAACAAGGCCATGAGTGAAACAGGTGTCATGTATGAAAAGCTCGATGTCAAGGATACATGGGGTATTTGGGAAGGATCCGTTTATACCTTATCAGCTTTCTATCTGGATCATATTCTGAGGTAAAGAGGGTTAAATCTCCCCGAAAAATTTATTTGAAGGACCTATCATGTAGATTTGAAAATGTTCCCCTGTAATTAAACTTTCTTATGCTTTAAGTATACTCCCCATAAAAAAAGATGTAATGGGCTTCCCTTACAGCTACTGCATAAAATTGCAATGCTGCATAGCAGTTTATATTACTGAATAAATATTCCACAATAACCGTTCATTTCGTCAGTACTGTACACATTTTTAGGGATAAATGCATCACCACATGACAGCAGGACCTTTGTAACTGGGAGGCTATACGTGTAGCTTTTTGATAGTTCTGGCACGATTGATTGTCTCGAATTTTTCACTCGATAGCACTTCATCCCTAATCAGACCAAAATTTTTGTTTTACTACACAAACTGACAAAAATCAAAACTCTCGTGTGGTACGACCTGGAATCCGGACATGAAATATAAAGCTTTTGTCCTTAGCCGAGCCATTTTTTTTTTTTTTTTTTTTTTTTTTTTTTTTTTTTTTTTTTTTTTTTGCAGGGCAAGATGGTAGACATCGGTACTCCTCTGTGTCATGATCTTTTCTGTTGCTTCGAAAGGGCACTAAAACTTTGAATTTTCCTCCGAATGATCCCCCTCCCAAGGCTCTAAGACGAGTGGTTGTGTACCGCCCCTGGTAAATGGTAAAACACAAACAAAGACATAAACGTGCATCCTCTGTTATAGGGTACATGCTGATTTGATAGTGTAGCTTTCATCAAAATTGCACCCCCCCCCCTTTTAGCAATCAAATATTCTTTCGCTAAAAATTGTGAAAGACATAACGAACATCACAGATTTGAAACTATATCTTTTTATGATACAACGTTAATAAACTGCAGTTTTTCTTAAGAGTTTTTGTTATTATTGGCACAAGTTACTAGAGTTTTGGTTTTATTGACAAGGGCCACCCTTTCTTACACTTTTTTACCCCGAACTGTTTGATTAAGCAAGAGGAAACTGCTCGATATTAGACCTGGAGGATGTACCTCATAATTCCGGTTTATTTTCAAGAATGTTTTACAAGGGAAATACATGTCAACGGACAATGCCTTTAACAATCATTATTTGAATTTTAGCAACTATGGGCCGTAGTTCACTCTCAGCTTGGTTGCAATTCCTGCCTTTAAAACAACTAGTTGACGATTTTAAAACCGCCCTTAAAATTGTCGTCGGCCATCGAATAGGTACAAGCTACAAATTTTAACCCACAAACGTTTAAAACAAAATTACGGATTGCATTACACAATCTAACGGAATTTTTTTTTTAATACAGACAAAATTTACATGGAGCAAGGAATTTTTAAGGTAATTCTTAATCACTAAGGCGAAGTTAAGATTTTTTCCAGTGTTCCTAGAGTTCATAGACTCTTAGAAACGCAAGTTATTTTGGTATGGGGGAGAGTCAGCCCGTGAGACAGTTTCTAAGGAAGGGGGGGGAGGATTACTTTCTTGACTATTTTCATCCCTAAACACTCCTATTAGGAAACACTCTGCTGTCGATCGTAAAATAGTATATAATTGCAGCTTATGAAAATTGCACAGCTTAGAGTTAGGCTTTTCATTAGCAGTTTCAGAGCCTGATGTAAAATTAGGTTTACAGGAGAACTAAATTCTGAACACTACATTCTACTAAAGAGAAAGAAATGAATAAAATCTCACATCAAAACGCCTTTGGAATGTATCCCCTTGCTCCCACATCAAATCGAAACTAGGTTTGCCAAAAAGCGAAGATATTTGAAACGTTATCCCAGTCGATATCAAATGAATATTTTGCACCTATAGACATGAACTGAATCAAGGGAAACATTTTCCCCTATCTGGAAGGCCAGGGGGAGTTGCGCTACTGATCCCTAGGACAAGAGAGAAATTGGAGAAATCTCAATTTCTCTTTAAGAGCTTAAGAATGAAATGGAATAAGGTGACAAGACATCCCAAGAGGCATCATGGGAGCTATTTGAAGCAGTGGAGACAAAGTGATGAATAAACAAAAGGAAAAGAGACGAAAGGAAAACTGAAGAAGAAACCAGAAAATTTGAGAATCAAATGACTTGGAGCTTAAAATGGTTGTAATCAGCAAACAAGAAATGTAACCAAGATTACTATTTAGGAACAGATATATCTGGAAAAATAAAATTAAAGAATAGTTTTGTCAAACACACCATCAAGAATCTCTGACAGATATATCTGTTTATGTCGGTCAAATATGTTGTATACATGTCCCTTCACTTTTATATTTAGCCACTAGCAATTTTATCTATGCAGTTTTAGAAATGTGCCAACACCTGATCAATGTTCTGTCACTTAAGATCATAAAAAAATAACTTAATAAACTATGACCTAAAATCAGGTGACCTTGCTTTTAAAAAGTTAGATCACGGTATTGGAACTGTAGCGTAAAAAAATGTCTTTTATTTTAATTAAATAGCTCGATAAAAAAAAAACAAGAAAAACTACAAAAATAGTCTTGTTTGAAAGATAAGTTCAGTCATGCAAAAAAGCTCTAACATCTGGTATACATCATTAATATTTCTTTATTCGACTCCCCTCTTCATTGGATATGCTACATAATGACAACCGACGTTTCTTAGCTTTGTAGAGAAGAAAAAAAAAAACGGACTACTACGCATCCTACTCTCAATCATACTTATCTATTTGGTTCAGCTTCAATGAAACCTGAAAACCATTATATTTCATTCAACATGAAATACCTGGATCGAAAATTGCACGATAACTAGTGCATCTCTTTAAGCCTGGTTTTCTTAATTAGTTCAAAAAACTTCAAATTTTGATGTTTTCCTAACCAGTTCGAAGAAATCAATGGATCGTGAATGTCATTTCTGTTTTAATGTTACATCTTACAAATATATGTCCTGAGATTTCTTTTTGCCTGTCTCATGTTGGTGGGAAGTATTATACTGATACTGATATATTCTTCAGCTGGTCGTCCACGACCAGGTAATCTAAGAAGTAATACCCACATCAGCGAGGCTCTGAACTAACTTCTAACCGTATTTCTTTGACACTGTATTTTAAAGTAACACCAAGTCAGGAATCTAATGACAAAATAAATATGGTTAAATATGCTGTTTAGACTTCAGACTTCGACGTTCGAACTTTATTCTTGAAACTAGCGTTAGTAAACCCAGATCATTCATTAATTTTCCGTGAGGAAAATATAGGGCATTGTTCCTGCACTAAACATTATTCACTATGTTTTCTGTTTTGTAAATTGTCAAGGGTGTAAGACTTTAGGTAGTTTCAGAGCCTTCATTTCAAAATTCTTTCAAAGAAACACTAGTAACATTTTTTGACAGCATAGACTGTTTGGGAGACATCTCTACTAATTCTCATTTCTTTGACAGGTCAGATATTCCACAAAAAAATGCTAGATTTTTTCAAACGGTCCAACTAAGCAAAAAGGTTGTATATCATTGTTCTATTATAGGGTGGCACACCTTCAAGAGTCAAAAGAAGAATATACCAAAATCCAATGAGCAAAGCAATAAAACTAGTTGCCCCATTTTCGACCGAGAAGTTGCATTAAAAGTTTTAATAAAGCACCACAGATGAAGAAAGGCCATATTGAAGGTCAATGAAACGGAGATCAGCACCGCCAGCTTAGATTATGAAGGCTAGCGCGCATCTTTTGCCTTTTTTCCGCATGAAGAAAGTATCCCTCTGATAGTTTCCCTGATGAAAAGACTTTAAATTTTTACGTTGATGTTTACAAACAAATGAACACAACTTCAGACACTAAATATATTTAAATATATATATATATATATATATATATATATATATATATATATATATATATATATATATATATATATATATATATATATATATATATATATATCATATTCTTGTCAAACAGTTCGTGGTAACGAACTGTAGTAAGGAGCGACCCGGCTCAATAGTAATCAAATCGCCAAGAAATGGAAATTTGGTACCAATAGCTACACCAAAGGAATCGCATTTTAATGCTGATTCTAAATATATAAGTTTCATAAAGTTTAGCCTTGCCCATCAAAAGTTACGAGCCTGAGAAAATTTGCCTTATTTTAGAAAATAGGAGGCAACACCCCCTAAAAGTCATAGAATCTTAACGAAAATCACACCATCAGATTCAAAGTATCAGAGAACCCAACTGTAGAAGTTACAAGCTCCTATCTACAAAAATGTGGAATTTTGTATTTTTTGCCAGAAGGCAGATCACTGATGCGTATTTATTTGTTTGTTTGTTTTTTTCCAGGGGTGATCATATCGACCCAGTAGTCCTCGAATCTTGCGAGAGGGCTTATTCTAACGGAAATGAAAAGTTCTGGTGCTCTTTTTAAGTGGCCAAAAAAATTGGAGGGCACCTAGGCCCCCTCCCACGCTAATTATTTTCCCAAAGTCAACGGATCAAAATTCTGAGATAGCCATTTTATTCAGCGTAGTCGAAAAACCTTGTAACTATGTCTTCTCCCGCAACTACTACTAACTACTCCCCCGCAATCCCCGTGGGAGGGGCTACAAGTTACAAACTTCGACCAGTGCTTACCTATAGTAATGCTTATTGGGAAGTGTACAGACGTTTTCAGGGGGATTTTTTCGCTGGGGGGAGGGGTTGAAAAGAGGGGGATATTTTGGGGGAACTTTCCATCGAGGAATTGGTCATGCGGGAAGAAAATTTCCATGAAGGGAGCGCAGGATTTTCTAGCATTATTTAAAAAAAACAATAAAAAATAAATATTAAAAGTTTTTTCAACTGGAAGTAAGGAGCAGCATTAAAACTTAAAACGAACAGAAATTATTACGCATATGAGGGGCTCACCTCCTCCTAATACCTCGCTCTTTACGCTAAAGTATTTTTAGTGATTTTAACTATTTATTCTACGGCTTTTGTGATTCAGGGATCATTCTTAATGAATTGGGACAAATTTAATGTTTTCTTTAGTGCAAAGAGCGAGGTACTGACGAGGGGGTGAACCCCTCATATGTGTAATAAAAACATGAGATTACAAAAGTTCGTTACGTAAGCTAATTTATAAGTTACGTTTACCTTTTATTAATAAAAACATTCGTAAAAATTGAAAGTTCTAGTTGCCTTTTCAAGTAACCAAAAAATCGCAGGGCAACTAGGCTTCCTCCACCGTTCCTTTTTTCTCAAAATCATTCGATCAAAACTATGAGAAAGCCATTTAGCAAAAAAAAAAAAAAAAAAAAAAAAAACTTGCAAATTTCGTGTTAATTATTCCTCTGCGGAGAACCAAAATCAAAACATGCATTGATTCAAAAACGTTCAGAAATTAAATAAAAAAAAAAATTTTTTTTTAGCTGAAAGTAAGGAGCGACATTAAAACTTAAAACGAACAGAAATTACTTCGTATATGAAAGGGGCTGCTTCCTCATCAACGCCCCGCTTTTTACGCTAAAGTTTTTTACTATTTTAAAAAGCAGTGTTGAGAGAAAGAGTCAAACTAGTAGAATAAAGACAAAACCAACAAAAGTATAAGAGAACTACAACATTAAGACCAAAGTTTACAAAAAGTTTAATAAGGAGAAGGCTATACGTCAGTCCCAAAAGGAGACAAGTTAATGAAAGAAGAAAAGAAGAGAGCAAACAAAGCTACTGGAGGGGAAAGCAACTGATCCTTTTCAAAGATGCGCGGCGAGAACTCAAGGGAAATGAATTCCTAAGCCCTCTCAAAAAGATCTAGTTACGTGGTCAAACTTCCTAATAGAATACAGACAAAAGCTATAAGGACCAAAGATGAAAAGGTCAAGAAAAATAACTTCCATCTCCAGTCTTCTGTCTAACAACTTGTACAGGAGAGAAAAAGAGACTTATATCCATGCCTAAATGTCAAAGGATTGTGTCTTCATCTTGAGTAGTTATATAGGTAAATACTTAACCAGAACACAAGGGGCCAAACCCCTCCCCCACTGACATTGACAATGCGTTTTATCAATGCATTTTATTTTCCCTAATAATTTTAAAGATACAGGGTACCAATTCATCCAATCAACTGTGCTTAATATATTGGAAATAAAAGATAAAAAATAAACAGGCCTTGAATGAAACAGTATAGAGACAGAACAGGTCAACAAAAACAAGGGACCTTTTTCTGTGCTGGTTTTTGGTAAAAAGTGAAAACTGCCGTTTTCGTTCGAAAAACAACTATTTAAACAGCTGTTTATTCAACGCTTAAAGAAAAAAATAGAGTAGGTGATAAGTTTTGTTTTATAATTCAAAAGTTAATTATAGATACATTTCTTTGACCCTTGACAACATGCGCTTTTCCAGTGTTTACCAACTTTTAAACCTCATTTGGGGTTGTGCAAAGAAAGCTAGATGGTATGATAAAAGGTAGTATGTTGTATTATTAATTTTACTTGACAATTAGAATTATACTTGGTGGCAAATGGTAAAGATAATTTATTCAAAAATTTTTGTGGTAGTTTTAATTCGTTATATCCAGCTGATTTCATCCTATTGAATTGAAACAATTGCAGTGAGACCAAAAAAAAAGAGAATTTTCATTTTAAATGCCGAGAAATACTAACTGCAAGTATTAAACACAAATCATCAGATTCCAGTATCTTTTTTTTTTTTTTTTATTCGTCCATTTCTTGTTTTGGCTACTTCTATAAAATGAGTTGCTGGCAAAAGTGCAGACATAACCTCTTTCTATTGATTGAACTGAATAAAGAAAAAACAAGTTTTTGTAACTGAAAGTAAGGAGCAACATTAAAACTTAAAACGAAGAGCAATTATTCCGTATATTAGCGGGGGGGGGCTGCCTTTTCCTCTATTCTCGCTATTTACGCTAAAATCTTAAAGTTCTTAACAAATACTTCCATTGAAATTCAACGGCGTATGTTTGAGTAGTCTTTTTTTTTAAGGAACTGTGATAAAAAGTCAAAATTTAGCGTAGTTTAATTAGAGCCTATTTGGTGTCAAATTATTTTATTTCTGACCGCTCTCCAAACCTTTCCAGGAAATCCCCTTCTCTCCCTCTTGGCTTCCTCTTGAAAATCCCCCAGAAACTTCCCTACCTACAGATGATTCTCCGCGTGGAAAGTTTGCCCCTCCCACACTGAAAACTTCCCAAAAACTTGCGTGCATTTCCCAATAACAAATACTAAATTCAAACAATGAATAAATTACGTAGCTTAGAGCCTTTTCCTTAAGGACTATGAGGGGTCACGTCATCCCCAAAGGCTTAGCTATTAGACTTTCAAACTTGGCTAAATCAAATGCCTGTCTAAAAATTTTGATCGGATGTCCTTGGGAAAAAAGAGGAGCGTGAGGTGGGCTAGTTGCCCTCCAATTTTTTTGGTAGCTAAAACGGGCACTAGAACTTTTGATTTCCGTTCGAATAAGCCCTTTCCTTGATCATCTATAAACCCTGGTTTATACTATCAGCCCAGAAAAAAAATTTACACGAATTTATGATCTTTCTTCTGGCAAAAAACATAAATTTCCACATTTTTGTAGATAGGAGCTTAACAGTAGAGTAGGTAGGTAGGTAGATTTTCATTTAAAACCTTTATATCACATACATACCAATTAGTCGCAAAAAGGCCGTTCTGGCTTGTAATAGCGACTACATTCATGTTACTTTAATCAATAATACTAACTAATTAAATACAAAAAAAGCCTGAGAAATTCTGGATAGCCCACTGTCATTCAATACGCTTCTCTCCACCATCTTGATAGTTCATTATCCAAAAAATGCATTTTCAACTGGCGCTCAAGCTGTGGGAGACTCTCAGACTCTCTTATATACTCTGGGAATGGATTCCAAACTATCGGGCCTATGTGTTAATAGGCACAATACATGACGAGTACTTCGTTATGTTGAATTTTAAGGCGTGATTTTCATTAAAACTGTTTGACTTTTTGGGGCTGTTTTCCAGCTTTTGATGGGTAATATTAAACTCAATAAATTTTACATATTCCCAATCAGAGTAGTAAAAAACCATTTTTTTTGTTGTATCTAATATTATCAAAATTCCCTTTTTTAGAGCTTCAGTTGACATTGGGCCGAACAAATAAACGTTCAAATGGGGACAAATCCATTTCTTTACACAGTGAAGACAGATACAAAAGTCAAAGTGACGTTCAAATGGGGATAAATCTATTTATTTAGACAGTGAAAAAAGGTACAAAAGTCTAGGTAATTGTCTAAATAAATGGATTTATCCATTTATTATTTTTAACGTTTATTGGAAAAACGTTTATTTTTTCGTCATAGAACGAATGTGTGGAATGAGAAAAGGATACCTGGTATTGGGTCGAGTTGCTCCTTACTTATTGAGTTTGAAGTAAAATAAATGTTCAGACAGGGTTTCAAACAAGTTGAACTGCTTTTGCTGATTTTTGCTTTTTATCCCTTAAACTTTTTACCTTTAAAAGAGCTTTAGGGTTGGAAAAACCAAAATCACTTTGAATACCAATCTTTCTTCGTCACAAACAACAAAGACAAGAAGAACAATAGGGAATTTCTCAGGACAGTGGGAAACAAATTAGAATGAATATTTCGGCCCTATGTCCAAGGGCCGTCCTCAGCAATGCAAAAATATATAAGAAGAAACAACTTAAAACAGGATAAAATCAATAAATATTACGATATTTACTTCATAACGATAACCTATTAGATTTTTCTTAATTATATGTGGTATGTGGACTTCCCCTGAGTACTTATTTATTTCTAACGATTACATAGCAGATTCTGGAAGAAGTAAACAGCTAATAGATCAATTTAATTATCTTTAATTTAAACTAGACTAATTTAAACTTAAAAATCATGCTTGTCAAAGCAACTAACTACAAACTAGAAAGCGAGCACTTTCCTTAGGTTATCTGCTAGAAAACATTTATACTGAACTAAATAATTTTATATTAACGTATATTTTTTGTCTTTCCTTTTTTAGAAAAACATACCTTTTGTTTTTCGAGCACATTTCGAACATCATCAGCGTCTCCGATAATAATAGAATTTTTCTTGACATTTGATTCCAAAACGGTCAACCAATCTCGGATCTGAAAGAAACAATCATGACATCTAAGTCTCTAGTGAAAAGAAAAATTTCTCAAAAACTGCAGCTTCATTTGGGATAATAAACGCCGAATGGACGAAAATATCGTAGCTCAATACTGAAAAATGAGGAGCACAAATTGAATGACAAAAGTCATCCTATTTCCTTAATTGTCGACGAAAAAGCTTCAGTGTCAACAAACGAACAGAAAACCTTGCAAAAGACTCAGTGAAAAAAAAAGTCGGATATGCCGTATTTAGAGGACCTAAGCAAAAACAGCATGTTATGAAAAGCGGAAGTAATGTCTAATCGTATAAAAAAACAAGAAAAAAAAACCTATGTTTCAAGACTATTTTAACAATGCTTCAATATGAAGATACTCGTAATTCGCTGATAACAGTAACTTTACTGTGTTAAATAAGAAATATAAAGATTCAAAATTAAATAAGTTTTATTAAAACATAAATGAAAAGTCAGTTCAAAACTATATCCCTAGAAGGTTTTCCTATAAAAAACGTATCTTAGATGCTTATACATCTAGATCCATTCATACTCCTGTTATAGAAGCAATGATAGTCTTTTCAAATGAACAGATACAATAAAAAAAAAACCTAAAAAAAAACAATTAATTCTATGCGCTTACAAATACCGAAATGGCAATTAGACTAATCATGCTTGTGAAAATGATCTAATTTCCCCGAGCGCAACACCTCTAGTGTTGCATGTTTGACACGACAAATACGTAATTATTCCCTTGATATCTATTTCCAAGGAGTAGACAATGAGGACACTAACTTTACTGGAGAGTGCAAAGAAAGTAACACGTGAATTTGGGATCCTCAGTCTTTTTCCACTGTCACAGACGAAACTATTCGGTTCGAAATACAAAACATACACTGCAATGCCCTGGATAACTCCGAGAGCAGGCTAGGAGCACAGGGAATATATCTTTCTCAGTCGTAAGTCAAAGATAATAACTGGCATCATTCAAATTCCGAAAGCGGACCCAACTATATTTCTTCCTAGCCTGCAGAATATCATTTCTCGTTCATTTTTAATGAAAGGTCTCATAAAATAAAGATTAATTTCTATCCAAGCCTTACTGAAAACAATTTCGATAGATGGCAAGTCATTAAAATTCACGACACCGTCTAATAGCTACGTTTCCTCCGTTATAAACTGCCAAGCTGGAGCCAAGCTAATATCTTTTAGATTAATGTGTATAAGCTGATCGGTCTTTAGAGCCAAAGCTCGTCAGGTTGATAAGACTAAAAAAAGGGCAATGAGAATAAAATAAAAATGAAACTAAAAAAAGAAAAATGAGAATAAAAGGAAAACGAGACTAAAAAAAAAGAAAAATGAGAATAAATGACAAGTCGATGAAAAAGGTGCTTCCTTTGGAATAACATTATTTATGCTAGTTTCCGTCGTTCTGAACTGTTAATTCTCAGTAATAAAACACATTATTTCCAAGGTGTTATTTGTAATTGCTTGAAACCCTCCTTCACACATTTAATCCAGTGGCCTTTTCCGGTGATTACTTTTAAACACAAAAGCAATGCTTAGTCAAACCGATAAAAAGCAGTATAATGGCGAAGACTTTAAAAGCGTCCGACCTTCTTTGTTCACCAAGTTGTATGACAAATTTATGACAGATTGGCTAAAGACGGAGTTATGCCCTTTATAGACAACAACCAGTTGAAAAATATTGACAAGATCCCCACCTGTATTACTTAGTAAGTATCCTTGGTGCTATGTTTCTGCCTTAACCTCGTTTGAGCTACTTTCGAGAACACGGGATTATTCATTGGCAGGGAGGGGCTACCCAAGGTCAAAGAAACGCACTTTCAGGCCAATATTCCCAAATCGCCACGAGAGATACTCCAGATGAATTGGATGAGCATTCAGATGAATATGACTTTAATTTCCAGTCTCTCTTAATTTGGAAGAATAGAAGAATATAGAATAAAGCGTGCAGTATCGTTGCTAAGGGGAAGAAAGCTCCCCATTTATCACAGAAATAATAGTTTGCTTTGGAAAATTCCATTTTATTTTTAAAAGTAAATGCATTAAATAGATGCTTTTTCAAGAAGCATCACTACTCAGAAGATTAATTCTAACGTAAAGAGTAAGGGATCGGAGGTGAAATCCCTCTTCGTATTCAAAATAGCCTTGAATGTGGTATTAATAACCAACGTAAATTAAAGATGAAAAAATGAAGTTGTTTAAGTGAAAGTAAAAAGTAAGAATTAAAACTAAAAATTAATAGAAACTGTTCTGTGCAAGAGAAACACACCCCCTCTAACCTCCCGTCTCTACGCTAAAGTTTGACTCCTTTCGTCAATATTTCAAGAGCAAATGCTCTAGCGCAAGAACAAGGGAATGGGTAAAACTGCTATAAGAGTTTGATTAGATTCTAAAGAAAATCTTGTCTGAGAAGCTATTATTTACTCATTATCTCATTTACTCACTTACTTTTTACTCTTTGCTCTTTTACTCAGTATCAATAGCTCTTTAATTACAACTAGAAATGAAAGACCGCCTCGATATTATCATGGTTTGGAATTGGTTTTCTCGCCGTTTGTTAATAAACTGTTGTCTTAATCTAGTTAATATATATGTTAATATGCTGCGACAGTTATTTAAAGACAAAATGCGACACACAAAACTTATTACCTGCAAAATAGATTTGTCGAGACTAGCAAGCAATGGTGCCTTTTCAGGGCTGAGTGATTCAGGGGATGTTGCTCGGTGAAGTAATTTTTGAGGTGTGAAGCTGCGGAGTGAAGCTAAGGATGCCTTGCGAGAATCGTCTAAAATATAAAAGAAAAATCAAACCCTTGACGGAGTAAATAGCACAGAATTCAAAATCTAACAGAACTCGAATAAACCAATACTAAGGAATATGTTTCTTTAGTAATTTCTTTTCCAAGGTATATTACCTAATTCAAGTCAGAGAAAATAGATAAGTCCATTTCAGCTGTCAAGAGAAAAAAAAATGGAGCCGCTACGAGCACCCCTTGGAAAATGTGGAAATTAAATTGTGTAGGAAGCAGTAGAGGCAATTTTTCTCTACTCATTTTCGTCAGTAATACGCCGTGTTTCCATCGTCAGGCACAGAACAACTAGCGACTGAATTTTTGTGGCATTAATTTAAAAAAGCAAACTTTTGCCGAGGGAAGTAAAGAGCGAATTTGAAACTTAAAACGAAAAAAAAATTTTACTTCACAGCCTATCTAACATATATCAACAAAACTAGTGCAAATAAATTAAGTGGTGATATTTCCCCATATTTGTAGGATTACAGAAAACTAGCACTTTACTGAAAACACAAAATGAAATAGGAGTTTTGGTTCCGTAAATGTACACCATTATTGAAAGCACAAAATGAAATTTACTGAAAACACAAAATGAAATAGGAGTTTTGGTTCCGTAAATGTACACCATTTAAGGACACATTTAATTAACAGTATATACTAAAGCACTTTTAGATTGTTCTTTTATTTATTTATTTCTTTTGTTTCATCTAGTATCACTTATGCATAATGAGCTCAGTTCAATCATTGATTGTTACTTTGGATCTGAAAAGGACATTTAATGTTTATTTTATTTTATTCTATTATTTTTTTGTAGACAAATTCGAAGTGACGGAATCTTATTAGTAATAACAGACTCGCATTAGAATTTGTATCACAACTTGAAATTCTTCGTTTTTTAGAGAGAAATAACTGGATTTCCAGAGTTCATGTTAAGAGGTTGGTATGTTCTTCATTTCGAGTAATATTAGGTGAAACCAAGATATTACCTGATAAATCAATCTATTATTTTGTATGCTGTTTAATGACTTTAAACATATTATTTTTGTGCCTTAGTTTTTAAGATGATTTTAATTGTATACTGAAAGTTACTGATATCGCAGCTCATGTAAGACTACGAAAAGCGTTATAGATTAGTTTGCTGTTTTGAGGCAAAGTATTTACTTTTGACTCCTAAATCAATATTCTTGTTTTTATACTTGGCTTTTGTGTTTTCAGTAAAGCGCTATTTTTTTGTAATCCGACAAGCATAGGGAAATATCACCAGTTGATTTATTTGTACTAGTTTTATTGATTTATGTTAGATAGGCTGTGAACTAATAATTTTTTTTCGTTTTAAGTTTCAAATTCGCTCTTTACTTCCCTCGGAAAAACTTTGTTTTTTTAAATTAATCTTTGCTCATTTTTAACTAAAATTTAAGTTACAAACAACACTGCCAGGATCTTTTTTATTTATACGGAATAATTTCTGTCCGTTTAAGTTTTAATGTTGCTCTTTACTTTCAGTTGAAAACTTATTCCTTTATGTAACTTCTAATTACCTCCAATCTAGGGGAGATAAAACACGTCAACCCTTACTAAGGAGCTGAACAAAGAAGTCGTACTGGAATTGAAGGCAAACATGTGTTTAAAGGGACAAAAAAAAAAAAATCAAAACAGTGTCGCTTTTTTTCTTTTTTTAAGAAGAAATAGATCTTTAAATCTTTGTTTCAAAAAATTGAATTTAGTAGTACTTAAGAAAGTAGCTCCAGGCGAGTAGCTTCGACACAAAAGGTTAACTAAGCAGACAGGTTTGCAGATGGAAATGCTTGTGGAAATTTTGCTATCTCGACAGAAATTTGCCTTTAGGCCTAGGAAGTTATTTGACCTTTCCCTTTATAGAAAAGCCCCTCTTAATAAGAAATCAACCAAAATTTCAAAAAGGATATCATTTTCAAACAGTTCGTGGTAACGAACTGTAGTAAGGAGCGACCCGGCTCAATAGTAATCAAAACTCTAAAAAATTGAATTTTGATATCAATAGCTACATCAAAAGAATTGCATTTTAATGCTGATTTTAAATATATAAGTTTCATCAAGTTTAGTCTTACCCATCAAAAGTTACGAGCCTGAGAAAATTTGCCTTATTTAAGAAAATAGGGGGAAACACCCCCTAAAAGTCGTAGAATCTTAACGAAAATGACACCATCAGATTCAGCGTATCAGAGAACCCAACTGTAGAAGTTTCAAGCTCCTATCTACAAAAATGTGGAATTTTGTATTTTTTGCCAGAAGACAAATCATGGGTGCGTGTTTATTTGTTTGTTTGTTTTTTTTGTTTTTTTTTTCTTTTTTTTTTCCCAGGGGTCATCGTATCGATCAAGTGGTCCTAGAATGTCGCAAGAGGGCTCATTCTAACGGAAATGAAAAGTTCTAGTGCCCTTTTTAAGTGACCAAAAAAATTGGAGGGCATCTAGGCCCCCTCCCACGCTCATTTTTTTCCCAAAGTCAACGGATCAAAATTTTGAGATAGCCATTTTGTTCAGCATAGTCGAAAACCATAATAACTATGTCTTTGGGGATGACGTACTCCCCCACAATCCCTGGGGGAGGGGCTGCAAGTTACAAACTTTAACCAGTGTTTACATATAGTAATGGTTATTGGGAAGTGTACAGACGTTTTCAGGGGGATTTTATTTTGTTTGGGGGTGGGGCTAAGGGGAGGGGGCTATGTTGTAGGATCTTTCCTTGGAAGAATCTGTCATGGGGAAGAAAAATTCAATGGAAAGGGCGCAGGATTTTCTAGCATTACTATAAGAAAACAATGAAAAATAAACATGAAAACGTTTTTTCAAATGAAAGGAAGAAGTAGCATTGAAACTTAAAACGAACAGAGATTATTACGCATATGAGGGGTTCTAAAAATACTTTAGCATAAAGAGCGAGGTATTTAGGAGGAGATAAATACCTCGCTCTTTATGCTAAAGTATTTTTAGTAATTTCAACTATTTATTCTACGACCTTTCCGATTCAAGGGTCATTCTTAAAGAATTGGGACAAAACTTACGATTTAGTGTAAAGAGCGAGGTATTAACGAGAGTACAAACCCCCTCGTATACATAATAAAAATATAAGATTATGAAAGTTTGTTACGCAAGTTAATTCTTAAGTTACGTATATTTTTACTAATAAAAACGTTCGTTAAAAATTAAATGTTATAGTTGCCTTTTTAAGTAACCGAAAAATTGGAGGGCAACTAGGCCTCCTTCTCCACCCCTTATTTCTCAAAATCGTCTGATCAAAACTAAGAGAAAGCCATTTAGCCAAAAAAAGAATTAGTATACAAATTTCATTTTAATAATTTATGTGCGGAGAGCCAAATCCAAACATGCATTAATTCAAAAACGTTCAGAAATTAAATAAAAAAAAAAACTGTTTTTTTTAGCTGAAAGTAAGGAGCGACATTAAAACTTAAAACGAACAGAAATTATTCCGTATATGAAATGGGTTGTCCCCTCCGCAATCCCTCGCTCTTTACGCTAAAGTTTGACTCTTTACCACAATTCTACTTTTTAAAACAATTAAAAGCTTTAGCGTAAAGAGCGAGGGATTGCGGAGGGGACAACCCATTTCATATACGGAATAATTTCTGTTCGTTTTAAGTTTAATGTCGCTCCTTACTTTCAGCTAAAAAAATTAGTTTTTTTTTATTTAATTTGTGTAGGTACGATTAATGGTATTATAAACTAAGCTTGTTTTCATTTCAGAAATTTTAGGAAGAATGACCCTGAATTCTCCTATACAACTGTTTCCATTTGTCTTTCTTCCTCTTTGGATGCCCAATCTTACGTATGGAAAGAATATTACGGTCGAATTGTCAAGTAAATAATTTGAATAAGTAAGTATAACAATAAGTAATCTTTGTAATAATATACAACTTTGAGTGGTTCCAGAATCACATGCCTACATTTCTCCAACTATTAAGAGGCAAGGGGTTGGGTCAGGGGTGTAATTTGCTATATAGCAGAGGGTGCAACTGCTCCTCCCAGACCTCAGTTTTCCTTCAGACCCAGTTTGACCCCCACCCCCCTGCTGAAATTTAGTTTCTCCAAAAATGTTGTCAAAACTAAGATAAGCCTGCATAATTCAAGCATCCACTAAAACAGGTCAATTTTCTTTAGTATATCTTTACCTTTTTTATTACTATGTGACTCGTTTTTCAATTTTCTCTGTTTTTCAATTTTCTCTGTCATTTTCACTTGATTTGAGAAAATTGGTTCCAACGTTGACACCCACCTCCACAAGATTTTGACAAAATTCCGCCATTCGTTGAGGTATGGATTTAGTGATCTACTAAGAATGTCGTTGCAAACCAAGAACTGAATGACCTCTATTCCCTTTTGAATCAAAATGCTTGACATAATACCTTCCCGGGATATGCTTCAAAAAATTAGTGCGTCACACTTACAAAAACAGTGAAATTGTCTGAAAATGATCCCATAGAAGGGACAAAACCGTGATTGAAAAAAAAGCAGAATCGAGCGCAAGACACTCTAATTTGAAGTCCAACGCTGTACTAACAGAACCACGCCTCTAAGAATCTAACTAAATATATTGATGTTCGTACCTTAATTGCGAAGCTTACTAAGGGGGCTTGGAGGAGGAACATACAGGAGGTGTTCTTGCAAACCTCCAGTTAAGGAATTTGGACCATAATTATTACAACGATGATATCTTTTTAAACTTCCAAGCTTTTGTATTTAAGAAGTGACACCAAAAGTGTTGTTTCTGTTGCTATATCACACTTACGGATGGTAGAATTGATAAAGATCACGTAGATATGAGAAATAGCTTTCAATTGAGACATTAAACGTAACTCTAAAAAGTTCCGGTAGCCCAATAGCCCTAGCTTTTCCACTTGAGACATGACACTAAAACAGCCGTTTTTAGTGCCATTTGCAACTTGCTGATGGTGGAGTTTATAGGAAGGACGTAGATATGAGCAATATCTTTAATATGAGCTATCAAAAATCTGTTTAACATACCTGCGATACCAATACGCCCATACCGATACGCTTGATATCGATACGCCTGATACCGATGCAGCGTACGATCCTTTCCCCATGGATCATGGAGGGTCATATCATCACCAAAACCATAGATATTGTATCTTTGAACTATGTTGAACAAAATGACTATTTCAAAATTTTGATTCAATAACCTTGGGGGGAGGAGGCCTTTAGGGAGGGGGGGGGGCTATTTTTCCTCCTACGTTTTTTGTCACTTAAAAAGGGCACTAGCAAATTTAGTTTCCTTTCAAATGAGCCATTAAACACCTTTTTAATATTTTCTGGTCATTCGCTAGCCCTGGTGGAAAAAGGAGACATAATAGTGCTACCCATGCAAAAAAGTGATTTTCCTTGGTATTCACGGTAGAAGACTGTAGTTGTCCTAATACAGGTTTTCCACCATGCTGATTCCAATGGTGAATTTTATTTCGATCAGACGCCATTTTCAAGAGGTCTGAAACTATTTTTCGAAATCACTATAAACTTGTTTTCGCAATAAACTTTTACTTTTAAGATTGAGCGAGACAATAGTTACCATTCCTTATTCAGTGTCAGACAGCAATTTTTTCCCACCTGGCAGTTTTTTTTTACACGTTTTTCAACTTTTGGTTGCTATGGGCTGTTACTAAGCTTTTACTTATCGCTTTTTACTAAGCCGCAGCTACTACTGCAACCATGAATTAAGAGATGCAGTTTGAAAAATTACATAAGAGGAACGTACAAAATTTTGGAAATTTTTTCCAACAAGTTGGAAAATGTTGAACATTCTTCAAAATTTTGGAAAAGACGTTGGAAAAAATAAGAGGAACGGAAGCAGAAAAAACATAAAAAATAGTTGGATGCGTAAGCAGCAAGCACGATATGCATGTTTCAAATGGTGTAATCCATTATTCTAATTCTTACACTATTCTGGCTAAAATGTGATATTTATCAATTTTACAACCACTAAAAATAGGAATTACAAGTTATTATGCACCTCTTCCATTGGTCGTCTATTTTTTTTCAATCATCAGTATTTCAGCATCTGAGGTTTTAACGCTGTGACAAATATACAGCAACGAAGGATGGCTGCTATACAACACGCTTATGTCATACGTTCAACATTAAAAGATGAAAAAAAAAATAGCGCCACTGAAATGTGTGAATTTTATTAATTGTCTTTTGTTCAATACTTATAATGTATAAAATGTTTGAAATTCGAAGTAAGTACCATCAAAATTTATAATTTATGCGATTTCTCGACAGTTTTGTCAGAATAAACCACTGAGAACCAAAATCGATTTGCTGAAAATTGAAAAATTTTATATTTTCAGTGAAAATGTCGTCAGCGTCAAACGCTGAAGTTTTTACCCCTTTTGAAAAAGCTTCCTATTCTAATTAAACTACCATTGTGTTTTATTCTTAAAAAATTGGGACAAACAATCAAAATTTAGCGTAAACAGCAGGATATTGAGGACGAGGGCAACTCCTTCATGTACGAAATAATTTCTATTCATTTTTACATTTAATATTGCTCCTTGCTTTCAGCTAAAAACTTATTTTTTAAAAATAAATTTCTGATCATTTTTCAAATAATGTCGCTAAATCTGGATCACTCTCTATGAAAAATTCTCCCCCCTTACAGGAAACTCCTTTGTGTAAAGTTCCTCCCACGTAAAACACACCCTCCTTCATAAAATTCCTTCCGGACAATTCCATCCTCGTTTAAAATCCCCCCCTCCATCTGTAAAATTTCTTATAGAGTAGTCATCATGAAAAATTCTCCTTAGCTTAGCTTTTCATTTCAAAAAGACCATGTTCTAATGAATTTCCCAATCACTCCGGAAATTCCCCTTCCGCGGAACTTCCTCTCCCTTCCGAACGCGCTAAAAAATTTTCCCAAGACATTTCCCCCAGAACGTCTGCACATAAAAAATTGTGTAGGCAAAGAGAAACCAAGACAAATAAAAAGACATATTGGATATTCTGTCAAATCCCCCCCAGTGTAATATTTCCCTTGGAAAGTTCGCCCCCGGAAATTTCCCTCCAAACGAAAAGTTATCCCAAAGGAAACCCACCCCAAGCAAAATTACTCCCCCCCCCCCAAAAAAAAAAATTACAGTATATTTCCCAATAACAAATAATATATGTAAACAATAGGCAAATTTATAAATTAAAGTCCTATCTCCAGGGGCTGGAGGAAGCGGTCATGTTATCTGCAAAGGCATAGTTTTGGGACTCTTCGACTATGCTGAACAAAATAGCCATCTCAAAGTTTTGATTGGGCAATATAGGGGGAAAAGGGAGCATGGGGGAGGGAGGCTTGTTGCCCCCCTTAATCTTTTTGGCGACTTACAAAGGGCACTAGAACTTCTAGTTTCGATTCAAATTATAAGTTCTCCCTCTCCCAATGGTCTAGGAGCACTGGTTTGATACGGTCACCCCGGAAAAAAAAATTATCACGCATCCGTGATCTTGCATTTGATAAAAATACAAAACTTCTCATTTTTGCACATAGAAGCTTGAAATCTCTACTGTAAGGTTTTCTGATACGTTGAATCAGACGGTGTGACTTCCATTGAGATCCTTTGACTTTTAGGGGGTGTTAACCTTCTTTTTTTGAATCTGGCAAATTTGTTCAAGCTCTTAGCCTTTTATGGTTTTATGGTTTAACATAAAGCTTAAAGAATCTTAAATATTTGGAATTAGCATAATAAGCCGATTTTTTTTTATGTATTTATTAATATAAAACTTTCTATTTCTTTAGTCTCGGTTATTATTAAGCCATGTCGCCCCTTACTTACAGTTTGTTCCCACGAACTATTTGATTCTAGTGCAATTAATTCTAGCGAAAAAATAGAGTAAGCTTCGGACATAAATAGTCTTACTATGATATTCTAACTCTGCAATATAACTGATATATCGCACAAATTTGATTTTTTTTTTTTTTCCTTTTTTTCTCAATTTTACTTACCCAAGCTGGTCACTTTTATCTCTTTGTTAGTACCAGTAACGACGGAAGCAGTTTGTGGTTCAACAGTGATGACTTCGACGGTAGATTTACTTTCAAAAAAATTCGATGGTTCCTCGACTAAAGAAGCAGATGCTGTTGCAGGGTAAAATTCTGTCACTTTTGGAGCTTTCAAATATGACATGTTCCTCCTATATGAACTTGGCATCTTATAATTGGGACGTCGCATTCGATGAAGGAAATCTATTTTTGTCTATAGGGAAAGCAATCACTTTAGACAATGAAATCAAATAAGACAACGATAATGATTAGACGCAAAACAAAACATTAAAGACTCAAATAAGGCTTTTGAAAAGACAGAAGAAACAACATTTCAGACAAGTTAATAAACAAAATTACATTTAAAAAAGGGGAAAAGAGAAAAAGATAAATTTTTGTGTTCTCGATTATTTCGCTAGCACGATGCAACTTTCAAAGCCTTTTCCAAATATACTAATCAGTTCCCTTACAAATTCCATTTTAGGCCCAGACGAGACCCTTAAAGAGTCAGCTTGCTCCTTATTTTTTTCATCCAATTGGAATGAGACAAAAACCTACAATTCAGTTCAAATTTAATGATTTGTTGATATTTTTCAGTCATGTATTCCAGTTGTATTGATTTATTGCGAACAAATGCAAAAACTTGGTGATTTAAAAATATTTACATTGCGCCATTTTATTTTCATAATTGTTAATAATTCAAGAACGGGTTTTGACACCGCAAATGAGGCAAATTACAGATATCTCTTATTCGACAATATTGACGGAAAATAAGTCAAAATACAAACTGTTTTCAAGCGAGAATATTTAATGAAAAAAGATTGGAAAAAAATAAAACACATAAAATTAATTTGATGCTCTTTCCAAACATAATTATTACTGCCGTCACAATGGAACCCAACCCTAATGATGCCAGATACAGCTCTAGGTCACATACTGAAGTTTACTGATTTTCTTTTATTTCAAATTCGCTTTATCTGGCAGCATGAACAAACTCTTGATACGATATAAGCACAAAAAATATTGCAAATCCATATGTTGTCTAGGGCTGTCTGGTTCAATTAGGAGGTTATGGGGTGCAATTTTCTATGACAGCAACAATTATGTCGCCAATAATAATGTTAAAAGACCATTCAAACGCAACTAATAGCTGCATTAAATTTGTTTATATCGAAAATTGTTTTTAACTCATTTCTGCCGGTAGAAAACCTTGTGGAATTTTTCTTGTTCTCCTTTAATTCTGTCAGATGAGCATAATTTGTAATTTGTCTCACTCGGGCAGCGAAAACCCAGCCTTGAGAGAAAATGGCGGGATTAAAACATGAGTAAATTGTTAGGTTTATTGGGTTTGATCGTAATAAATCCCTACATGTGAAATAGATGTCCGCAAAAATATTAAATTAGCATTAGATTTTGAATCGAAATGAATGTTTTTATCTTGGTTTTACTAACCAAAAAAAGGAACAAGTTGTTGCTTTTACATTGCCTTTAAGAGCCCAGAATGAAATTTAGACATCTATCGAATAGATCCGGAAAGAACTTTGAAAGGCACATCGACTAGTTTTTTCATCTTCTAGCTAGCGAATTCAAGAAAAAAAGAAAAAAATTACTAGGAAAAACATCAATGCGATGCGATAGCTATAAGTTCCCAAGATAAATAGATACACATAAGATATATTTTAAAAAATCTCTTCTCCGTGAATCCAAGCATGTCATACCCTCCTATAAAAATTCATATGCCACAAGCCAAAAGGCGGGATAGGCTTGAAAAGGGGGTTACAACTCAATTTCCTTCAATATTGCCGACCATGAAGATTTACTTGCTTCTTTGTCCTCCCCGATTCCAAGAGAACTCGATATAATGTCATCAACCCGTTACTCAAAAAAAAATTTCTACAGAAAATCCAAGATTGATTTTGAATAATACATATTACTTTTAGTTGTATGCTCCATTACTGAAAATACAGAGTCATCCATCTTAACCATAATCATAAAAAGTTGTTTTAATCATAAAAAGTTGTCAACCAGCTGCGTTTATTTTTTGAATGTTTTGTTTTCGTGAAAATAAAGTTCTTGATATTAACAACAAAGGTCACATTCCTGATACTGTTATTACTACGGTTAAAGTCGACAAAGAGTCAAGGATCAAGGGACAAAGGTCCATTTCTTTCTGGCTTCTTGATATTACCATAGGGCATCTTGATTAAAATATTTTTTGTTAGGTGCCTTCTGAAGAGTGCAGAAGTAATTTCATTTGGGGTATTTTTAGGACTTCTTTAGCTGAAGTCCCCTTCCCATCCCGAAAACAGCTGGAGGTTGCCAAAAAAGTAAATGGCAGCAATTCTTATTAAGATGATTACTCATGTACATGGTTTGCTTGTTTTCAAATACCGCTTTTGGATAATTGAGCTCCTATGCACTTTAACTATTTCTCACACTATGCACAATTGACTGATACTCACTCTAAACTTCTAGGCACTATCTTGCTATATAGCCTTAAGACAGAATCCAGTGGATCCAAAACAGTTTTGCGCACTTTCGTGTAAAGCAAGTAGACAGCACCACAGCAAAAAGTGTGGAATTCTGCCACTTTGTCCCGCAAAACACAGATTTTGACCCGAACAGGGCCAAAATTACATATCAAAATGTCAACACTCTATCTATGATATAGTATATAAATAAATAAGTTCTTGAAGAATAGTTTCTATACTTATTCCGTCAATATACAACAAGGTCAAATTATAAACTCTAGTTTCATTATTAACGGTACCAAGAAAGTTAATTTCAATCAATCTTATCCTGGAGTCTACCGTCATAACTACCGATAAAGTAGCTAACCTTCCTAAATTTCTGCTTTAAATTAACCCTTGGCACTACTAAATACTGATATTTAATTTTAACATGAATAACGGGACTCCTATATACACTAGTGTTTTGCATCGATCCTGGCAGTCTTCGAATTACAATAACACAATTAATAAGCTAGGCTGTCTTACCATTTCGTGAGTACGTTGTTAACTTATGGCCCATTTTATAACCAAACATCGTATTAGTTATAACTAGATTATTATACCTAAGAAACCGTAGCAGTCTCTTAACATTGATATTTCCTTTCCTTATACCAAATTTAGATAAGATAGGAACGATCTATCCCTATTTGTCCCACCATGATCATTAAATTCCTTTAGTAAAAATACCATATTTCTATATGGGATCTGGTCTATTTTTTCCTGTAACTGTATGTAAGGCTTAACACTTTCTGGACAACTTTAAGGTCGACAGCAACACTCCGGACAATCCAGACTTTACATAGGTTGGTAGGATATCATCTATATCCAGAAAATTGACACTGCTTTTTATGGCTGTGTTACTCTCAGGCGAATTTGTGCAGCGAAGTCGTTACTATTGTAATTAAGAAACAATCTATAAAGTCTCTTTGTATTATTTGTATTACCATGGTTTCAAAGTCTCTTAGTTAAAATACCATATTTATGCCTGGGATTTTGTCTATTTGTTCCTGTAAATATATGTAATGCTATATATCACCCTAGGCAAATTTTGAGGAGCACAAAAATACGCGAGCCACACGTTGAAAACCAATGTCATAAACAACAATTAGACCAATACCTGTATATCTGGAGGAATTGGATAATTTTCTTTTTTGCAGTCATCTTGTAGACTAGAGTATCCAAGAAGCAGTTCTTCAACACGCTTAGCAACTTCATCTGGATAATCATCGTCTATAACCTGAAATATAAAAAGGTAAAAATATTCATTCTTGAAACGAGTCGACAACATGCAAAGAAGGTTTAAATAGTAATACAATATTTACAACAAACATAGTAATAATTCTAAAAATATGAAAATACATTAATTAAAACCAATCACGAAGCCGATTTGCGAGGCTGAAATCACTTATTCATAAGGGTCAGACATCGACTCCAAAGCAAACATATGCTAGAAAATGGGTAAAAAAGGCCATTCCCATAAGGTTCACTTAAAGTTGGGCCCACTGAACCCACATTGTGCAATATAGTAGGCACGTCAAATTCGTTCATTAGAAGATGCAATTTTAGATACGTAACGTCATGTAAAAAGCATAATTCTAAAAATTGCTAATTTTAATACCCAAACCAAAACCAACAGCTGATTTAATTTTAAATACAGTCCTGCTTTTATGACATATTTCGGTTTCAAATTACGGAATATTCAAGAAAAACTAAAAGGCAAAATAAATAACTCAGGGGACGGGAGAATAAAATGAAGAATAATGATAGAGGAGGCCACAAATAAGCAATACTTAAACACCCTCTAGAGCTTCACTGACCCTCCATCACCATTAATCCCAGGGAATGGAGACTTTTCTCCTCTTAATGTATATCTGCCCTGTATCGATTTGTCATGTAAAATCTCTTTACGTCTGTATTCCCTTGTACTTCAGCGAAAAATTAAGATAGAGATACTATTCAATAGCAAAAAGTATACTCTCGAGTACCTTGATTTTTCTCTTTTTCAAATTTTTCAAAAATGCTAAAAATGATTTTGAAAAGTGTGGTCTAATTAAGAGTCTTGCATGTCTTTATTCTGGATCAAAATAAAACAACATCCATACAAATATTTTCACCCCTTCCTGGTAAATAATTATGAGGTCAAAATTGAAATATTTCTCCAAATGGTCTCATAAAAGAACTTCTTGAAAAAAAAACACAGAAAAAACACCGTATTTTAGAGGGTATATAATAGCTGGTTTCTCGTTTATTGTGAAGAGACTGAATTATGTGGGCACATGGGGTGGAAACAGGTTTCATTAAAGTATTTGCCTGCTTCAGGATAGACAGTTGAATAATATTGATCTGATTATCTCAGACTTTTCGTGCAAACGGATTAAAATTAAGTGAAAAAGGATAATGAGGAATAAGAGACTGTCAGCGATTATTAAAAGACGAAAGTTGGGACAGTTCCGAAGGTAAGTTAATTTTCTTTTATATTCTATGAAACATGTGCATACTTAAACTTCATTATTCAGTTTACCTTGTTCTAGGTCAATTCATTTAGGAATCAAATAGAAAATGAAACTTTTGGTATTTCTGTATTAGCCAGTACATGCTTTAAAATTTTGCTCTCTTGGATGTGCGAGAACTCTTTTCTTATCAGTCTGTGTTCAGAAAAAATTAGCTTACGCTCAGCAGAAAAACTATGATGTAGTTAAATTTTAGTCAAATATCAAACAGTTCATGGTAACGAACTGTATTAAGGAGCGACCCAGCTCAATAGTAACCGAAACTCTGAAAAATGGAATTTTGATACCAATAGTTACATCAAAAGAATCGCATTTTAATGCTGATTTTAAATATATAAGTTTCATCAAGATTAATCTTACCCATCAAAAGTTACGAACCTGGGAAAATTTGCCTCATTTTAGAAAATAGGGATTAACACCCCCTAAAAGTCATACAATCTTAACGAAAATCACACCATCAGATTCAGCGTATCAGAGAACCTTATTACAGAAGTTTCAAGCTCCTATCTACAAAAATGTGGAATTTCGCATTTTTTCCTAGAAAACAGATCACGGATGCGTGTTTATTGTTTGTTTTTTTTTTTGTTTTTTTTCCCCCAGGGGTGATCGTATCGACTCAGTGGTCCTAAAATGTCGCGAGAGAGCTCATTCTAACGAAATTAAAAGTTCTAGTTACCTTTTTAAGCAACCAAAAAAATTGGAGGGGCCCTATGCCCCCTCCCACCCTCATTTTTCCCCAGAGTCACCGGATCAAAATTCTGAGGTAGTCATTTTATTCATCATAGTCGAAAAAACTTATAACTATGCCTTTGGGGACGACTTACTCCCCCGTCGTCCCCGTGGGAGGGGCTGCAAGTTACAAACTTTGACCTGTGTTTCAAGCAGTTCGTGGTAACGAACTGTAGTAAGGAGCGACCCGGCTCAATAGTAACCAAAACTCTAAAAAATGGAATTTTGATACCAATAGCTACATGAAAAGAATCGCATTTTAATGCTGATTTTAAACATATATGTTTCATCAAGTTTAGTCATACCCATCAAAAGTTACGAGCCTGAGAAAATTTGCGTTATTTTAGAAAATAGGGGGAAAGACCCCCTTAAAGTCATAGAATCTTAAAGTCAAACGAAAATCACACCATCAGATTCAGCGTATCAGAGAACCATACTGTAGAAGTTTCAAGCTCCTATCTACAAAAATTTGGAATTCTGTATTTTTTGCCAGAAGGCAGATCATGGACGCGTGTTTATTTGTTTGTTTGTTTTTTTTTCCCAGGAGGGATCGTATCGACCTAGTTGTCCTAGAATGTTGCGAGAGGGCTCATTCCAACGGAAATGAAAACTTCTAGTGCCCTTTTTAAGTGACCAAAAAATTGGAGGGCACCTAGGCTCCCTCCCACGCTAATTATTTTCCCAAAGTCGACGGATCAAAATTCTGAGATAGCCATTTTATTCAGCGTAGTCAAAAAACCTTATAACTATGTCTTTGGGGACGACTTACTCCCCCACAGTCCCCGTGGGAGGGGCTACAAGTTACAAACTTTGACCAGTGCTTACATATAGTAATGGTTATTAGGAAGTGTACAGGCGTTTTCAGGAGGATTTTTTAGTTGGGGGTGGGGTTGAGAAGAGGGGGATATGCTGGGGGAGCTTTCCATCGAGGAATTTGTCATCTAGGGCGCTTCGCGCCACCCCAACAGCTAGTATGTAATAAAAACATGAGAATACAAAAGTTATTTACGTAAGCTAATTTATAAGTTACGTATATCTTTTACTAACAAAAATATTCGTAAGAAATTAAAAGTTCTAGTTGCCTTTTTAATTAACCAAAAATCTACTGAAAGTGAGGAGCAGCAATAAAAAACTTAAAGCGAACAGAAATTATTACGCATATGAGGGGTTTACATCCTCGTAATACCTCGCTCTTTACGCGAAAGTATTTTTAGTAATTTTAACTATTTATTCTACGGCCTTTGTGATTCAGTGGTCATTCTTAAGGAATTGGGACAAAATTTAAGCTTTAATGTAAAGAACGAGGTATCGACGAGGGGCGAACCCCCTCATATACTCAATAAAAACATACGAATATAGAAGTTCGTTACGTAAGCTAATTCGTAAGTCACGTATATTTTTTACTAATGAAAACGTTCGTAAAAAATTAAAAGTTCTAGCTGCCTTTTTAAGTAATCAAAAGTTTGGAGGGCAACTAGGCCTCCTCCCTCGCTCCTTTTTTCTCAAAATCTTCCGATTAAAACTATGAGAAAGCTATTTAGCCAAAAATTTAATATGCAAATTTCGTTTTAATTATTTATGTGCGGAGAGCCAAGATCAAAAGAAACATTAATTCAAAAACGTCCAGAAATTAAATAAATAAAAAAAAAACAGTTTTTTCAAATGAAAGTAAGGAGCAACCTTAAAACTTAAAACGAACAGAAATTACTTCGTATATGAAAGGGGCTTTTCCTCCTCAACGCCCCGGTGTTTATGGTAAAGTTTTTTACTGTTTTAAAAAGTAGAGTTAAGAGAAAGAGTCAAACTTTAGCATAAAGAGCGGGGCATTAAGGAGGAAAAGTACCTTTCATATACGGAGTAATTTCAGTCGTTTTAAGTTTAAATGTTGCTCCTTACTTTCATTTGAAAAAACTTGTTTTTTCGTTGTTTAATTTAACATAAAGAGTTGTTTTTTTGGTTGGGTTAGGTTATGTTAGGCATTTAATATAATGCGTTCTGGGCGGCCCGCTTTACATAATTCTTTGTTGTAGCCAAGGTTCCATAATTTGCGTAATAAAGGTTATATTTTCATCATATTTTGGTATATTTCATCAGGATTAACCTAACTTCACTGCTAGTGTGTGTATTGGCTAATATGGAAGTACCCAACTTTTCTCAATAGGAGCGGGCAGTTGCTCTTACGTAAGCATGGACGCCCATAATGTGGGGGGGGGGAGATCAAGGATTCAAAACCCACCCCCTTTGCCATTTACATTTTTACATATTTAATGGGAGAATCGTGTGTTTGTTCAATAAGGTGCTCTCTAAGAAAAATAATAAGAGTATATACGGATATTCAAGGAAATAAAGTATTTTTCATAGCTTTCCCCCCTAAATGCAGAGAAATCCTGCACCCTTACTAGAAAATTAAAACTGGGAATCCTGTTTACTTTGAAGATATTTGATAGTGTTTCAATTTGTTTCTTCTGGTCGAGGAGGTCATAACACACACATACACACACACACACACAAAAAAACAGATTGCCCTGTTTCAAAGCTTTGTTTTTCCCGAATTCAACTGGTCGTATTTGACATTTGAAGGTTCTGAAACAATATGCTGAAAACTGTTTGCTAAACTGTTCTCAAAGGAACTATTAGTGGGGAAATTTAGATACGGAGAAAACAGTTTTGGCAAATAATCAGAGTTGTGAAAATTCCAAATACGATTATTAAGCCTGGGAGTAACTATACATTCATCAGTAGATCGCAAACCAGTCTTTTAATGCACAGGAAGGAGGATAAACACCAATTATCTAAAAATCAGCAAAGCAAAGTGGCAAGGAAAATTACCACAAAGATGAAAAATATTACACTTTTCTTTTCTATTGTCAGGTGGCACATCTTTTCGAGAGTGGACAGGGGATAACGGAGCTAGTAGTATAATTCGTTCAGTTTCCAAATCGATTCACTTAAAAGTAAAAGAAAAAAAAAAACATAACAAATACGACAACACAGATCGATTGATTATTTGATTTTGATGCATATGTTGGAGAAAATTATTATAATTATTATTTTTTGTGTGTTTACTTTTGATTTATTTGGCATGGAGAATCTGTCTGAATACATGGCCAGATATTTCATTTCGGGACTTTGATCCTCATTTTTAGGTTATTTGCTTACGAAAAAATTGAATGCAGAATCAATAAAATATATAAAAGTGGAAAAGCTAAATTAAATTTTGAACCACCCAAACATGAGCTGATATAACCTATAATCTAAAAATACGGTCTCTCGAAACTAGATACCATATCACTTTCTTCAAGAACATCAAGAGAAAGCCTAAAGGCCCATTCATAATGTGATCTTACTAATACTAAAATTCAGCCCATTCCGAAACCGAGTATAAGCTGATGCTAGAGATCAGATTTTACAATTCGAAACGGTTAATATAAACGCTGAAATCAACTTATACCGTAATTATCCAGTGTTTTTGTCTTATTCTTCTTTTTTATGAACTTCATCCCTCTCAGAACCGAATTTCAATGTGTCTCTACTTTCTAAAAAATGCTAATTATATCTCTGTTCTGTTTATTCTAGTAATAAACTCTCAATTTTTATAAGAAGTTGAAACTAATCACCGAATCATTTTTGAGATGCTAAAAATAAACATTACATTTCAAATTACTTTTGTCTGTTAATTTATTACTAGAGGCTAAACCCGTTGAGTTTCGTGTACGTGGGGAGGGGGGGGTATACTTTTTCTGCTCCTTTCAAAAGAGTAGACACCACTGTCTTTTTCCTTCTTTCCGATGCCTGTCATCCAATTGGTTCTGCAGCTAGTAAGAACATAAATTTATATTTAGCAGAATTTTGGCAAACTTATGGCACAATGACAATGAGACTTTACAAAGATCGAGAGTTACCTTAAGCCATACAAGACAATCATAGTAAGAAGATAAGAAATAAAAATTTTAAACTACTTAGACAACTTATTATAAAAATACTGCTAAAGAATGCGATTGGAATCATATGAAGTTGCCGAATATAAGAAAAGGTAAGTTTATTTTGAATTCATGTTATAGTTGTATTTTATTGTTCTACAAGAACATATTTCAGAAGAGTGATAAACTTGAAAAGTGTAAATAATACGCTTATGCCTGTTGTGAAAATACGGCAATAGACGGAGAATATTGTCATACAAATGTTCTTGAGCTCCAATAGCTTCTCTCAATAATCCTTTTCTTTTTTATTCAATTTTTTTCATTTATTATTTTTCTTTTTGTTTGCGGTATTTTATCTATTTAGATAAGTTTCGGGTATTAGCCAATCAGAAAACTTAATGAAAAAATTCTGGTTGGCTCGACCTTAATTAAATTCAAATCAATTTAGCTTCAGTTTTGGCTCGATCCCGCTCTTGGTGCTAGCTAAATCTCTGTTATGGACAAGTTGGATTTCAGACAAATTCCTGAAATTTGATTCTTCAAATTAGCTCTACTTGAATCTCTGTATTAGTAAAAACTCACTGTGAACAGGCCTTAACCAAGACATTTTTTTTTTTTTGAAGAAAAGCAGTTACGCTTAAGATAAATCACAGCCGTCCATGATTTTTTTTTTTTTTTGTGGGAGAGGGATTTAGCTTTGGTAAAAAATCTCCAAAAATTGTATGAACAACAGTTTCACTAATAGTTCAAAGAAGAAAAAATGCAAAGGTTGGATAATATTTTTAAGCTTTTAACACAAAAGTCGGACTTCAAACCGACTGCTTCCTCCATGACATAACTTTGAGCAGTAAAATATTTGAGTCCTAAGACAAGTTCTTAATCCATTAATTTTAACACACTAGAAAATAAGATACTAGACAATAACAGAAACAGTTTTGACATAATAGAAGAAATTTTGAACCAAGAAGAAAATTAAAGTTAAAGTCCCATCAAATCTTATTGATGAAAGAGCCCCGAATGACACCCGATTTGTAAAGAAATTGAAAAAAAAAGACAGAAAAATGCAAAACGAACCTCTTTGGACGTAGCATTCAACTGAGCTGCAACTGCATCCATCGTTTCATCAAGAGAAACCAAAAACTTGCTCGCTTTTGAATGTCGGTTTCCGATCAAATTCAATCTTTCCATCAATGCATTCCTAACCTTAAAGTAAGTTTTTAATCTAAAAACAAGCTCTGAAAAAATGATAAGAAAAAGTAAATTGAACATATTTTTTTTAAATTGGTAGAATTTTTTTTCTACCAATGATTATCCAACGATGTCATTTATCAGCATGATCCGCTAATAATTTATGAACTGACAATCTACAAAAAGATTATAGCGGATATAGAATAAGGAGAAGAATAAACACTGGAATTAAATGAGAGAATAACTAAAACGATTATAATTATAGTGTTGAAGCGTTAAATATTCTTAAAGAAGATTCAAAGAATATTGACCGATATAAAACTTACTAAAGAGCCGTAAATCTAGAAAAAGATATCACTTAATTAGGGAGCATTAATAATGTATTATCATAGACCATCGTTTCTCAACCATTCTGATGTCAAGACCCCCCCCCCCTCCCCAAATAGCTAAAATACTAATTTAATCGTGTTAATAAAAAAAAAGAAGAAAAAAAAATACTGGATATTTCGATCACATATACAGTGATCGTCATCAGCAGATATACACCAGCAGAGTATATCTGCTAATGATGACCACTGTCTATATGATCGAAATATCCAATATTTTTTATTATTTTTCCACTGTCTAGTAAAAGGATTTATCCCTGTTTGGACTGTTGAAATAGTTTCTGGAAGAGTGGGGACAGCAAAAGATGAAATAAATTATTTTTCTTTTGTATAAAAGAAAAATTTGCCTTTCTCTTTATTTTGTTCTCTGCTCCGTTTTATTGCTTTCCAACATTTTTTTCCAATGTTTCGTTAACAGTACACGTTTAGTCTATATTTTGACAAATTCCACTCCTAAACAAGTCAAAAGGTTCATGCCTAATACTTATTTTTACTTTCTTATAGATACAAACATATTTAGAAAAGTTCACAAGTGAAAATATTTACTTGTTTTCATATGGCCCAAGAGTTAACAACAAAACTTCAATATAACGATCAATGTAGCCCGGGAACACAACAGGCATGGAAAAATCTTCGTATCAGTGGTGAAAATAAAATGGAACTTACATTAAACTGGGCTTCAAAAACTGTAATTAAAAAATAAAACAAATTTGAAACTATTGAAATAAAATGAATTTAACAAATGAAATAGATCTTGAAATGAGTACAATTTATACTAAATCCATCCTTACTTTCCATTTCAGTGAAAAAATAAATCACGATTTTAAAAACAACTTTAGGTGCATTAATTCCTATTTTCAAAGCGGCCAAGGTTCGCGAATATCAAAATAAATATTAGAAAATTTGCCCATACATCAATGAACGCATCCAGTTTTGGCCAGAATTTTTCTTTTTACAACAGAACTTAATTTTAATTGATCATTCTTGAGCACAGGCAAAACTACAGATAATTAAAATCTTGTAACTTCTTTGAAAGAGGGGTAAGATCCTACTAACAAGATGAAGTTTGATCCTTAAAACGGATCAATTAAGAACTTTTGTTTCAACTACTAAATAAGGCAGCTTTTCCCTCAAATAAAAAGAAGGAAAAGAAAAAATGAAGAAATGAGAATACTAATGTTCCCAATGGGAGTAATGTCATTTCTAAAAAAGAATAGTAACACTGGGCACTAAATGAAGAAACAGTTTTTTTTCTGTTTTTTTTTACCTAAACACCTGCAAAAACTAAAGATTTGTAAACGGAGACAATTAAATTCGACTATTTCCTTTAAAGTCTGCCAGAACAAGAATATAAGCCTACCATTATTACATTATAGTCGATCATTGCAACATTATTACTAAGAAGAAATTCAATAGTGGCCACGGCTAACATCACTCAAAGAAGTCCTACTGTTAGTAAGTAAATGTAGACTACTTTGCGATACAGAGTGTGCCGCAAAATAGGTAATTGTAGAAATAGGCAAGGTTTCATTTCTTGTGGCAAATTTTTGTTTACGAATTAAGACTATCTTTAATTTGGTCTGATAGCTACGAGTATCACTATTAATGTTTAAATCAAATCCCTGATAAGTGCGTAATTAAGGATTTTTGAATACACCATACTATAAATGTAATGTCACAAAAATTAATTAATTTGTTCACATACATTTTTACGATTCCTTTACTGCATTGTCAAACAAGGCACTTTTACAAATTCACATGGCTTCATTAATTCAAGCAAAAAGTTTATAACTATAATTGATAAAAGGGAAATACGCCCCTTTAAGATTTTGAAAGCACTTACTTCATTCAGTTTGGATTCTATAGCTTTTGCCTCTTCAGCTTTGGTCGAATCCAGAGTGGCAAAAACACGAAGAAAGTTGCGTTTCGAGTCTAATTCACCTTGACGCTCCTGGAATCAATATTAGGATATTATGTGATAGCGAGGATTCAAATCAGATAGTTACAGCATAAAGTAAAAGAGATAGTAACCTAAAGTTATTTCTGGAAAAAATTCTTTAAATTCTTAAGTTAAGTTTATGGTTAATGCATTTCATTTTCTCAATTGCGAAGGTAAGGATCTTTCAGCATCAAAGATATAGATCAAGAGAATCTATAGCATCCACATTACTGGACCCACATACAATTCAGCTCTAAAGAACCCAAAGATAATAAAATTTAACCACGCAATAAACAAACCTTTTATTCACTTTCTGATACAGAATTAAAAGGCATAAAACTCAGAACTTTCTTACTTTACGACAAGATTCTTTTTTTTCTTTAAACAAACAAAAGTAAGAATTTTACCAACTTACTATTACATATATGAATTTAAGATGTCGAAAAAGGGCTTCCTGCGCCTCTGAGAAACGATGTCCTTCTAAATATAAAAATTCATTAAGATCCGACCACCCATTCGTAAGTGAAAAATACCTCATTTTTCTAATTTTTCCTCTCCCTCTAGCATCCCAGATGGTCGAGTAGGGGAAAACGACTTTATCAAGTCAATTTGTGCAGGTTGCTAACACGCCTACCAAGTTTCATCGTCCTGGCACATCCAGAAGCACCGAATTCGTCAAAGCACTGGACCCCCCTAACTCCCCCAAGGAGAGAGCGGATCAAGTCCGGTTACGTCAATCACGTACCTACGACACTTGCTTATACTACCCACCAAGTTTCATCCCGATCTTTCCACTCTAAGCGTTTTCCAAGATTTCCAGTTTCCCCCTCCAACTCCCCCCAATTTCATCAGATCTTGTTGGTATTTAAAATTAAAGCTCTGAGACATGAGTTTCTTCTAAATATCAAATTTAATTAAGATCCGGTCACCCGTTTGCAAGTTAAAAATACCTTAAGTTTTCTAATTTGTCCAAATTAACACACACACCCCCAACTCCCTCAAAGAGAGCGGATTCAGTCCGCTTATGTCAATCACGTATCTAGGACTTGTGCTTATTCTTCCCACCAAGTTTCATTCGGATCTCTCCATTCTAAGCGTTTTCCAAGATTTCTCGTTCCCCTTCCAACTCCCCCAATATCACCAGATACGGTTGGAATTTAAAATAAGAGCTCTGAGGCACGAGGTCTTTCATTAAGATCCGATCAACCATTCGTAAGTTAAATACCTCATTTTTTTTTCCATCTGCCTCCAGCCTCCCAGATGGTCGAATCGGGGAAAAGACTGTTATCAAGGCAATTTGTGCAGGTCCCTGACACACCTACCAATTTACATCGTCCTAGCACGTCCAGAAGCACCGAACTCGCCAAAGCACTGGAAACCCCCTCCCCTCCCCTCCCCAACTCCCCTAAAGAGAGCGGATCAGGTCCAGATATGTCAATCACGTATCTAGAACTCGTGCTTATTCTTCCCATCAAGTTTCATCCCGATATCTCCACTCTAAGCGTTTTCAAAGATTTCTATTTCCCCCCTCCACCCCCTATGTCCCTAGATCCGATTCAAATTGGAAATGGAGCATCTGAGACATAAGATCTTTCTACATATCAAGTTTCATTAAGATCCGATCACCCATTCGTAAGATAAAGATACCTCCACTTTCACGTTTTTCAAGATTTCCGACTTCCCCTCCTACTCCCCCCAGTGTCACCGAATCTGGTTGGGATTTAAAATAAGAGCTCTGAAGCACAAGATCCTTTTAAATATCAAATTTCATTCAGATCTGATCACTCGTTCGTAAGTTGAAAATACCTCATTTTTTCTAATTTTTCCGAATTAACAACCCCCCACTCTAAATACCCAAAGAAAGCAGAATCGTTTCTGTTATGTCAATCACGTATCTAGGACTTGTGCTTATTTTTCTCACCAAGTTTCATCCGATCTCTCCACTCTAAGTGTTTTCCAAGCTATCCGGCCCCCCAACCCCCCCCCCCCCCCCGACATTAGATCCAGTTGGGATTTAAAATAAGAGATCTGAGTTACGAGCTCCTTTTAAATATAAAATTTCATGAAGATCCGATCACCCGTTGGTAAGTTAATACCTCGCTTTTTTCTAATTTTTCTGAATTAACCGTCCCCCCACTCCCCCCTAGATGGTCGAATCAGGGAACTGACTATTTCTAACTTTATCTGGTCTGTTCCCTGATACGCATGCCAAATTTCATCGTCCTAGCTTATCCCGAAGTGGCCAAACTAGCAAAACCGGGACAGACAGACAGACCGACAGAAATTGCGATCGCTATGTCACTTGGTAAATACCAAGTGCCATAAAAAGCGGAACTTAAGACGAGCTGAAATAAATCACATAATAATTCAAACCTAAAAGGTATAAAAAAATATTCTTAACCCTAAAAATGAACATGTTTGGTTTTCTAGTTTGTTCAAAACGCATTTAAGTATATTCCTAAAATAAACGAATAATCAAACTATGTCAATTATGAAATGAAAAGAAATCAACTTAAAAAAATGTTAAAGAGTTCAAAAAAGGAAAGTAAAGAGCGATATTAAAACCTACAGGCGAGCAGAAATGAGCTCATATAATAATTAAAACTTAAAACTAACCGAACTTACTATAAATGATTAAACGAACAGAACAGAACATAAAAGACGAACAGAAAATGAATGACATCACATCAAACGCAGCACCCCCTCCCTGAAAATCCTCTAGGGCAAGACCATCATTGAAAAGAAAACATTTTAATCAGTTTTTCATTTGTCAAAACAGTATTGAAAAATAAATATTGCTGAAACTTCAAAGAATTAAAAAAAAATATATTTTAAACAATCGATGCAGTTTCATTATTCTGATGAGCAAATAAATTTTCATCCATATCTTCTTTCTTTTAAATATACTCTTTTCAACTTTATAGATAACGAATTGTTAAATAATTCATTGATTTATCAATCCAAAATATTGCAGCAAAAACCCCAGCTTCATTGGGCTAATGGTGCAAAAACTTTTAGCAGGATCAGAGACGCAATTTCTTTGACCCCCTTCTCAAACCACAAAATTTCAAGTTCCAACAACACTCCGGAAGTTTTAGCTCAACCCTCCCTAGCCGTTTACCGAGATATAGCAGACACGTCATTTTGATGCTCCGGGAACACACAGTCTTTCGACGAACCTTCACACCTTCACATTTGAATTTGCTTTTTTATACTTTAATTAGCACTCCAATTCATAAATTGGGTACAGTAGTGTTCAATCCTGTAGTACATTAAATAGAAAAAGTTCTATAGCGCATTAGAAATACTACTCGTTCCGATTCAACGAAACTTGTGTTTCAGCAGCCGTTCTTGACGAGTCGGGGCAAAAAACTGAACTTAAGCGTAAAGAGCGGTGGTTAAAACGGGGAAGCTCTCCTGATATACAGAATAATTTCTGTTCGTTTTAAGTTTTGATGGCGCTCTTGTCTTTCCTTTGAGAAAACTGCTATTGTTTTTTATCTAATTTCGGTTCATTGTTCAAAGTGTACCCAAGGTTACCATAAATGCAAGAAAGGCTACCACCCCTCAAATCCGACTCTATGAACCAAAAGTTAGCTTTTGCAAACTATTCACTGTTGCTTCTTTTCTAACCGCAGATTTCACTTACGACTGGATGTGATCATCCCTGTACCGTAAATTTTCTTTTCACTTATTCTCATTTGGGATTCGTTGTGGTACTTGTTGTGTCACATGCCTTCTAGCCACAGATCTCGTTTGTACTTCATTTTCGTGCATCATTACCTCAGAAATTTTTCTATACCTTTTGCTATGGCTGTTTGGATTCATCCAAAATCATGTGTAATTTCGCACGTCGTCTTAGAAACCAAAAAAACTTCTTTTCCAGGTTTAACTCGGTCGTTATATTTTTGCCTTAATTGCGTTATTATATAATTCTATATCAACCAGGTATGTTGCAATGTATAAGCCCTCTGGAATATCCAAGTTATGCTTTGACATAATCATCGTTATAATTTTTAGCTTCAAATCATAGGGTGGCAAATCAGCAATTTCAGTCAATAAAGAAATTCTAACTTGAATTTTACATAAATTCAATTCTTCTTTCTTTTCTATCCTTCGCAGACACCAGATAATTCATTCCATCCTAGGGTGGTCAGGAAAACCAACAGAGTAGGTTAGGCAATGAGTAGAGGGGGGTCCCCCCCATAAAATTTCCTGGTGACACTCATGATAAAGCAACTCCACTTTTCTACCTCTGTATTGATAGGCATGTGAAATATGATATTTATGCTACATAGAAAAATATTGTAGTAGTTGGGAACAATCCTCAGCACCTATATTAAAGGCATAGACCAAAAACATTCTTAGGAATCAAGAAATAGAAATCAATTTATACTAGAAAATGGAGTCTTTGTTACAAAAGAAAACTTTTCTATGCAATAGGAAGAAAACGATCAACCCGCAAAACCTGTAATTCAGTCTGAGTTAAAATGAAAGGAGATTAATTCCAATCTTTCCCCCAAGAGCCCTTCCTTTATTTATCTGAATACTCATAGAGACGTCAAACAATTGGGGCATTAAAATGCACATTTTGAAGTATCTAGCACCCGCCCCTCTCCACCCAAGCAATGAAATACTACCCCTCCTTCGTGATTCGTGAAGCACAATTATACATCACTATACATAATTTCATAGAGCATCAAGTCAATCAGCTCAGTTAGATGCATCTTTAAAATGAAAATCTGTTTTAACCATTTGTCTTGTATGGATTATGTCACTTTTTAAGAACGAATGTACCAACGTGCTACATAACTTCTCCTGAAACTGGAAGGTTCAATCTATAGTTTTCCGACACTTTTGAGTTGACGGGCTATTTTGGAAGTTTCCTTTGAGAGCAATTTAGCCCTTTGGGGCAAAACCGTAGTTTAAAGTATCACAAAATGGCAGAAGACCAAGCTTTCTTGTGGCACGATATTTTTAGCTACTTAAAAAGGACACTACTATGTCCTTTTTAAAGGAACTACTAATTTCTGTTCAAACAAGTCCTCTCCCAAATTTCTAGGAGCATTGGTTCGATATTATCACCCCTGGGGAAGAACAACAAAAAAGAACAAACAATTAAAAACACATCCATGATCTTTCTTTCCAGAGAAAAAGACGAAATTCCCCACTTTTGTATAGGATCTTGAAAACTCTACGAGGAGTTCTCTGACACGCTGAATTTGATGGTGATACATTCACGAGGACAACTTGCTTTTTTTAGAGTGCTCCTCCTTTTCCAAAAATCAGGAAAATTTTACCCCGTTCGTAGCTTTTGATAGATAACTTTTAACTGAATGAATTTCATGTATTTGAAATCAGCATAAAAAGGCGGTTCTTTTAATGTATATCAAAATTCCCTTTTTTAGAGTTTTGATTACTAACAGCCCCAGGCCACTCCTTACTTACAGTTTGTAACCACTAACCGCTCAATAATAAAAAAAAAATCATCCCAGCCATTCAGCATAATAGAAATTTGGCAACGCAAAATGACTCAGAAAGAAATGTTATTTCGCTCTTATAAACAATTCAATTTCGGAACTGCCTAAGTTTATTTGCATCTTAATCACATCTGGTACTAGGATAGATCATTAAAATGACTCCTCGCTTTTCACAAAAACAAACATTTTCACTTCTGACTTTAGGAACTGGTAGTTACATAAATAGATGAGGTTCACCTGGTTTCAAACATTATTTGCTTCTGAAACCAAAAGATTTTGTCAATTCAACCTATTTCCTAATTAAAACAGTTACATACAGCAAAATTAGTAATAAAAACACTACAAAAAAGGCACAATCAGCATGAACGCAACCAAAAAATTATCACATAGGGGGAGGATAAGTAATACCAGGCATTTTTTTTTACCAGAATTTAAATGGGAGTGGTCTGAGTTTATTCATCAGGTTAGCAAAAGTATGAAATGCTACTAAAAATAACACTTCACAAGGTTAATAGTAAAAAATGAAAATAAGATAAAATTTGATAGTGATACATTAGTTATTATTTATTTTAACACTATTAGAGAGCGAGAGACAAAATTTCCGCACATATGCATATCGTACATTTTTTGAGGGTTCACAACTTGCATTTCATCAATATGTTGGGTCTTTAGTTTTCACTGAATCGACATCAAAATTTACAATTTAGTAGCTATTAAATAAGCAAGACAGCTATAAACTGTCACAACCACAAATATTACGACTAGAATCAGCTAACAGGCAGAAATAGGACAATTACGCTTCCTTCTCATGAAGCTTAGTTAAGATACAAAAAATCCAATTTGTTAGATTTTCGGATGACAAAAATTCCCACCCCCGCAGAGGTCTATTTAGATATGATCTATCAAAATGCATAATCAGGGCCGTTAGCCTTATTTCCAAGCAAGTTTTGAATATATAATTATGCCATCAGGCAGCTGTTCTGATACCAAAAATGTTGAGCTTCCTCCCCTTTCCCTTTTTCAAGAAGGTCAGATCAGGACCAGATCCTCAAAAAGCATAACTAGGGTATTAAGTTTTAGTTTCCAAAATTTTGATTAAGATCCAAACGGCTTTTCCGCTGGTCACCCTGCTGACAATAATTCCTAAGCCTCATCCCCCACATAGGCCGGATAGAGCACAAACACCCAAAACACATAGCTAAGAATCCGATACGAATTTCTGCGTTCGGACAGATATCATGATGACAATAACTTAGGAGCCACACTCCACCCAGAGGGTGGAATACATACGGAACTCGCAAGGGCACAACTGGGGCAGTTACTTTTACTTCTAAAAAACTTTCTCTGGGAACTTATAGTATGTCTGCTGAAAAACCAGACGACAAAATTTGGAGACCTACCCCTTGCCCTCATAAAGATCAAATCTGGCCTGTCCTGATCCCAAGAAGGCGTAATTGGGACAATAACTTCTGCCTTCCTAGACGTTTCATTGGGCCTCTTTTCTGGATGTTCTAAAATGCAGGTATGTTCTCCTCGCCCACAAAGTATGTATTGCATCTGGAAACTCATCAATCCCCACAAAGCTTCAATGGGACCTTAAAAAACCTTTGGTAGACGTTTCACGACAAAGTTTACGGACCCCAAGGGAAAGAATTCGGGTCGGGCTCTAATCCACAGAAGGTACTAAAACCCTAGCAATTGTTTCCACCAAGTTTGGACTAGATTTGACCATCACTTATGCTAGATTTCCTAATAAAAGAAATTTAGGAACCTGACCTGTCCCCAAAGGCGGTGGCATTATGTCTGGAGATCCCAAAGAGACACCTGCACATGGTTTATTTCATGTCAGGTTCAGTTGAGACCTGAAAACCATTTCTTTCAAATAAATATGCAAATGAAAGCACTTTATGGGGCCTCCTCCATTTTCAGGTATTAGGACTGCAGCAGGATTTGTTTCAGTCAGCTTTTTGGGCCAAAGTTTAACTTGCATATAAAATAGCCATGACTTGATGCCTCAAAACTATTCCATTTTAATTCAAAAATCAACAGACTCGGTCGATGCCTCCGGCCTCTAAACTGCTGATCGAATAAGAGCATTTCATTCAAACCGAAATTTAAGAATATGGATTGTCCGACTGATTTTCCAGAAATATTTTCTAAAAATCTAGAAAATACATGAATTTCGACTTCAGGAGTCAAAATGCTCTGCATTGAATCCGAAGTTATAATTTTACTTTCTTAAATAGGACTGTTTTGCTTGTTTTCAGTAAGCTAGAAAAAAATGACCTCTAATTCTTTTTTTCTTGATAATCACAGGAATTTTAAACTTCAGAGGAGTTTCCCTTTTCCGATTCCTAATTCCTATACAGGGGACTAGCTCCTCCCGTTACGGACAAAAAAAAAGGCTCTTTCCGTTACGGACAAAAACAAAAAAGCTGCGGATTTCCACATTGACTTTCAGACCTCGTTCTTAGAAATATAGAAAATAAAAAGAATTTTCGATCTCAGGACTTGAAGAAACAATTTTATGTTCAACTCGAGTCCGAGGATTGGGCTCAAATTGCGGATTTCCACATTGACTTTCTCAACTATTTCTTATAAATAGAAAATAAAAAGAATTTTCGACCTCAGGACTTGAAGAAACAATTTTATGTTCAACTCGAGTCCTAGGTTAAATACTTCCTAAGAAGTTTACTTTTTGAAAATAGACAATTTTGCTTTTTCTTCATCAATACTCTTTAGTAGGCAAGACAAAGAAAAGTTTGTTTGTTTTTTTTTTCAGAAAAATTACAAGAGATTTTTTAAACTTTAGAAAAAAATTTTTCTCTATTTCACGATCCGGGTGCTGAGTTTTTCTTTTTTTTTATTTTAAGACTTTTTATGTCTTACTGTTGGTAGTTAAAACCGTTTGCTGTTGTTTTCCTTTCTAGGCTTCCTGAAGCAGAATATTCAGTCGGTATCAAGCAAACAACGGTACTAGGCAATATTCAAACGACAAAATCACACTTTTTTTTATGTTTTTATTCATCCCTGAATTATATTCAGGCGAAACATCGCCAGGCGAAACATCGCGGGAATTATACTCCTGCGAAACATCATTTTTTATTTAATGTTTTGAGTCGTTGCAATGTACACAATATTTCGAGTAGAATACTTACTTTATCCTTAAGTGCCTTTACACTTCTTTTGTTTTACCACAAAAAAATCACTTTAAAAACTTGGAATAAAACATAAGTAATATGCTAAATAATCCACACAATCTACAGGGATATGAAAGAAGCACTCTATTGCTTTTACTAGTTCTGCAAGCAAACTATTGAAGGATTCGAGCATTAAGTTTTGAATGAATTCACGCTATTGCGGGAGTTTAATTGCTCTTACAGTATATTCCCAGGCCAAACGCCAGGGAATCTCTTGCAGTCGGGAAAAATTCTTTAGATTCAAAAGCAAACACATGCAACCAGTTGGCGAACCAAGGCTTTACTCTTCAAACGCATTGTGACCTACATATCCGTTTATCAATAGTTTGTACCAACAAACAATTAATCGAACAGTATAAATGAAAAACGATATATATTTAGGGTTACATATAATACCAGAGATATGTCCAGTCAATGGAATAATTGCAAGGAACTTCATGTTATCAATGAATTACAATTTTTTGACAAAAAATAAGTGCAACTGAGCGGTAACCATCGCATATGCAGCAGTTAATTTGTTAATTAAGCGAGAACAAATAAACATTAAAATATCATCTTACAGCAGAAGTTCATCTATTAGCATCTATGGTGTCGGAACCATGAAGGAATAGCCATGAAAATCATTGCACATTTTCGGTTAAAAAAAGATAGAACATGGCAATTCTACTTGAACTTGCATGGCGAAGTATGTTGGCGAGATCTAAGGCTCATCTTGGTCATCCAGTCAGAGAGATTAAAAATCATGGCATAATTCCGGCTCAAACATTGTGCTAAGACCTTAGAATGTTTTATATTTCTATGCTAAAATGTTAGCAGGGTCATTAGAGCAGCTGCTTGGCCACTCTGGTTCTCTAATCATACCGATCGAAAATCCATGCGTGACTTCGGTTCAAACAAGATGCATGTTCCATAATTTTCTTTTAAAAAGTTGGCAGCGAGGTTCATGGAGGGTGTTGGTGTTATTGGAAGAGGCATAGCCTATCATGAAAACCTGCAGATTGACAATTGCCTTAAAATGCGACACAACATGCCTGCCTTTGTGCTGAGAACTTTAGAGGGAAGGTCATTAGAGGGTCTCAACCTCATGTTGGGGGTGGGAGGTCATAGGGCAGCCTCATCCACTGGTTTTCCATGTCGATTGAAAATCCTTCCCTGATTACAGTTCAAACAAAGTTCAACATAACATTGGCCCTCGGACATCCTCTCCCTTTTATCGCCACAGTTCTAGCAGAATTAGGCATGTTACACCCTGTTTGAAACGAAGTCAAAAAACAATCTGAGACACAAAGTTAGTCGTTGGCTCTCCAGAACACATCCCATCAAAAACTTTTCAGGAGAAGGATAAGCAAGAATTCTTTATCGCTTGTTTTCTTGCAATTTATTGGGTGAATGCCCTGGTTCAATCGAACAAGAAAATGATGATTTTCAAAGGAGAAATCTGTTTCTCAGATCTCTAGCCCGTTGGAGACTTATGGAGCAAATAACTGTAGGCTAAGGAGACAGAGTGGATGGATTTTCAGAGTCTTCTACCCCTTTAGAGTCCCGCTTATCTTCCGCAAAATAAACGTTTGCATTCACTTGGGATTCCGTAGGATATAACTGCAGCCAAAGAAACCCTAGTAAAAAAAAAAAAAAAAATCATACTAATGAGCATCACAGCCCAGGCGTTAAAAGACTTCAACATTTCATTGCTCGGGGCTTCTTCTCTATCATAAAGAGTGGGTTGTAAGCACGAATGTGAAGCTTGTTCCTCCTCAGGGACGCGGGGTTTTACACTTATACATAGGGAAATTTGCCTTCTTGGAAGTGGTTATAGAACAATAATATTAAAATAATGAACGGAACATAAGGATGTAGTTTTACAATTATTAGTAAAGTGCTTATGTGGCAATCACTTGGTGACAGGCATATAGTCTAATTGTTTCGCAATCAATTACATAGGTAATCACTAACAAGTGGTATGGTTTCAGGCAATACAGCGTAACTTGAAGTAAGTTTTTTTTAACTGAAAGTAAGGAGCGACATTAAAACTTAAAACGAACAGAAATTACTCCGCATATCAAATGGGCCCGCAATCCCTCACTCTTTACGCTAAAGCTTTTAATTGTATTAAAAAGCAGAATTGTGGCAAAGAGTCAAACTTTAGCGTAAAGAGCGAGGAATTGCGGAGGGGACAACCCATTTCATATACGGAGTAATTTCTGTTCGTTTTAAGTTTTAATGTCGCTCCTTACTTTCAGTTAAAAAAAACTACTTTTTCTTATGTAATTTCTGAACGTTTTTGAATTAATGCATGTTTGATTTTGGCTCTCCACACATAAATTATTAAAATGAAATTTGCATATTAATTCCTTTTTTGGCTAAATGGCTTTCTCTTAGTTTTGATCAGACGATTTTGAGAAATAATGGATAGGAAAGGAGGCCTAGTTGCCATGTAATTTTCCGGTTACATAAAAAGGCAACTATAAATTTGTATTTTTAACGAATTATTCTATTAGTAAAAAATATACATAACTTAAGAATTATCTTACGTAACAAACTTTTATATTCTTTAATTATTATTATGTATATGAGAGGGATTGTACTCTCGTTAATACCTCGTTCTTTACACTAAATCGTAAGTTTTGTCCCAATTCTTTAAGAATGACCCCATGAATCAGAAAGGCCGTAGAATAAATAGTTGAAATTACTAAAAATACTATAGCATAAAGAGCGAGGTATTTATCTCCTCCTAAATACCTCGCTCTTTATGCTAAAGTATTTTTAGAACCCCTCATATGCGTAATAATCTCTGTTCGTTTTAAGTTTCAAAGCTACTCTTTACTTTCAATTGAAAAAAGACTTTTCCATGTTTATTTTTTCATTGTTTTTTTTTTATATTAATTTTAGAAAATCCTGCGCCCTTTTCATTGAATTTCTGTTCCCCCGTGACATATTTCTCCATGGAAAGATCCTCCTACATAGCCCCCTCCCCTCAACCCCACCCCAAAAACCAAAAAAAATCCCCTGAAACCGACTGTACACTTCCTAATAACCATTATTATATGTAAACACTGGTCGAAGTTTGTAACTTGCAGCCCCTCCCCCAGGGACTTTGGGGGAGTAAGTCATTCCCAAAGATATAGTTATTATGGTTTTTGACTATGCGGAACAAAATGGCTATCTCAAAATTTTGATCTGTTGACTTTGGAGAAAAAATGAGCGTGGGAGGGGTCCTAGGTGCGCTCCAAATTTTTTGGTCACTTAAAAAGGGCACTAGAACTTTTTATTTCCGTTAGAATGAGCCCTCTTGCGACATTCTTGGACCACTTGGTCGATACGATGACCCCTGGGGAAAATAAAAAAAAAAACGAAAAAAACAAACAAATAAACACGCACCCGTGATTTGTCTTCTGGCAAAAAATACGAAATTCCACATTTTTGTAGATAGGAGCTTGAAAATTTTACTACAGGGTTCTCTGATACGCCGAATGCCATGGTGTGATTTTCGTTAAGATTCTGTGACTTTTAGGGGGTGTTTCCCCCTATTTTCTAAAATAAGGCAAATTTTCTCAGGCTCGTAACTTTTGATGACAAAGACTAAATTTGATGAAACTTACATATTTAAAATCAGCATGAAAATCTGATTCTTTTGATGTATATTTTAGCATCAAAATTCCGTTTTTTAGAGTTTCGTTTACTGTTGAGCCGGGTCGCTCCTTACTTACATTTCGTTACCACGAACTTTTTGAAAAGAAAATAATTCGGTATTTCGGGGCTTCTGACATTATTACTCCTTTGCGGAAGTTAGGCTCAAAATTGGAAAAGGATTATATTTTTTCTCTGTGCCCCTTCTACCTCTTAGTTCGTTTATTTTCCCGTTAGTTTTCACCTGTTTTCGCTTTATAGTTGTGTTATCTCTTAGCACTTCTTTCGTTAGTTGAGTTATGGTTGTGGTATATATGTTTTATCGCTCGTATAGTTGTGTTATTTTCAAATTATACTCCATAATAGAGAGGCTTCGAACACCCAGCATTGTATATTAAGCTCTTAATTTGACGTTTTTTTTTAACGTGACCAGATTCGTCCTGCGCCCTGCGCCCTTTTCATTGAATTTTTCTTCCCCCATGACATATTTCTCCAAGGAAAGATCCTTCCACATAGCCCCCTCCCCTCAGCCCTACCCCCAAAACCAAAAAATCCCCCTGAAAACGTCTGTACACTTCCCAATAACCATTATTATATGTAAACACTGGTCGATGTTTGTAACTTGCAGCCCCTCCCCCTGGGACTGTGGGGGAGTAAGTCATCCCCAAAGACATAGTTATTATTGTTTTTGACTATGCTGAACAAAATGGCTATCTCAAAATTTTGATCCGTTGACTTTCGGGAAAAAATGAGCTTGGGAGGGGGCCTAGATGCCCTCCAATTTTTTTGGTCACTTAAAAAGGGCACTAGAACTTTTCATTTCCATTAGAATGAGCCCTCTTGCGACATTCTAGGACCACTTGGTCGATACGATGACCCCTGGGAAAAAAAAACAAAAAAAAACAAACAAATAAACATTTTTTGTAGATAGGAGCTAGATAGGAACTTCTACAGTAAGGTTCTCTGATACGCTGAATCTGATGGTGTCATTTTCGTTAAGATCCTACGACTTTTAGGGGGTGTTTCCCCCTATTTTCCAAAATAAGGCAAATTTTCTCAGGCTCGTAACTTTTGATGGGTAAGACTAAACTTGATGAAACTTGATAAAACGCATTGGTGATTTCTCTTTTCATGATATTTAAAATCAGCATTAAAATGCGATTCTTTTGATGTAGCTATTGATATCAAAATTCAATTTTTTAGAGTTTTGGTTACTATTGAGCCGGATCGCTCCTTACTACAGTTCGTTACCATGAACTGTTTGAAAAATGCGATTCTTTTGATGTAGCTATTGATATCAAAATTCAATTTTTTAGAGTTTTGGTTACTATTGAGCCGGATCGCTCCTTACTACAGTTCGTTACCACGAACTGTTTGACAACATACATTTTAGGTTTTATAATTTGAAAAAAATGAAGAAACAAAAAGTGGAACACCAAAAACGATAATCTTTAGTCAGTGAAAGAGAACTAGTGGTAATGCCCCTTGTATGATAACCTAATAAAAAGATATTCAATACAAATTCCTTCTTGTCCTCGGAAGGAATGTACATATTCATTCCTCTATAAATTACCAGTTAGATTATTCCATCCAAACAGGATGGCGAACGTTATCCACCAAGTCTCTGGGTTATTTTAAAAATGAAACATACTAGTCTTTCTATTTTCGATCATTAGTCCCAGCTAAATTGCACTGGAACAACAAGTTTCAAATTCGAACCACTAGTCTCACAAAATTTAAATTTTTTGTGTTAAGAAACATAGGTTTTCTTATTTTTCTCTGTTAGTTTCTAATATTTTTTAATGGAGCTTGATTTTAAATAAAACCAGAGCTTGACTTTTTACAGATGCACCGATTTTGACTGTAGGTTTAGTCATTTGGAACTTAAAAAAAAGAAATTTTCTTAATATAGCGAAGTAAAAATTTCTTATTAGGGTATAGCCTCTAGTTTAGAACAGAAGATAAATTAGACTGGGTTAATTTGTAGCATAGCACAGAAGACAGATAGAAAAAGATATACCATTGGATTCCCCATTCAATCTTCGTTCAGAATATAATAATCACTACCATTATAATTAAGTCCCATTCCCCTTCCTCTAATGAGACCAGATATAGCCCTAGGTTATGTACAAAGGTTTCCCGATTTTTTTTTTTTTGCTCTTTTTTTTCAAATTGGCTTAATTTTGGATTTTGAACCAACTTATAATAAGATTAAATAAAAAAAACTAGCTTTTTAACTGAAAGTAAGGAGCGACATTAAAACTTAAAGCGAGCAGAAATTACTCCGTGTATGAAAGGGGCTGTTCCCTTCTCAACGCCCTGCTCTTTACGCTAAAGTTTGACTCTCTCTCTCAATTCTACCTTATTAAACGGTAAAAAACTTTAGCGTAAAGAGCAGGGCGTTGATTAGGGAACAGCCCCTTTCATACATGGAGTAATTTCTATTCGTTCTAAGTTTTAATGTCGCTCATTACTTTCAGTTAAAAAAAAAATAGTTTTTTTATTTAATTTCTGAACGTTTTTGAATTAATGCATGCTGTGATTTTGGCTCTCCGCACATAAATTATTAAAATGAAATTTGCATATTAATTCTTTTTTTTTTGGCTAAATAGCTTTCTCTTAGTTTTGATCAGACGATTTTGAGAAATAAGGGGTGGTGAAGGAGGCCTAGTTGCCCTACAATTTTTCGGTTACTTAAAAAGGCAACTAGAACTTTTAATTTTTAACGAACGTTTTTAGGAGTAAAAAAATATGCATAACTTAAGAATTAACTACGTAACAAACTTCTATATTCTCATATTTGTATTATGTATATGAGGGGGTTTGTCCCCTCGTTAATACCTCGCTCTTTACACTGAAGCTTATGTTTTGTCCCAATTCTTTAAGAATGACCCCTGAATCAGAAAGGCCGTAGAATAAATAGTTGAAATTACTAAAGATACTCTAGCATAAAGAGCGAGGTATGTAGGAGGAGAAGAACCCCTCATATGCGTAATAATCTGTTTTCGTTTTAAGTTTTAATGCTTCTCCTTACTTTCAATTGAAAAAACTTTTTCATGTTTATTTTTTCATTGTTTTTTTTTAGTAGTAATGCTAGAAAATCCTGCGCTCTTTTCATTGAATATCTCTTCCCCCATGGCATATTCTTCCAAGGAAAGATCCTCTCACATAGCCCCCCCTCCCCTCAACCCCCAAACCAAAAAATCTTCCTGAAAACCTCTGAACACTTCCCAATAACCATTACAATTTGTAAACAATGGTCAAAGTTTGTAACTTGTAGCCCCTCCCCCGGGGACTGTGGGGGAGTAATTCATCCCCAAAGACATAGTTATTATGGTTTTTGACTATGCTGAACAAAATGGCTATCTCAACATTTTGACCCGTTGACTTTGGGCAAATAATGAGCGTGGGAGGGGGCCTAGGTGCCCTCCAATTTTTTTGGTCACTTAAAGAGGGCACTAGGACTTTTCATTTCCGTTAGAATGAGCCCTCTTGCGACATTCTAGGGCCACTTGGTCGATACGGTGACCCCTGGGGAAAAAAAACAACAAAAAACAAACAAACACGCACCCGTGATCTGTCTTCGGGCAAAAAATACGAAATTCCAAATTTTTGTTGATAGGAGCTTGAAATTTTTGCAATAGGGTTTCTGATACGCTGAATGCGATGGTGTGATTTTCGTTAAGATTCTATGAATTTTAGGGGGTGTTTCCCCTTATTATCCAAACTAAGGCAAATTTTTTCAGGCTCGTAACTTTTGATGACAAAGACTAAATTTGATGAAACTTATATGTTTAAAATCAGCATTAAAATGCAATTCTTTTGATGTAAGTATTTTTATCAAAATTCCGTTTTTTAGAGTTTCGTTTACTATTGAGCCGGGTCGCTCCTTACTTAAATTATTTAATTATTATATGAAATTATTTAAGATTTCATAGACCTTGGAAAAACGATTGGAGAGAAACTGGCCTGGGAAATTTCAATAGAAAATCAGCTGTCCCTGAGAAGCTTACAATATCTGAAATTTGCAGAAAAAAGAATAACTAAAATATGGCAGAAAACTCCGAAAAAACAATTGGTAATCCTGGGAGAATCACTCCCTATCACTATCTAATTTTTAGGAATTAAGAAAGTAACCTGGTAGACGGACAATTCCTGAAAAGATCAATTCCTGGCAAGATCAATACCCCGCAGTATTCCAAAGATAATTGTGACAAAGCTGAAATACAAATAAAGTCTAGATTTCATAGACCTTGGAAGAATGACAAGAGAGAAACTGGGCTGAAACAAAACTCAATTTTCTCTAAAAGAGGAAAAAACTATTTAAATGTATACAGAGAACAAAAGACCAAAAGACTGAAGATCCTTTAGAGCCATTACTAGTGTTGAATCGACGCCCCAGGGAGAACAATTAGAGAGTAAATGGGAAAAAAAGCAAAGAACAAAAAGAAACAGTAACTGCAGAACTTCGCACAAATTAAGAAATTTGTAAGTACGATAAGCTATGCTTATAATATAGTAAACTTGGCTGTAATTGTTATTTGCCTGCTTGTCTAATGTGTTTCAGTAAACAAGTTGCCGGATAAGTATTTTGTTATCTTTTGCGGATTATCTCCAGGAAAGTTAGTGTTAAGCCATTAAGTCGGATAAGGCATGTTCGAACGCACTACTTTTCTTAGTGGGTTAAGCTGCTTTCCCCGACAGGATAATTGGACTATTCATTAGTTAAGGGTAAGGGGATGATGTTCCTTCTTTTACAAGTTGCTGAAATTCAGACTGAAGATTATCAATGAAATCTCTTAGTTCGGCAAGTCTCTCTGAACTCCTCCCCTGCTAAAATCAGAAAAGCTGTATGTGCATTTGAGACTCAAAAGCGTGACATAAGTCATGTAGGGCAAGGGCTCATTAGACTCGCCAATGCCACCTAAAATTGAAAGTAGGGCCGCTATTGCGTCCGCACGACTAAGCTCTTGTTTACCACCAAATTGCGGGGGAAGGGTTGAGTAATCTTATTACCTTCACCACTATGTGGTTCTTTAAAAAATCACAGAATATGGCTGCAAATCAGTAATTTTGGTCTCAAAATGCCTTCAAATGACTCAGAGAACTGATAGGCTAGCTGAATTACCCTTATTGTATGATTAACTATCGTAGTTCTACCTTAGGATCAGTGACTGTCATCAAATCAAAATAATCATTTTATAGTACTCTCAAAAAGTTATGCCAGCTATCCCTCTTAGAGGAACTATCAGTCTTGACATAACTCTAATTAGGCTCTCAAGTCTTTCATTACTTTGAACAAACTGTCCATAGTAATAAGCCCATAATAGCCAAAAATTTTAAAGCACATTAGAGTGAGAAAAAACTGCCATTTGTAGTGGATATAGGAATTTCAATTATTATTTCGATTGTTCTGAACAGTAAAAACTAATTTTGAAACCTAGTGGAAATCTCGAAAAGTAGCTTGAAATCCCTCGAAAATAGCTTTGGATCGAAACAGCAACCGTACCATTGGAATTGTCATTGCCAAAAACCCAATATAGGAAACCTATAGCCTCCCCACCCTGAACAACAAGAAAAGTCGCCTTCTTTCTTTCGCTTTTTTATTCGCCGTTAGCTGGGAACTAGAATTCCATAGAGGGTTGTTTAAGGGCTCATTTAAAAGGAAATTTCTATATCTACATGCTTTCAAGTAACAAAAAACAGTATTTAAAATAAATACTGTTTTGACAAAAACTGTGTCTTGGTATAAAAAAATGATGTAATACACGCATTTTTTCACAAGATAAAACATAAATGCGCACGCACAAGATAACCCACAGATTTTTTATAGTTGGTTATCTGGGATATGATGTTATATTTGATTAACTCTGCTGCCTAATTTCCTGGAGTTCGTTCTTTACTACATCAATAAAAAAAAACTTTTCGAAAAGGAATTTTTTCAAAGAAAAGTAAAGAACCTTTAAACTTAAGATCAGAAGAAATAAAAACCTAAAATAACTCAGTCAAAATGACCAGAAATTACTGTTGAACAGTAAATAAAACCCAAAACGATCACAAATTAAATAAACAGTCATAGCAAATAATTCCTGAGACTACACAGACTAATCATGATAAAACAAAACAGAAATCGCGAAGAGAGAACGAGGACAACAAAAGCCCGTGAAATTCGGAGGTCAAGACCTCCGCTTGACCGTCCTCAGTGCAAAATAATACAGATAAAGATATAGAAAACCAAACCTTAAAAAAAAAAAACAGAAAACTAATTCAAAGATGACCCTTTCAGAGTAACGGTGAAAGTGTAACTGAAAAAAAAAGAGACTAAATAGCATTTTACATTATTTCATCTTACGTAAAGCACTCTTAAAAGCTTATCGCTTGCCAGGTAGGGTATTATCAAAGGTTCTATTTGGTAGCGAAAAATGATTTTATGGACATTATTTTAGAGTTACCCTTTCACTGTTACTCTGAAAGGGTCATCTTATTTTAGTTTTGTGTCTGTTTTGTGTCGGTTCGGTTTTTTATATTTTTATCGGTATTATTTTGCACTGAGAATGATCAAGCGGATGTCTTGACCGAAATCTTCTCATAGTTTTTTTTTTATTGGCTGTTTTTGTCCTAGTTCTCTCTTCTTCGCAATTTTTTGTTTTGTTTTGTCCTTCCCCCTTTTCCAGGACTTTTAGCTGAAAAAAGGGTCAAACCCGGACAAAAATTGCAATATAAACGAAAATGGTACCAAAATGATCAGAAAAAAATTCTGTGCAACTTACTAAAAGTCCGCATAAATCCGAGTGGGGTGAATACCCGAAAAACAGGGGAAAAGGGGAAAATGCGGGGAAATCGGGAAAACTGCCGAACATGCCCAGAAAATAGTTCAAAGTGAGTTTTCTGGGGCTTTCCCATACGCTGATCATGAAACTGGCTTCAAAAATTCAGTATATAATAAAAGTACGACGGAAAGGGGAGAACAGGGGGGAGAGGGGAAACGATTTAAAAATACAGGTAGGTGTAAAAAGCACTTTGAAATATATTTTCTTGTGTCTTTCTACCTGCTGATCCCGAAACTGACATCTAAAATGAAATAAAGAACATAGAGCCCCACCATAACGGGGGAAAAGGGGGAAATAGGGGAAGAAAAGGGACAATTGAAGTCAGGGGTAGAAAGCAGTTTGAAATGTGTTTTCTGGGTTTTCCTATCTGATAATCACGAAACTGACACCTAAAATGAAGGAAAGAAAACGAGAACCATGAAAACCAAACAAAACTGGAGGAAATAACGGAAAAGGGGAAGCGAGGCCTGACTCCTGAGCCAACTGCTAATGGCTAATAAGTAGACCTATGGACGAAATAACTCGCTTAAGTATCAAACTTTTACTTTCTTGAATCAGAGACATTTCTTAAAACCATTTGAATTGCTAAACATACAGAAAAATACGGCTTGGCAGTGATCACAGTATAAAACTTCAGCTATTATAGGTAAAATTTGCACTTTCGAAGCCAATATCGTTGAATAGTTTCAACGATAGTTTCGTGATCAGCAGATAGGAAAACCCCAGAAAACATATTTCAAACTGATTTCTACCCCTGACTTTAATTCTCCCTTTTCTTCCCTCTTTTCCCCTTTCCCCCCGTTACGGTGGGGCTTATGTTCCTTATTTCATTTTAGATGTCAGTTTCGGGATCAGCAGATAGAAAGACCCCAGAAAACATATTTCAAATTGCTTTCTACCCTTACCCTGCATTTTTAATTTTTTTTTCCATCTTCCCCTTGTTCCCCCCGTTTTCCGTAGTGCTTTTATTCTATACTGAATTTTAGATGTCATTTCGTGATCAGCGTATGGGAAAGCCCAAGAAAACTCACTTTGAACTATTTTCTGAGCATGTTCGGCAGTTTTCCCAATTTCCCCCGCATTTCCCCCTTTTCCCCCGTTTTTCGGGTACTCGCCCCACTCGGATTTATGCGGACTTTTAGTAAGTTGTACGACTTTTTTCCTGATCATTTTGATCCCATTTTCGTTTATATCACAATTTTGTCCGGGTCAAACCCTAAAACTGGACTACTTCCCCAGTGGAAAAACTCTCTCGCAGAAAGTTCTTCCATGGAGAACTTCACCCACAAAAATTACTCCCATGGAAAACTTCTCCCGTGATAAAATCTTCCTCCAGCAGAAATACCCCCTAGACAATTCCAACCAGGTGAAAATTTGTCATTTGTTAATTTTTCTTTCCTTACATTCCCGGCCATAAAGCCTTGTGGGGGTGGGGGGGGTATTCGATGTCTGATATACCGCCTTTATACTCATCATTTAATAAATGACAAACTAATCAACAGAACCGTTCCTCATATGTCAACTAACATGTTTCCAATAAGTCAAATAAATAATTTACACTACTGAATTATAAAGATTACGTTTCTGCTTCACTGTACATTTAGACAAACAGAGAAAGAAATCAACAAGAGCTAAGAGCTCATATGGCACTTGTGACGAGGCGAGAAGAGCTAAGAGCCAAGAGATCATATGGTATGAGCTCTAACAAAATTCTATGAATCAATAGATTGATTTAAAAAGGAAAAGAAGAGGCTTAATGCCGGTCAGGATTTAAAATAAGAGCTCTGAGTCACGAAGTCCTTCTAAATATCAAAATTCATCAAGAACCGATCACCCACTCGTAAGTTATAAATACCTAATTTTTTCTAATTTCTCCTCTCCCGTTAGCCCCCCAGATGGTCGAATATGGGAAAACGACTTTATCAAGTCAAATTGTGCAGTTCCCTGACACGCCTACCAATTTTCATCGTCCTAGCACGTCCAGAAGCACCAAACTCGCCAAATCACTGAGCCCCTCCCCCCAACTCCTCCAAAGAGAGCGAATCCAGTACGATTCTGTCGATCACGTATCAAGGACATTTGTTTATTCTATCCACCAAGCTTCATCCCGATTCCTCCACTCCAAGTGTTTTTCCAAGATTTCCCCCTCCAACTCCCCCCAATGTCAAAAGATCTGGTCGGGATTTGAAATAAGAGCTCTAAGACATGAATTCCTTCTAAAAATCAAATTTCATTAAGATCCGATCATCTATTCGTAAGATAAAAATACCCCAATTTTCACGTTTTCCAAGAATTCCGGTTTCCCCCTCCAACTCCCCCCAATGTCACAGGATCTGGTCGGAATTTAAAATTAGAACTTTAAAGCACAAGATCCTTCTAAATATCAAATTTCATTAAGATCTGATCACCCTTTCGGAAGTTACAAATACCTCAATTTTCAAAATTACCCCCCCCCCCAATTAAACCAAAGAGAGCAGATCCGGTCCGGTTATATCAGTCACGTATCTTAGACAGGTTTCTATTCTTCCCATTCAGTTTCATCCTGATCTCACCGCTTTAAGTATTTTCTAAGATTTCCGGTCCCCGCAATTGCCCCCCCCCCCCAATTAAGCTTGATCCGGTTGAGATTTAAAATAAGAGATCTGAGTTACGAGGTCCTTCTAAATATGAAGTTTCAGGAAGATCCGATCACTCCTTCGTAAGTTAAAAATACGTAATTTTTTCTTATTTTTCAGAATTAAACAACACCCCCCCCCCCCAATAGAGCGGATCCGTTCCAATTATGTAAATCACGTATGTAAGAATTCGGCTTATTTTTCCCACCAAGTTTCATCCCGATCCCTCCAATCTAAGCGTTTTCCATGATTTTAGGTTCCCCCACCCGAGACACGAATTCCTTCTAAATATCAAATTTCATTGAGATCCGATCACCCGTTCGTAAGTTAAAAATACCTCATTTTTTCTAATTTTTCAGAATTAACCCCTCCCCCAACTACCCCAAAGAGAGCGGATCCGTTCTGGTTATGTCAATCATGTATCTAGGACTTGTGCTCATTTTTCCCACCAAGTTTCATTCCGATCCCTCCATTCTAAGTGTTTTCCAAGTTTTAGGTTTCCCCCTCCCAACTCCCCCCCCCAATGTCACCAGATTCGGTCGGGATTTAAAATAAGAGCTCTGAGACACGATATCCTTCTAAATATCAAATTTCATTGAGATCCGATCACCCGTTCGTAAGTTAAAAATACCTCATTTTTTCTAATTTTTCAGAATTACCCCCCCCCCCCCAACTACCCCAAAGAGAGCGGATCCGTTCCGATTATGTCAATCATGTATCTGGGACTTGTACTTATTTTTCCCATCAAGTTTCATCCCGATCCCTCCACTCTAAGTGTTTTCCAAGATTTTATGTTTTCCCCCTCCAACTCCCCCCAATGCCATCAGATCCGGTCGGGATTTAAAATAAGAGCTCTGAGACACAATATAATTCCAAACATCGAATTTCATTAAGATCCCATCAGCCGCTCATAAGTCAAAATACTTCATTTTTTCTATTTTTTCCAAATTAACCGGCCCCCCTCCCCCCCCCCAGATGGTCAAATCGGGAAAACGACTATTTCTAATTTAATCTGATCTGGTCCCTGATACGCTTGCCAAATTTCATCGTCCTAGCTTACCTGGAAGTGCCTAAAGTAGCAAAACCGGGACCGACAGAATTTGCGATTGCTATATGTCACTTGGTTAATACCAAGTGCCATAAAAATAGAACCAAGACACTCACGAGCAACCAGCACTTAACCTTTGTTAAGACTAATAAGATTTTTTAGTTTCTTTTAGTTTAAAAGGCAGCTAAGCGGCACTGATCGTGTTCTCAGCGTCCAGAATTCAGAGCGTCCACACATCTCTAGATGTCTTTCGATTGGCTGTTATATGAGTCGAACAAACTCTCAAGTTAGGCGAACTCTAAAACACATTGAATGATATCTTCACCAAGCTGGGGCCTGAGATTTACAAGTGAATCAGACTTGCGTGAGCAGCTCATGGCTGCCATTGTGAAGCATATTAGAAACACTAGATAAGGACAAATATGACAATTTCAATTCGCCCAATTTTAAAACTAGGGCGAAATTAAATGAAATATTTGCATTGAGTAAAAACAAGTATTCGAAAACTGTTTAATAATGAGTTTCTACGTCATCTGGTCTTCTTACCATAGTAATTCCTGTCTTTCCCTTAATTTTCTTACGTCATAACCTATTCCAGCCAAACATGACTAGTTTACGATAGAAAATACTTTAATTAGAGGCTAGACATAAAATTTAGAAGCCTAAAAAATGGTGGCACAAACAAGACTTTAAGTTGCCTTGTGGTTTTGAATTATTAGCTGTTAAAACCGCCATGAAAAACTTCATTCTCAGTTGCGATGGTTAAAGGATTATTTTTTTTTCTATTTTGTCAACTTTCAACCTTTCACATAAAAAGGTATTACTTATAATTTGAAGTTTTATTCTGTCTTTTTTTCTTTTTTTTGCTTCAAACTTTCAAATTTTTAATCGTTGGATTCTAGCTTCCTTTATCACCTGTAAGATTTTACATATATTGCTTCTATTTGTTAATGTTCATTTTTAAAAATAGTCTACAAAATAGGAGCAAAATGAACATCAATGATTTGTAAGTTCTTACCTCGGCCACCCTTAGAGCAGCACTAAGTTGTATTTCATCAAGAGGATTTATACGCTCTTCCAAAAGGTGAAGGGTCGATTCTGCCCATCTTAAAATTGCCTCTTTTTCCATCTCCAGAGTTTGAATCGTTGTTTTTGGAAGGTTATCAAAAGCTACATTTATTTCACTCCACGTTTGGCATAAAGTTTCCAATTTTGCTCTCAGCATTCCTGCATCGGCTAAACTACACTTTGAAGCAATCTCTCGGCACAGAGTGGTTATTCGAGCCATCAGCCTAAAGTAAAGTGAAATATATAATATTGTCATGCTGCAGAAACAGTGAGTCTAAACTTAAAACATAATGTACAAGTCCTTTTCCTCTCAAAAGTGTTACAAAATACTCTCTGAAGGCCTTCAAAATATACAGAACTTTTATAAAGCTCAAAGGCTATTAACTTTAAATTTAACCCAAAGCAATGTCAAGGGAAGGGGTTGCGCGGAAGGGGGATTCATTCGGCTACCCTCCCGTGGGACTGGCAGAATGGAAAAAAAGGTTGGTAGTATTAGAACTGTTAGAACTGTTGAACTTGGTAGTTTAGAAGTACATCACTGGTCAAGCTGTCTTAAAAATTACAATTGATACCAAAGGTTTCAATAGTAGCAAGATCAGTTTTGCTTCTTTATTCTCACAGACAAACAGGCTTACATTCGGCCTAGCGTACACATTTGTCAGGCACGGTAATAGTATGCGTTTGAAAATATGTCCCCTCTATCCTATTTGCTCAAGGTACTTGCCCAATGAATTCTAAGCTGAACAATAAAAGAAAAATAAAAGTTTACATCTGTTGTCAAAACTTAATTAAGTAGTGTTGGAGGGACCAATTGGCCAATTTGTGTATACAGGCCTACAGAAATCACTCCGTAATTCCGGTTGAAACGCGGTGTCATACGACTAACTTCATACCAAAAAGCTGGCCATGAGAGGCAGTACTGGATGGGTACAGATATAAATTGACTGTTTAATTATAAGGATAGAAAACATTTGAATTGTTCCGGTTAAAAAAACAAACAAATAAAATAAATGTACTAAATGCCTACATTTCTGATCACAATTAATCACTTGAAGGGAAGAAGGATGTTGAAGGAGCCACTGGCCACCTTGGACTCTCGACTGACAGAGATTGGAAAACCTTGAATGCGTTTGATGCATACTAAGTGCTAACTGTCTATTTTTCATTTTAAAAGTTGGCGGTGGTGGGAGGGGGAAGGCTGAATAATTACGGTTTTAGCTTAGCTCGTGGAGTTAGCTCATTTTTGAACCAAGTCGGGATTTAATAGGCCAGGTAGTCAGACATTATCTACTTTTTACCCAGATATCTACAACAACACTAAAGTTGTCAACCCCCAAAATTGTTAAAAATGACTCCTAATTTTTGACCAAAGAGGTGACCCCTTTCAGAGATGACACCCTTACCGCTTTCTTACCAATAAACCAAAGTCGGCTACATTAAAAGAAGAAAAAAGTCAAAGCGAAAATGTTGCTTCCGGAACACGACCAAGTAATGTTGACAACATTCCAAAAAATAAAATAATGCTGATGGCGATAGAGCATTAGGTAAAGTGATTTTTTTTTAGAATTAAAAAGAAAAGTACGCTTCGAACAAAGATTAAAACGTTCAAGATATCTCGGCTGCAGTATTTTAAAAGGATTTGCAACCATTTTGTCAAATTCAAATTTATTCGCTATAACTCAGGATGCTTAGTAGGTTGGTTTTCGCATGCTGTTTTTTTTCTTTTTTAGCTTAAAGGAATACTTAAAAATGAAGATTATAGCACCAAATTTTGGTCGGTCATATATTAAGTTTATAATTCCTTTCTTGAAATTAAAGTAAACCTTCTCAGTTCCTCGAATACGACATGTTTCATTATGTCAATACTAAGGGTGAACGGTACCAAAATTCTTAATAATGAATACACACTCACTGATTATCAAGGCTGACATACTTTTATTTCAACCGTTCTAAAAAAGGGCCGGTCGAATAAGGCACCGTTTTTCAAAACGAACTTAAAGCGTTTTGATTAATTTTTATTTACAATATTAGCCTCGTATTTGAAATGAACAGCAAGATGTAACAAGTTCCCCATTTACCAAAACTGGACTTGATGTGTTTTTATGCTGGACTTTTACATTGGAACATTAGCCTCAAAGTTGTAATAAGTAACCCGAAGTATCCCTAAACACCACCGTTTGTGGAAATCAAACATTATTCTTGAAACATGTACTAAACGTCGTTTGACTGACACTCTGATGTTTTACTATATAAGCTTCAGTCAACAACTTCTGAAACTCAAAACGCTCAAGCGGTCGTGGGAGGAATGACGAAGGGAGTTTGAGCTCTAACACTCTATTCATTACCTTGCAATCACAAATATTGAAATCCTTGCAAAACTCTGATTTTAAGGAAGTGAAATATGTCTACTCGTTGTCAAATATTTATTTAATTTGATTTGACAATCAACCTCAAATAGTTATCAATAAGCTTAATTATCTTCAAATACTATTTTTGGCAGAAGAAAATAATCTTTTGTGGTGGAAGGGAGGAGTGAGAATGTGCAACAGACCACCACTTTGGGCCATCCAATTATACTTGAAGTCATTCATGACTCTGATTTCAACAAAGTGCAACATGTCCTCCTTTTTTTTTCAATTAAAATATTCTATGAGGCCTCGGTTTGATATTGGCTATTTGAATATTTTGAATCTTTCGTCCCAGGGGCTGATTTATCATGTCAACCTCAGACTCAGAGCATATGTTTTATACCTTTGTATCGTTCTTATTTAAAGGGCTATCTTAGAGTACATGAGATATTACTGCCACTACTAGCACTACTAACAAATCACTGCAGCACCAAGCCGCTTCAGGCCAACATAGCAACGCAAACACCTCATCCACCCAAACATATTCAAAGCCTCCCTCTTTACACCCTCAAAAGAAGTTCTCATTTACCCAAAGTCTGTCCTTATCATTCTTATAGTTCGTCCCAAGAAGGGACGAACTGCTTTTCGCTTAGCCCACAAGGACAATCTTTGGCAATCCATCATTCTTCATCTGCAGAATGTGTCCTAGTCTTTTCAACCTTTCTCTCATTATAGCCGTAGGAAGCGGGAATGAACCACATTTTTCGTACAGCTTACTATTTGAGATATGGTCTGTCAATCGGGTATTGAAAAAAAAAAGCGTAGGTAATTTCTCTGGCAAGCATCTTAAAAATCCTTTTCCGTTTTTCGGAGCGCTCACGCTTCAGAGCCATACTTGACCACTGTAGGTTCCAATATTCTAATCTTGGTTCTTATACTGATATTCCTAGTCTTCCAATTTTATTTTCAACTGTGAAAAAGAAAATACTTTTACTTTTTACCGATTCTACTTTTAACATCTTCACTATACCCACCGTCTTTGCGAATAATACTGCCTAGGTATGTGAAGCTGCCCACTTGGTCGATCTTCTCGTTACCCAACAATACCTCTTCACTTTCACTTATTCCTAGTCTTAGCGACTTAGTCTTCTTAACATTAGTCTTCAAACCGATTCTTACACCCTGAACTCGTAAAGCCTCTAGAAATTAACTCATTTTTCTAACTATTTCATCTAGGATGCGTAAATCATGAGCATAATCTAGGAAAGTTTTACTTCCCCAATTGATTCCGCATATTCCCATTGCCTTTGCTGTGTCAAAATGTCGAACGATAGCTGTTTTTAACGTTGTAACATTACAAGTTGCAGTTTTTCTTTTCTTTTAAACCATTGAAGTTAGTATAGCCTCAGGAAAAGCAATGGTCCCAGAACCAGTGCATGGCAGGGACTAAGACATCTTCTCAAGTCTACATAAAGTGCTTAACTTAGAACCGGACAACGAAAAGTCCCTGTGATTTCTAATTGGAGGCTTTGTGCAATCCTAGGCCCATCTTGGTCACAACATGGTTTTCCACACTTGGTAACGTTCTTCTATCAACAAGAGTCGAAATCCTACATAGACAAATTCAAGCCTATCACCTCCAACTCATTATATGTTCATGCCTACAATTATTATGTTACTAAGGGGGAGGCAGCGCATAGTAGATAACTGACTAGAAAGAGGATCTTGAGGGCTAAATAGGCCACCACAATGGACCAAATCCAGAATAATTACGCATTTGTCAAAATCCCGTACAACGCTGTTTCGTTCACTAGGTTAAAATTATCTCGATGACAAGATCATTCTTCATCTAAGATCATCCAAGATCAAGATCATCCAAGATCAATCATGACAAGATCATTCTTCAAGATCATCCTGCAGTGCTGTTAAAAGTCACGGTTTGGTTAGAGAAAATCGTGAAAAGTCTATTCTAATACCACTATGAGACCGCACAAGCAGGATTTCCCTGCCAGGGATAGGGACGGAGAAATGAACTTATGACGGAGCGGATACCCCTAACCATCTCACAGGACCAGAACAGCTCCAACCTTTTATATCCAGCCTAGCCTCGTCAGGGTTTATCAGATTTTAATCTGACAATAATATAGAAACCAGAGCACACAGGGCGTTGAGGTAGTGTCAGGCTACTCTCCGATCGATTTAGAATTCAGAAAATGCTGAGTGAATGAACACTTTTCCAACTTTTTATCATCAACCATCCTATGCGATGGTCTATGAAGTAAAACAAAAACAACAACAAAATATATAGAATACACACCACTGTTTGCTAAGTCAATGCTACTTCGTAAATTACGAAGATTTCTGAGAATCCTATGCGTACCCCTTGTGAAGTTCTTTTTTTCTCAACGATGGGATTGCTTTAACATCTGTGAAGTTAACAATTTCAGCCATAAATGGCATAATCAGTACAAAGTATTAAAATATTTAAGTTCATCTAAAATTTGACTATAAAATCATTCACAAAACTTACTTCAAATTCAATAATGAAAGCCTTATTTCGAAGATGCTCCAAAGACAGTTTTTCGAGTTAAAAAATTCAATTAGTCTGAATTGGTAGATATTGAAAAAAAGTGAAAAAATAAAATAAAATAGCAAGCACAATCAATTGAAATAGCTCAATAACCCACACAAATAAAGCTTTAAAAAAACTCCCATTACACATCAGCAAAAGCAAGATTTTGCAGAGAATCAGGCTCCCACCTGAAAATTCATTAAAATCAATACAGTGTTCAAATCGATATATATATATATACATATATATATATACTGATCTCAACAGTGCTCCGATTCAAATATAAACAAGCTACAACCTATTAAAATAAAAGCTAAACATAACAATGGACGATATTTACGGATCTTGACATTGCTTAAAAATTAGAAATTGTATAGAGATGAAAATACCTGCTGTTCTTTTCAATTTCCTGGCTAATCTTCATTCTTTCTTGGGCACATTCTTCAGCGTCATCGGCCAATTTTATCCTTATTTGAATCTCGGCGAACCAAGCTTCAATCGATTTAATGTCGGAATGGATACTCCGCCATAAATCAGAAGCTTTACTCCAACGACTGAAAATAGCAATAGAAACCGTAAATAAGACGCCTATCACACTTACTTACGACACGTTTAAATTCGAGATCCAACGACCCATTCATTAGTGTATAACTTTGAATATAAAGTGAAAAAATGGCGCTACTATCAATGACAAAATGTATCCTACGAACTGGTCAGGTGTCTTTCAGCCAGCAAATAAAACAAATAGAGCAAAATGGATTTACAGGAATAAATATTTTAATGTACTTTTTTCTTTTAAGAATTTAATCTTAGTGTTTAGACAGTTGCTAAACAGCTGAGGGGTGACTTAGGACACTCCTTAAAACAAATAACATAAAGAAAGGCGACTAGAATGAGACCGCCAGAAGCAGCGATTAGACTTGTCTGCTTTCGTGCGGTCTTGTCTCTCTAGTATATTTTCAACTTGATTTTCTCAACAACAACACATTTCTGAGAAATTATGGTCATTTTTGTTAGTTCTGAAATATCAGAACAGATAATTGTGGGAATCAAGCCCCCGTTCCAAAGACATGACATGCCCACGTTATTAGACATAGTTTGGATTGTATTTTAGGACAAATAACAAAATTTTCAAGATATGAAAAATGACTTGGCAAGACCATACATAGCCCATAAAATTTCAGGTGTGTCTGTTTCCCATTGAACTTGCCACATGAAGCTACTCTTTGGCACAATTTTCACAGATTTAGGGCTTTCTTTTTTTTGCTTCATCCTTCTTCCTTTTCCTCTTTCTTTATTTGTTTCTAGGATTCAAATGTGAACAATTTCATAAAGTTAATGAATTTACAAAAAGTCAAATTTTATGGCGATTCGCTCCTTGAGTTGATTTATTCCCCAATTAAAAATGTTCTGTCTTCTGTTCTTTTGGGCTCTTTTTTCTAACATCCAGATTCTATTCATTACGTCTCGAAGCCTAAGACTAAAAATTCAGTCTAGTGATATTTCCAATACTGAACGTTGATCAAAAGCAGTTTAGCCACACTGATAAAAGAAGTCATAATAAACCAAGTCCATGTTCCACTCTTCTTTTGTTATGTCAAATAATCAGCCGACGTAAGTGTCTGTCTGAATGCTCTTAATATCAATGGCAAGGCTAGGGGAGACTTGAGGGCGAGTGAGGGTGATAACCTCTCCTAAAAAATGCAGGGGTTGCAGAAATCTACAGTTTGGGTTATATGACAGATATGAAGAACTTTTTCCATGTTTAAAGCCTCCCAAAATTGTTCATTATTAGGACCAACAACAAAATTTTTACTTTTTATTTTTTTTATTATTATTATTTTTTATTATTATTTAATATTTTTTTTATTGATACTTTATTTATATTTTATTTATATTATTATTATTATTTATTATTATTATTATTTATATTATATTATTATTATTATTATTTATATTATTTATATTTTATTTTTTTTTATTTTTATTTATTTTTTTTTTTTTTTTACAAAGTTTTTGTATTGAGGGATGTTTACAGCCGGAAAACTATTTGAAAGATAGAAACAAAAAGCTAAGCACTGTCGTTGCAATCATATAACATTTTCAGACTTAAACTAATTTTTTTTCAAAATCCATTTATGCAAGTGTGACAATTTCGCTCTTAAGAGACAGCGGAGTCTCTGCGCAAAAAAAAATTGCTTAACTTACCTGCTTTTCTCAGTGTAGAACTGATTAATCAAGTCCCATTCGTTGTCAAGTTTTGCAATAGTAGCATCTGTTTCACGTTCAGGTTTTAACAACTGATTTCCATCTAGAAATAGTTGGGAGATCGTAGGTTGTAGTATGGCTAAGTTTTCCCTGATTGCCTGGAATAAAAAAGTTCAAGTGAAAATAACACTTGTGAAAATAACACTTATGTTGTATTGCATTGGAATATTCATACAAATAAAAAGATCATTTTCTAAAACTTATAAGAAACCATATTCTCTGTATATTCTCTTGTATATTCTAAACAATCTGAAAACTTACCCTGTCGAAAAAAATCATGAATTAATGATGTTAGAATGCTAGATATAGATGAAAAAATACATTTCAGGATTTTTGAACTCATCAAGTCACTACCGGACGAACTATTTCTCATGGCAAACATGGTGTTCCTTTGCTCGTCCAGGGTAATCTTTTTTATATGCAACATTATATAACGTCAATAGGGGATGGTAAAGTTGATCCCAAAGGCGGATCTTCCAGAAATGGGGAAATAGTATCAGCTATTATCAAACCTCAGCTATTATCAAACCTACTGAAATAAACTGATTCTGAAACTCATTACAAATCGTAAAACCGTCTGCAGCTATGGCCTTGTTTACTATCACTTCAGATGGTATTTTATTAGGACTCTTACCTATAAAAATACGAATTATTTGCCAGGTCTTCAATGGGTTACCTCCAGCTTCATTAGATTTCGTGCTAAAATACCTTTTTTTTACCTCTCGAAGAAGATTAGTCAAACCAGTACGAAAAACAGGGTATTGTTCTTTACTCTCATCCGTAGGCTTTAGAGCTTGTAACTTAAACAATCCCCTCCCCAACGCCTTGCTCTTTATGCTAAAGTTTGACTCTTTCTCACAGCTCTAATTGTTAAATATATATATGTATATATACAGATAAAAGACTAACTAATTTAACATTAATTAATGAACGATGATTTTATACAAGAAAAACGTAAAAGCCAAGCATTTAATCCTCCAAACAATTGTTCTCGCACGTAACAACTTGCATTTAATGTAACAGGTGAGTCTGAAGGAGCTACCAAACCTGGTAGGTACATCGTGAAGTAAATTTGCATTGCAACGGTCTTTCGATGAGCTTGACTGTACAGAGTCAAAACAAATTACACGTACACAAATACCTTGACAGGACTTATATTTTAGATCCGGCTCACAAGATTTGTATTCAAACGCTTGAACTTATGTCTCTTAAAACAAAGTGTATAAGAAAGAAATCACCAAATTTAAGGATATTTTTTTTTAATCACTAAGAATAATGTTTAGCTTTTATCAATGTAAAGATATGCAATTCCTCTCAGCTATATTATCTCCTTTTTTATTAAATTCGTTGGAGTCGGGGAATAAAAAAGTATCAAAATTCGCACCAACAGTTTCGATAAGTCTATCACATCTTTTTTTTTTATTAAATTTCAAAAAATCCAAAAGAAAACAGGATAAAAATAATAACTCTCAAGAGACTTCAGATGGTTTAAGTTGATTCTCAAAAGAACATGTCTACCTCAAATATCTAAATTAAAATGAAAAACAAAATTCTAAACTAACTTTGACAAAAAAAAAACAACAGGAAATTTGTTACAATCATTTATAATTACTTGAAACAATTTCTATAAAAGCATCGTTTAGGTTAAATTACACAACTATTAGAGCTCAATACGAGCTTAATTTGTAGCTGGTTCTATCAGCAGAAACTTGAGTCAAGAGAATTTTATCAAGAGCCCGCTCAGAGGATGAAAAGTAGGAAGCTTCTCCCCCTAATAAACATCAAACACATAATAAATTAAGAACAGAAAAGATTACCGTGATGACATTAGACACATGCACCAATTTACAGCACTTCAATTTATCTCACATATTCATTATTTTCATGTATAGCTTTCATCAAAGTATTATTATAATCTAATTTTTCAATTTCTTTCCTTTTCACAGTTGTAAGACTTCTTACGATTCTTTACCCTCTTCACAATCCTCTATCAAATTATTTTCCTTATTTAATTCATGCGTGCTATCTTTTTTTTCTCTTTCTCTTTTTTTTATGTACGCTACCTACCATTCTGCATATTTAAATATTTTCTTATAAAGCATATAATTACGCTTTATTTTGTATTTCTGTATTTATTAAGTTTAAGCATAAAGAATTTAATTATTTGTCACATTATTTATTCAATACTTGACCGCCGACTTTCCTTAACCTTAAAAATATCATTAAGCAAATTAAGAATGTTAGCATATTGCTGAAGATTCACAATTAGAAAAGAAAATCACTCTTGAAGTGTCATAGAATAGAACGTTGAAGGACATTATTGTTGGAAAAGTGATAAATTAGCAAGGATCGGCCATTGTTTTACCTTCAAAGATGTCTCCTGAGCACTCAGTTGTTCATAATCTTTCAATGACAAGGGTGGTGATAACATTTGTCTTCTCAGGGAGGCAATAGCCTCTCGGGCGCGGGTAATACGTGTGAGAAAATCTACACCAACCATTTTACTTAACTGAAACAAAAAATTGGGTATAAAAAAACAACGATCTGAAAAATTTTAAAAACCTTCCAATTCTTGACAAAAAACTATGATTGATCAAGAATTTCAACAGAATATACATATTTTACACGAAATTCAAATTGCAATCCAGTGTTCTAGTTCTTAAGTAGAAAAAATTAAGTAAAAGCTTTAAACACATCCATAAAATTAGGACATATAAACAACTATATGAATAAAAAACGATAAGAAATTTAATTTTTTTTTATTTTCCAAGCAACAGATTTTTCAAAGTAAAGAACAATAATGGTGACTGAATCCAGTAGTACTGAAATCATATAATAAGTCAAACTTATACAAAACAGAAGAATTATAATTAATAAATTAATAAAACCTAAAACGAAAAGAAATAAAATAAATAGTCAATTCAAACTTAAAATGAGCAGATATTACCAGAAATATCAATAGAGCTGCCTTCTAAGCAAGCCCCTAAACATCTGTGCTATTTTCACTTTATTGAAAAAAGATATTTTTAACAGCTTTTTTCGATATATCATTAGATCCTGCTAAAATTTCCGTTTTTTTTTTTTTTTTTTTTTTTTTTTAGATCTCAGATTATCCAGCAGAACCAATTTAATTTCTTACTCTAGTATACAGTACATATTGAATTTACATGTAGTCTTTATTTTTAGACATCAGATTATCCAGCAGAACCAATTTAGTTTCTTACTCTAGTATACAGTATATATTGAATTTACATCTAGTCTAATACATATTATGATACACATTTAGTTTAATACATGTTAGATATTTATTTAGTTTAATTTAGTCTATTATGATCAATTATTGATTCGTCTATTCAAAAGGTTGCTTCGGTGATGTTGCTAAACAGATTGCTAAATGCTGCTAAAGGTTGTCAGTAATGTTGCTAAACGGATTGCTAAAAATAATAATAATAATAATCAGTTGACATTTTTGTAGTTGTGCCGACGCGGAAAATAGCAATGAAAAACATGTTGTTCAAATACTGCTAACTAAATTGAAAACAACAAATGTATTCATTTTAATATTTTTTTGTTTCTCTTTTTATTCTTGATTAGATCTTCAGTTCTATATTGTCATAAACAAAATCACACTGTTCAAAACATACATGGTTTTCGCTAAAGAGCAAATGACTCTCAAACATTTAGGGCGTTGTAGGAGTTGGTAGCTCCGCTCTTATTTGTACTAATTTCTTTTCATGTTGAGCTTGACCTGATTACTTATTTTAATTTCTGTTCTTTTTAATAATTCATTCCAATTTCTATTTCTTTAAGTGTGACTTACTATATGACTTCCTTTCTGCTTTCCCATATTAAAATATCAGCCCTTTACTTTTCTTTAAAATTTTTTTTAGAAAATATTCTTCTAAATTTGTATAAGAATAAGCACCCCGGACTTTACCCTTCATTCCCCCTCGATTGTCACTACAAATACTAGACTATAGATGGTACTTTATTAAACAAACTTTTCAGGAATAAACAAAATGAAATTAGTGAAAATCAAACAGTTCGTGGAAACGAACTGTAGTAAGGAGCAACCCGGCTCAATAGTAAACGAAACTCAAAAAATAGGAATTTTGATGCTAAAAGATAAATCAAAAGAATCGGATTTTCATGCTGATTTTAAATATATAAGTTTCATCGAATTTAATCTTTGTCATCAAACGTTACGAGCCTGAGAAAATTTACCTTATTTTGGAAAATAGGGGGGAAAACCCCTAAAAGTCACAGAACCTTAATGAAAATCACACCATCGCTTTCAGCGTATGAAAGATCCCTAAAGCAAAAATTTTTCGTATTTTTGCCAGAAAACAGATCACGGGTGCGTGTTTATTCGTTTGTTGTTTTTTTCTTTTTCCCAGGGGTCGTCGTATCTACCAAGTGGTCCTAGAATATCGCAAGAGGGCTCATTCTAATAGAAATGGAAAGTTCTAGTGCCCTTTTTAAGTGACTAAAAAAATTGGAGGGCACTTAGGCCCCCTCCCACGCTCATTTTTCCCAAAGTCAGCGGATCAAAATTTTGAGATAGCCATTTTGTTCCGCATAGTCGAAAACCATAATAAATATGTCTTTGGGGATGACTTACTCTACCACAGTCCCTGGGGGAGGGGCTGCAAGTTACAAACTTTGACCAGTGTTTACATACAGTAATGGCTATTGGGAAGTGTACAGACGTTTTCAGGGGGATTCTTTTGGTTTGGGGGGTTGGGTTGAGGGGAGGGGGCTACGTGGGAGGATCTTTCCTTGGAGGAATATGCCATGCGGGAAGAGAAACTCAATGAAAAGGGCGCAGGATTTTCTAGCATTACTATAAAAATAAACAATGAAAAAATAAACATGAAAAAGTTTTTTCAATTGAAAGTAAGGAGTAGCATTAAAACTTAAAACGAACAGAGATTATTAAGCATATGAGGGTTTCCAAAAATACTTTAGTATAAAGAGCGAGGTATTTTGGAGGAGATAAATACATCGCTCTTTATGCTAAAGTATTTTTAGTAATTTCAACTACTTTTTCTAAGGCCTTTCTGATTCAGGGGTCATTCTTAATGAATTGGGACAAAACTTAAGATTTAGTATAAAGAGCAAGGTATTAACGAGGGGACAAACCCCCTCATATACATAATGAAAATATAAGAATATAAAAGTTTTTTGCGCGAGTCAATTCTTAAGTTACGGATATTTTTTACTAATAAAAACGTTCGTTAAAAATTAAAAGTTCTAGTTGCCTTTTTAAGTAACCGAAAAATTGGAGGGCAACTACGCCTCCTTCCCCACTCCTTATTTCTCAAAATCGTCTGATCAAAATTAAGAGAAAGCCATTTAGCCAAAAAGAGAATTAATATGCAAATTTCATTTTAATAATTTATGTGCGGAGAGCCAAAATCAAACATGCATTAATTCAAAAACGTTCAGAAATTAATTAAAAAACTAGTTTTTTTTTGCTGAAAGTAAGGAGCGACATTAAAACTTAAAACGAACAGAAATTACTCCGTATATGAAATGGGTTTTCCCCTCCGCAATCCCTCGCTCTTTACGCTAAAGTTTGACTCTTTGCCACATTTCTAATTTTTAAAACAATTAAAAACTTTAGCGTAAAGAGCGAGGGATTGCGGAGGGGAAAACCCATTTCGTATACGGAGTAATTTCTGTTCGTTTTTAAGTTTTAATGTCGCTCCTTACTTTCAGCTAAAAAAACTAGTTTTTTTTAATTAATGTCTACAAAACTCCACATCAACACAAATGCAGAACTAGTTCAAGGTGTTTCCATATTAGAGAGTTTAAGGTTTTAACAGAAAGTTTAAAGTATTTAGTTTAAGGTATAGTAATAGGAAGATAAGTGTTTTTTTTTTTAATAAAATTCTCAACTTACATACCTGACAGCTGAGGCATGGAAAAACAGGAAAAATAAGGATTTGGATATATTCGGATCTATGCCTATTCCATGTGTTGGAGGCAGGGTATTTGTCTAGTTCCCACAAACTCGGCTGTACGTTAAAGATCCAATTTATTTTCATACCCGTTAATGTTCAATAAAAGAAAGATCTGCCATACGTACCTGTAACTTCGTGATTTCAGTAAAGGACAAATTACATCCTAGTTGAGGATCGGAATTTCTTTTAACATCCGATAATTTTCGTACGTTTAAGCACAATCACTCTACTTTGATTTGAATAAACTATTTGTTTATATTATTCGTTGCCTCCTTCTTTACTAAATAACAAGCAACTCAGCTAATGGGTTCAAGCTTAAAATACCTTTTTTAGAGCTTAATAGTTATAATAGTTAATTTACAAAAAAGTTCCATTATTGTAAAATTCCATTATTATTTGATTCTTAAAATCTATCATTATTAATTGGCATTTTTTATCACAAAAAGTCATTAGCTCTGATTAAAGTGGCAATTCTTAAGAGAACAAAATAGTTTTATTTTCTTTTTTTTTCTAAGCCCTCAGTAGTTGAATGGCACAACAAAAAGTACTAACACCCTAAAATCCACCAAAAGTAGAAATATAGCCATTTTTGGTAATCCAGTTGCGATTTAAGTACAACCAAATAAAACTTATAGCCTAACTATTCAGCGTTTAACACTGAAATCATCTTAAGATACTTATCTCAAGTACCCACCACACTCAAGTTTTTGGTCCGACAAAATCGGTTTCTTTCTGTATTTGTACTCGGTGATAATCAACATAGTGTGAGAGAGTGTATATACACTACAATGTAGGTATATTAAATATTTTATTAAATTCAGTATTTTAATTGAATGTTTTATTTGGTATTTTGCTTTCGTTAGGTTAGAGACCATTTAATATAATACGCTCTGGGGGGCCTGATTCCTATAATTCGCTGTTGTAGTTTCCATAAATTTTTTTACTATACTAATTTATTTTCACCCAGTGTACCCAATTCTTCAATTTGGGACGGGGGTCAGTGGCGTGACTCTGTAAGCTTAGCCAGAGTCGACCCAGCTCTAAATGGGTAGCTGGAGAAATCTGGGGAAGGTAAACAGGAAGGGTGTGCGAAAGCACAGGATGGCTGACCCCCAACCCCCCATTGCACTTCCTGGCTGAAGGGCCAAGAAACGGAGATCAGCACCGCCGGTAGGGACTGTAAAGTCTAATGCCGTATCCTTTACCTTTTACCTTTAATTTGTTTTCATCATACTTAAGTATATTTCATTAGGATCAACCGAACTTCACTTCTTGAGTGTGGTGGATACATGAAATAAGTACCCATCTTAAATGGTTCGCAAATTATATGACCTAGGAGGACAAAAATACATTTTACGAGATGTGCTCATCCAAAAGCACTTTAGTTCAATACAATCAACAGCTGTAAGTCTCTGAAAAATGTTTTTTTTCCTTTCATAGAGATATAATTATCAAAGAATTTTCAGACACAAAAACTAATTTACCTGGAATATTTGGCACTGAACATTCAAATCAAGCCACTGGTTATTGAGTTTTTGTAACGTTTCTTCTTGTTCAGCTGAATTTCTGGCACATAATTCTAAAGCTAGATCATTCAGTTTCCGTATATCGGCTTGCTTTTCGACAATCCGGTCCTGAATTAAGTCCAGTTGCTCACCAGTAAGAGCTTGGTTCTTATTTAAAATGCCGCTAATTTCAGACAACCATAGTTCTAATTCCTGAATTTTGTTCTGAGAGCCAAAAAGGAGTGATTCGTCATTAACTTTTACTGGCTGTAAAACAAAAACTTTAGAAATAAAATATCATTCCACCATTGAAATCAAGATAAAAAATAAGCACATGAAGAGCGAGAAATATAGCATTTTTATAGGTTTGATGACACTTTAAAGAAAATTGATTTGGTTCACGGAGGCGACCAGGGAGAAGGAGCTTAGGGCTCGCCTCCACCCGAAATAATTCTAAATCTTGCCGAATTCCAGGGGTAAAATTGGGATTTCTATTACTGCCCCTCCCCCAACAAAAAAAAATTCCTCCGTACGCTCTTGATTCGGCTATATAAAAAATTAAAAAAAAAATTGTGCAGTTAAATTAGACAAATTACTTTTACCACTAAAAATATCTATCAAAAATTTCATGTCAGAAGATAACTGTTCAAAAAACAGATCTGATTGGACACTGATTTCATTACCATACTTCAAGAAAGATTCATGAAGGTATTGTGGTTTCCAAGATACAAATGTAATGATTGTTTGTGTTTTCTTTCAAAGACTATCTGCAGAAGGGGCGTAATTTGCTATGAGGCAGGGGGCCAACTGCCCCTCCCCAGACTTAAGTTTGCCCCCCCCCCCAGCTGAAATTCAGCTTTTTTCACAATCTTGTCAAAACTAAGATAAACTTACGTAATTCAAGCATCAACAGAAACACATCAATGTTTTCTAATTACATATTTACCTTTACAGTAATATTTATTAAATAAAAAAAACAAGTTTTTTAAATGAAAGTAAGGCGCGACATTAAAACTTAAAACGAACAGAAATTACTCCGTACATGAAAGGGGCTTTTCCTTCCCAACGCCCCGCTCTTTACGCTAAAGTTTGACTTTTTCTCTTTACTCTACATTTAAAACAGTAAAAAACTTTAGCGTAAAGAGCGGGGCGTTGAGAAAGAAAAGCCCCTTTCATATACGGAGTAATTTCTGTTCGTTTTAAGTTTTAATGTCGCTCCTTACTTTCATTTAAAAAACTTGTTTTTTTATTTAAATTCTGAACGTTTTTGAATCAATGCATGTTTTGATTTTGGCTCTCCGCAGAGGAATAATTAAAACGAAATTTGTGTATTTTTTTTTTTTTTTGCTAAATGGCTTTCTCATAATTTTGATCGAATGATTTTGAGAAAAAAAGAGCGGGAGAGGAAGCCTAGTTGCCCTCCGATTTCCGGTTAATTAAAAAGGCAACTAGAACTTTTATTTTTTTTACGAATCTTTTTATAAGTAAAAGATATATGTAACTTATAAATTAGCTTACGTAAAGAACTTTTGTATTCTCATGTTTTTATTACATATATGAGGGGGTTCGCCCCCTCGTCAGTACCTCGCTCTTTACACTAAAGCTTAAATTTTGTCCCAATTCATTAAGAATGACCCCTGAATCACAAAAGCCGCAGAATAAATAGTTGAAATTACTAAAAATACTTTAGCGTAAAGAGCGAGGTATTAGGAGGAGGTGAGCCCCTCATATGGGTAATAATTTCTGTTCGTTTTAAGTTTTAATGCTGCTGCTTACTTCCAGCTGAAAAAAACTTTTTCATATTTATTTTTTCATTGTTTTTTTAGGTAATGCTAGTAAATCCTGCGCTCCCTTCATGGAAATTTTCTTTCCCATGACAAATCCCTCGATGGAAAGTTCCCCCTGCATATCCCCCTCTTCTCAACCCCTGCCTCAAAAAATCCTCCTGAAAACGCCTGTACACTTCCCAATAACCATTACTATATGTAAGCACTGGTCGAAGTTTTGAACTTGTAACCCCTCCCACGGGGACTGTGGGGGAGTAAGTCGTCCCCAAAGACATAGCCATAAGGTTTTTCGACTAAGTTGAATAAAATGGCTATCTCAGAATTTTGATCCGTTGACTTTGGTAAAATAATTAGCGTGGGAGGGGGCCTAGGTGCCTTCCAATTTTTTTGGTCACTTAAAAAGGGCACTTGAATTTTTCATTTCCGTTAGAATGAGCCCTCTTGCAACATTCTAGGACAACCGGGTCGATACGACCACCCCTGGGAAAAAAAAAAACAAACAAAAACAAATAAACACGCATCCGTGATCTGCCTTCTGGCAAAAAATATAAAATTCCACATTTTTGTAGATAGGAGCTTGAAACTTCTACAGTAGGGTTCTCTGATACGCTGAATCTGATGGTGTGATTTTCGTTAAGGTTCTATGATTTTTAGGGGGTGTTTCCCCCTATTTTCTAAACTTTATTTTCTCAGGCTCGTAACTTTTGATGACAAAGACTAAATTTGATGAAACTTATATATTTAAAATCAGCATTAAATGCGATTCTTTTGATGTAGCTATTGGTACCAAAATTCCATTTTTTAGAGTTTTGGTTACTATTGAGCCGGGTCGCTCCTTACTACAGTTCGTTACCACGAACTGTTTGATAAAGTATCTTTATAGTACTTTGATAGTTCTAAATAGTAGACTACCTTTATGGTACGAAATGGCTTTTTTTTAGTTTTTACCGTCATTTTCACTTTAATTTATATAACTGGCTCCAATTTTGCCCCCCCCCCCCCAGAGCTTAACAATTACGCCACTGATGTCCATTCATGTAGATTTCATCAGATCTGGACGTGGTTTTTTTTTTCTAATGTGAAAGAGTTTCTTCAATTTGAAGATGAATTCTTACCTCCAAATGAGATTAGCTATGAGACCTCTGGATTGTTCGGTTGCAATCATGAAAGCGAATGTACATAAAACTTGAAGATGAATTCTTTAATTTGAAGATAAATTATTACCTCCAACAGAGCCTTAAAAATCTCATGCTAAATTGACCAACATGGCAAAATCCACACAGTTAGAAAAAAATGCCAGGAGATCCTACTTTATACCGGGAAAGAAGCTCAAGAATTAAAAGTAAATACAAAACAAAGAGAAAAAACGAAACATTCAATGCAAATATACAATAGTTCTACAACTGAAACAAATAATATAGCTCTTGTCTAGTCTGGAAGGTAATGAAATACAAATATCAACTTGAACAAAGAGAAAAAACGAACAAAACAATGAACAAAGAGAAAAAACGAAACATTAAATGCAAATATACAATATTTCTACAACTGAAACAAATAATATAACTCTTGTCTAGTCTGGAAGGTAACGAAATACAAATATCAACTTGACAAATGAAGGAAACCTACTTATCAATCCAAATTGGAAATACTCCTTTACTTTGTTCGCACAAATGTTCACAGGGTTTGCAATACATACGAAACAAAGGATGATTCCAGGACTGAATGGATAATCTGGCTCTCTGAGAGAACCAGAATATTAGAACTTATCTTAATTCGTTAAATCAGTGTTTGAATTCAGTCAGATTCTACGTTTGTATCATTTTTTTTTTAATTTTGAACCCTTCCCCTTAAGGAATGCCGAGCGTCCCTCTCTCTGACACAAATTCCTTGGGGAGGGTACTTGAAATATAGCTTTATTTTATATCTAAATTCATCCTTATTTGTATATATTCTTTTAATTCTGTTTATTTTAGTCTTTGCTACATTTAGTACTAATAACTTAACTCAAAGCAAATCCATAGTTTTGGTTATTCTCGACCCATACGGTATAGAGATAGAAACTTGACTAAGCTGAAACCTAATTTCAGCGGAAAAGTGTCCCATCTCGTCCAAGTTTTACTGTCAGACGTCAATTTTTGTACAAACTGTCTGGCTTCTTATGAGCTCCGTTATGTTTTAGTCTTGCCAGCTAATGTAGATTTGACTATAAAACAAAAAGATCCATTGAAAATAGAAAACATTTCTTCAAGGAGTATTCAAGTACGAGTTAGGTACTTCTACCTGATTATTACTTTTCACAGGTGTGTTCTCTATTTTTTTTTTTTACTTTTTTAGTATCTTTTTTTTCTTGAAATATATCTAATTTTTTTTTTTGTATTTTGCTTGAAAATACAATTTTGGCTTATTATAGCTTGTGAACTTCACTTACCAATGAATTATTATAGCATCCTGTCTCAACTACTCAAGTGCATTTTTATCCAGGGATTTCAAACCTGACTTTTATGCAAACAAAATACTTTTTTTATACTTAATAGCATAAACAATTTGAACTATTTTTTCTAAGAAAACACCCCTTCTAAAAGACTTCACGGGAATCACGCTTTTTTTATAAGAATTTCAAGCAATTAAAAACTCTAATTATAAATCCAACTCCTTTCATCATCATTAACATACCAAATCAAGCAGTATATTTTTTTCCAATTAACTGTGTGATGAAAGTAAGTTTACCGAATCGAAATACATTTTAGCAGTTAAAACAACAACTTTTGGACTGGAAACGGTCAATCAATAAAACAGAGTAGCTCTTTGTCAAATTAAGCAACGTCAAATGTAATCCTTTGTGACTTTGACAGAAAAATTGCATCAGTTCCAACAAGTTAACGACTTAAATCTGGCAGTCTTGCATTATTCATTCATTGATGCGTAAAAGAAGGAAATATATATGGGCCTACACTTCTTCCGCAGGAATAGCATTTCATTACGAGGAAAAGATATTCGACTTAAACCCCATTACATGGTTGACGATTTTCGGGACTCGCGTCATCTTGAGTCACGACCATGCATGCCATGCAAGGTTTCTGATACGCAAGGATCCAACAAGACCAGTTTTTGGCAGTGCGAAACTCGATTCCTACTGTGTTTCCTTTACTGACCTTTTATTACTCCGTGCTTGTTATAGTTTCAACAATATTGTGGCAAACAAAATAGAAAACGTGTGGTTTTTCTGATGTTTCGATTATCCTTGTTACGGGTTTAGCTCATACGGCTGTTTTTGTTATGACTGTTGTAGCCTTAAATTATTTGCTAAGTAGTGAATGCAAGAAAGGAAAAATTATGCTTTCGTCACTCTTCAAGTACATTTGAAAGAGGTTTCGAGATGACAAAAAGAAAAAAAATGGTAGGTACTTTCACGGGTCCTTTCAGACGAAATAAAGTGTTTACTCAAATTATTTTCTTTCTTATTCCTTTTTGTTATGTTACATTTTTATCAATCTTTTTTCGTTTTATTTGTATGTGTTGCTTTAAAAACTATATATTTACAGTTTTTTTTAATCAACATTTTTCAAGCATGACTGGCATTCCTACATATTCTTCTGAAATTTCCTTTTTCTTTCTTTCATCATATAACGAGATAATTCACTGCCATTGACATGCATGGTTGTTACATTGTCAAGGATACTGCTTCTTCTTTTTCACTTTTTGCCTCTTTTATTAGATGAATTTCAAAGCTATTTCCTGTATTTTTTCTTCTTCTAAATTATTCCAATAAGCAGTAGAAATATCGAGTTTAGTATAGAATGTATGGCATTTATTCTTTCAAACATCGCCGTCTTTTAGTATGTAGTGAAGCTACAAAATCCTACTAAGAACTTGTTATAGGAAGGGTAAGTTTTGAGTAAGAGAAGAGGTTGGTAAAAATTTTATCCTTGTCTACAGGCCTTGTTCATCTTTTACTGAACATTGCTATGTTTTTTTTTTAAGGCATAAATAGTTAAAAAGAGCATTAGCAGAGCTGCTTGAGACATGGTAACTTTGTCGTACCTCCAGAAGGCTGCATGATTGCCACGTAAGCTTAAATCAGAATTTTAGCAAAAATTCCAAATAACTAAAGATAGTGCTGTATCATGGGTAAAATTTGACATTTCTAGTATAACGCTACCAGCCAATCAGTTTGCAAACGACGCTCTTAAATCTAGAGAGTTAAGGGAAAATGAAATCCCACTTTTATTTGGTGCAATTTCTTTTCGTTTTAAGTTCGGCCGGATTATTCATTTTAATGTCTGTTCTTTTATGTTTCATTTTTTCATTCGTAGTTGTTACCAGCCACTTAAAGCTTGCATTATATTATAAAGCTATTATTATCTTTTTAGGTTTTAATTGGGCCTATTTACATAGTTCGTTTTTCATTTTTGAAAACGTTTCAAAACGAATGTTCGTTTTTGAGTTGACACAATTTTATCATGGGTTAACAATAAGATCATTTAATCAGTATTTCTACTCAAGCTAAAACGTCGGATTGTAATTTAAAATTTCGACAAAATGTGAACATTCAGTCAAAATGTTCGATCAGACGTAGTTTTGTAAAGTAATTTCTTAATAACATTTTTAAAAGCTAATCCAGAAAGTTTCAATCCAATTGGATCAAAACAATGTTAGGCACATTTTGGGGTGCCATGAATGAATAGAGCCCTTTTTTTTCAAAAATATTTTCTCCTCTTCAACTTGTTTTGCTCAGGATACATGTTCAGTAAATTGTAATCAGATTGGAGACAGAACAAATTTCAGTCTGTTATAGGCATTAATGGCCAATGCAGCCATTTTTTCAGAATTTTTGTCTTCATTAAAGCCCTCCTTGACCGTGCCTAAATATCTTAAATTTTCAAGCCAATCGAAGGAAAAAAAAATTGACTTTTCTTGTATCATGAATCGATGCAAGCATATTTCTTTTTCTTAATTGGCTGAACCAAGGGGACTTCCCTTGTTTCAATCAACTTACCTTCCATGTTTAAGCCAATCGAAGAAAACTGAATTGTTGGCCCGATTTCAGGTGTACCCTATCGATATAACCAAATTCAAAATGCTTTTTCTTCATTGAACACTAGCTTGCTCTGTCTAAAAAACCATAACTTTTAAGCCTATTAGAGACGAGACAAATTTTAGGCCCATTTTTGGACGTCAAAAGTCGATACAGCCAAAATAGGTTTAATTTCCTTTTCCTGCATAGGAATTCATCTGGGGCCTAGGGCTTTAAACGTAATTTTCCAGCCGATTTGAGCCACAAAAATTATGACCCTTTTCTTAAGCGCTATGAATCTTTTAGTCTTTTAGTTTTGGATTATCAAACACATTTAGGTAGCTACTTTCGGTATGGGCTGAATAAAAATACTATCAGTCCAGACCGACCGGAAAACATTTGAAGGCGAAACAACAAGTTATTTTTCATGTTTGTTTTGAGCATAGAGGTCCCGTCGGCCCAGGAACTTGCGAATATGAATTTCGAGTTTTCAAAAAGAAAACGGTTGGCATTTTCGGGTGAACCATTATTTTGGTTTGCTCGGAATGTCGATATGATTTTCTCACTTAAGTAGCAATGATTGGTGCCATTGGGTCAACACCAGCGATATAAAACGTGTCCAGAGTGCATTCTACCTTACTTTGAAATTTCATTTCAACAAGGTTCTGTTCAAGGTCTTTTCTAATGTTTTCTTTAAATCTTCTGAGCTTTTTTTCGTTATACAATTTGATGGCTATGACTTTTCACACTTTCAACATCACAACATCAACATCACAACATGGTCCTCTTACTTTTCGATCTTTATTAACCTTTTCTTCTCTTTAAAATCTCTCCTCTCCCATTCCAATCTTTCGTTCCATTTTTTTTATCTACTCCTTTAATTGGTTTAAAAAAGAACTGATACTGGGAATTAAAGCATGAAAGTACTAAGCGAATAAAAAGGAAAATTTCAAAAGCGGCCAAATATGAGGACAGAATGAAAATTTTCAAGAATGTTTGATCATCCAATTGGAAAAATTAAAATAACTTCCAATTATAATAGATTCCAACAATCTGATCTAATTTCACTTAATTCATACATCTTTCTTGGAGCAAAAATTTGAGCCACTGAAGTTCAATCTTTCCCATTTGTTTTTCTCCCTTTCTAATGACGTTTTTCTCCGTCTTCGTTAAAAAAACATGAAATGGTTTCAAAAAGTCTCTCAATATTTCTAGAACAGCATTTCATAAAGGCCTTCTTTTCCGTATTGCGTCATTAAGCATATGTGAGTAAACAAAGAACACATGGGCATTACAATTAAGACAACATTTTTGTTGTAGCAGTTTCGAAATTATGAAGATGCATGAGGGCCTTACCCTCCTCCTCTTCTTATCAAAATTCCAATATATATCTCTGTGGTGCTCACACACGATTCACGACGTAGAAAATTATATTACAATGTACGAAGCTATCTCTTTATAGAGAGTTGCCGTAATTAATTTTTATTTAAGCTAAATACAGGAATGAGTTTCAAATTAAACATTTAAATACGTTTGTCTATCTTGAAATAGAAATACAAAATTCGCTTACAGTTCGAGAGAGAATCCTCCAAGGAATTCATTAGTATAAAAGCATTTACTCACTTCAAAAGTCACAATTCGATTAATCTGCGGAGTTTCGTAGAAAATGAGTTTATTTTTAAGTAAGAGACCTTGCGGTGTCGGAGAAAAGCTATGAAATAAACGATCACAGAGCAGGGACAAGAAAATGGAAGAGACATTATACAGCTAAAGCTATTAACTCAAAAGAAAAGTTGACATTTCTGTTTATTTCTTGTCAGCAAACTTTTCTGAGCGACACTTCTTTTACCATATGACTTTCTCAAGCTTCTCATAAATGATACTCGTACAAGATTTCGGTGATGAAAATATCCCTTTCCAAAAATTACTTTCGTTGCAAAAAACAAGTGCGTCAAATAAAGTCTTTAATAACAGTCAGTAAATATAACTGTTACAAAATTTTTTAGAACATTCTAAAAATGAACCAATAAATGCTCCTTATGAAGTATATATATATATATATATATATATATATATATATATATATATATATATATATATATATATATATATATATATATATATATATATATATATATATATATATATATATATATATACGTATATTGATGATACATATATATATATATATATATATATATATATATATATATATATATATATATATATATATATATATATATATATATATATATATATACGTACATTGATGATACATTATATATATCATATATGATATATATGATGATATATATATATATATATATATATATATATATATATATATATATATACATATATATAGGATAGCTGAGTTTACGAACTTAGTCAGTTATTTATCCAACACAACGTCTGTAGGAAGGCCCAAAAAAAAATAAAAAAATTTGCAGTTACAGTTACTATAAATGATGATTCTGTGGAACCATCACCTAAACTATCAAACGTGTTAAGATGTGAAAATTGACAACCTGGACCATCAGTTGCGACAACACCAATACGGGCAGCTAAAGCAAAGGCCATTGCTAAAGTATCTGAAGTAATCAAAATCCAAAAACGTGTCAAAATGAACAACAAAGACACGCGCGGTAAGAAGATAAACGAAAACGAGAATTAGAGCGCATCAAAAACGAAAATGAAGAGCAAAGAGACACGCGGTTAGAAGATAAAACGAAAACGAGAATTAGAGCGTGTCATAAATGAAAATGAAAATCAAAGACAAACACAGTTAGAAATACAGCGGCATCGTTATCTTCGTCACAAACGAAGTGTGGCACAAAACCAAGTACATACGTACAAAGATGCCATAAACTCAGTAAATGCTACATATAAGTCCTTGGGACCCTTCAACGGACCATGTGGTACCGGTAAAACATTTGTTTATAAAACCTTGTACCACATTATGTGTGGAGAGAATCAGAAAATAAAATGTATGGCATACGAGAACAGCAGCAACTTTATTGCCATTAGGACTAACGACACACAAGACCTTTGGTTTAAAAGTTCCACTTTCCTCAGATTCTGTTTCGAGTATAAAGCCTGGTTCAAGCAAAGCTTTAGAATTAGCTTAAAAAGATGTTTTCCTACTTGACAAAGCACCCATGCTTCCCAAGTATGGCTTGAAAAATATGGAGTTCAGTTGTTGTAAATCCAATCAGTCCATTGCAAATCCAAACTTGTCATTTAGTGGGAAAATTTTAGTAGCTGGAGGAGATTTCCGACAGTGTTTACCACTTCAACCCTGAAGCAACCGCAATTACACATTCGATTTATCAATAAATAAAAGTCTTTGGAAGTATTTCAAACATATTTTCTTTGAGAAAGATATACGGGTTGATCTTGGACAGGAAGTATTTACAAAGTACATCCTTCAGTTGGGAATGGAAATCTTCCTAAAAATCTTCTTAATGAAATTGAATTACCGGAGGACATAATTTCCAGCGGCAATTTAGTTGAAGAAGTTTTTGGAGAATGTCTGTCTAAACAAAGTTTCAATTTCATGAAGGATTGAGCTATTTTAGCTTCGATCACCAAAGAAGTTAGTAAAATAAATGCGAAAATTGTCGATCATCTCCCAGGAAAATACAAATCGCATAAACGTTAAGATTCCGTAAAATATATAAAAAAGGAAGAATTAAATTTACTCCAGAATTCCTCACTTCAATAGAAACTGCAGAATTAACACCGCATGACTTAAAAATTAAGAAAAATACGATAATCATGTTTTAACGAAACTTAGATATTTCAGAAGGGATGTGTAATGGGACCCGCCTTATCGTTACTGAACTATGTAACCACACAATAAAGGCGAATATCATTACTGGGGAAAAAACAGGAAAAGAATTTCACATTTCTCGACTTATATTGGACTCTAATAAGGGTCAACTTGGATGTACTGTTCTACGACATCAGTTTCCACTTCGACTCGCATTCCCTATGACTATACTTAAGTCGCAAGGGCAAACTTTTGAATTTGTTGGTGTCGACCTTAGTACTCCAGTTTTTAATCATGGATTGTTATACTTGGCATTTTCTCGAGTGAAAAGACAACGTAGCTTAAAAGTTCCTGCAAATGAACGAAGAACATGTAACGAAGTGTGGAAGGAAGCCCTGACAACTACCAACAAAAACATTTTTGTTACAGTAAAATTTCTTTTTCTTAATTAATTAAATGATTAATAATTATATATATATATATATATATATATATATATATATATATATATATATATATATATATATATATATATATATATATATATATATATATATATATATATATATATATATATATATATATATATATATATATATATATATATATATATATATATATATATATATATATATATATATATATATATATATATACATATATATATATATACTAGCTGTTGGGGTAGCGCTTCGCGCCACCCCAACACCTAGTTGGTGGGGGCGCTTCGCGCCCCCCCCCAAGCCCCCCCGCGCGCGTAAGTCGTTACGCGCCATAATAGTTACGCGCCATTGTAGTTTTGTCCCTATGTCCCACCTGTGAATATAGATATATATATATATATATATATATATATATATATATATATATATATATATATATATATATATATATATATATATATATATATATATATATATATATATATATATATATATATATATGGTTTTAACTACGTAAAACTTGCGAATATACAACATTCTTTGCTGTCCCATTGTCTTTGCATATAAATAGATTGTCAGGTTTACCGACTCTTGAACATGCAACATATAATGGTCCATGGGAAAACAATCTGTATTCAGATCTATACCTCATGATTCTAATGATTGCCCTTGAGCTTTGTTGATGGTGATTGCTAATCGACCATTCCCTGTCCCGGTGTCCCGGTCGTCATTTACATCCCCCTGTTTCCCCCGGTGTCCCCGTTGTAGTTGTGTCCCTGTGTCCCGGTCGTCATTTATATTCCCTGTGTCCCGGTCGTCATTTGTATCCCGGTGTACCGGTCTGTATATACATTCGTTTTTTAGTTTTGTTTTTCTCCTTTATTTTTTTCCTTTTTTTTCTTTTTTAGTTTATTTAGATTTTTAGATTTTTTAGTTTTTTTATTAGTTTTTAGTTTTTTTTTCTTTTTAGTTTTTTTGTAGTTTTTACCTTCTTTTTAGTTTTGTTAATTTTTTTTTTTTACTTATGTCCTGGTCGTCATTTATACTCCCTGTGTCCCGGTGCTTTGTTGATTGCTAATCGAACATTCCTTTTGTCATGGTCGCTTTCTCTTTGAGTGTCGTCATTTATTTTTTTCTTTTTTAGTTCTTTTAGTTTTTACCTTTTTTTAGTTTTTTTTAGTTTTTTAGATGAAAATTTTTTTTAGTTTTTTCCTTTTTTTCTTTTTAGTTTTTTATTGGTTTTTACCTTTATGTTAGCTTATTTTTCAGTTTTTTCCCTTTTTTTTTATTTTTTTTTTTTATTTTTTATTTTTTTTAGTTTTTACCTTTTTTTAGTTTTTTTTAGTTTTTTTAGTTTTTTTAGTTTTTTAGCTTTTTTACTTTTTTTTATTAGTTTTTAGTTTTTTTGTAGTTTTTGCCTTTTTTTTAGTTTTTTCAGTTTTTTTTTTAGTTTTTTATTGGTTTTTACCTTTATTTTAGCTTATTTTTCAGTTTTTTCCTTTTTTTTAGTTTTTTTTAGTTTTTAGTTTTTTTAGTTTTTTACCTTTTTTTAGTTTTTTTAGTTTTTTAGTTTTTTAGCTTTTTTATTTTTTTTATTAGTTTTTAGTTTTTTTTGTAGTTTTTGCCTTTTTTTTAGTTTTTTTAGTTTTTTAGCTTTTTTATTAGTTTTTAGTCTTTTTTGTAGTTTTTGCCTTTTTTTAGTTTTTTTAGTTTTTTAGCTTTTTTATTTTTTTTTATTAGTTTTTAGTTTTTTTTGTAGTTTTTGCCTTTTTTTAGTTTTTTCAGTTTTGACGTGATCCAGTTTTTTCAGGTGACGTCACCTGATCCACGATCCACAGATCCACAGACAACTTATTTTTATATATATAGATAGTTTTTTTTTTTTACTTATGTCCTGGTCGTCATTTATACTCCCTGTGTCCCGGTGCTTTGTTGATTGCTAATCGAACATTCCTTTTGTCCTGATCGCTTTCTCTTTGAGTTTCGTCATTTATTTTTTTCTTTTTTAGTTCTTTTAGTTTTTACCTTTTTTAGTTTTTTTTTTAGTTTTTTAGATGAAATTTTTTTTTAGTTTTTTCCTTTTTTTCTTTTTAGTTTTTTATTGGTTTTTACCTTTATTTTAGCTTATTTTTCAGTTTTTGCCTTTTTTTTATTTTTTTTTTATTTTTTATTTTTTTTTAGTTTTATACCTTTTTTTAGTTTTTTTAGTTTTTTTGGTTTTTTAGCTTTTTTACTTTTTTTATTAGTTTTTAGTTTTTTTTTGTAGTTTTTGCTGACATCTTCAAAAACCATGTGCACGTTTTTTTATGGCTTATGACAGGAAATATTGTCAAGTATAAGACCATAGAAAACACTTAATTTAAATCTAACTTGCTTTACATTTTTACAAGAGAGGAAATAAGTTTTTGAAGTATTCTGACCACCTTTTTTTCAGAAATATTTAAGGTAGAAAACTGCAGAGTAGTGTGCCAATTTTGACACAAACGCACTTTTCGTAATATCTCTTTCATTGAGTCATCGTCCTATTTATTTCGCTATGCATGGTAGAAGCAATGCCTGTTAGCAAAACTAATCAAAGAAGAAGCTTTAGTAGAATATGAACATCGTCAAAAACTACTCCAAGATAAGCTCGTTCAATAGATCAGGGACAATTTTATGGATGAGTTTGAATGCCAAACAAAAACTCCTCCGAGGGAAAAATTGAGAAATTGATGACGCCTAAAATCATAGTACCGTACGAAATCTTAATCCAGCAAGAGAAAGAATATCTAATCCAGTACTGTCCAAGATTTTGTTTAAACAAGCGGAGTCAGTCGTAGAATTTCAATTAAATTCTTTTTCTTAACTCTACAAATACGTATAAATACCAATAAAAAATACAGAAAGCCAAGGCCCCCTCGGCTCTGGAACGCTCCTAGTCTAGGGCAAGATATTACACTTTTTTAGAATACAAAGAATCAGAATAGACCAATTATAGTGATAAAAAACAAACAAAAAGTATAGTCTGTCTTGTAATTTTCCAAGATCACATCAAGTTCTTTTCTACTTTTTTTTCATTTATAGTTTAAAAGCTATATTTACTGGCAGTCATAAAAAGAGAAAATGATTATCAAAGCAATTTAAATAACAAAAAATCTAAAATTGAAAAGTACACTTCCAATTATACTCCGTCTCTCTAGCTAATCAAACATTCGTTGTAACGAACTGTATGTAAGGAGCGACTTGGCCTAATAGTAACTGAAACTCTAAAAACCGAGTTTTGATAATAATCTATTTAGAAAAAGAAATGGTCTTTTATTCTTATTCCAAATATGTAAATTTGATAAAATTCAATTTTAACCACCAAACCTAAGAGCCTGAGAAAGTTTACCTAATTTTTGAAAAGGGGGTCAAACACCCCCAAACGTCTAGCAACATTAATGAAAATCAGACCATCAGATTCAGTATATCAGAGAACCCTACTGTAGAGTTTCAAGCTCCTATCCATAAGTTTTTTTTTTTGTTTTTTTTTTTTTTTTTTGTTTTTTTTTAGAAAACCACTGATGCATGCATTTTTTTTTTCAGGGACATTTTTTCCATTGTCTTGGTTCATGTTGAACCAATGGCCTTAGAATATCGTAAGAAGTCTCATTCTAACAGAAATCAAAAGTTCCAGTGCCCCTTAAGTGACCAAAAATATTTTAAGACAACTAGCTCCCCCCCCCTCCCACACTCTTTTTCCCAAAACGATATATGACCAAAATTTGGAGATAGCCATTTGATTCAGCATAGTTGAAAGGTCCAATAACTATGTCTTCGGGGATGACATGACCCCCCTCCCAGAGTCCCTAAAAAAGGAATGTTGTTCATATATAGTATTTATATATAGTATTTCCCGTTGTTCACATATAGTATTTGTTTTTAGGGAATATGCAAAAACATTACGGGGGGAGTTGAGGGAGGAGAAGAAAGACATGATTTGAAAAACATTCCGAACTTCAATAATTTTTTTTTAACTAAAGCAACAAATAACATTAAAACTTAAAACCAACAGAAGTTATTCTGCATATAGGGGGATGCCCCCTCGTCAACCTTCGCTCTTTGCACTAAAGTTTAACTTTTTGTCACAATTCTTCAAAAAAGACTGCTCAAACATAAGGCCTGTTGAATTTGAAGGAGAAGTATTTAATAAGAACTTTAAAACTTAAGCGAAAAAAAGAGGATCGAGGAAGGGGAAGTGCCCCAAATAAACGGAATAATTCCTGTAAGTCCCAATATTACTCCTTAATTTCAGTTAAAAAAAAATTCTTTTTTTTTATTTCATAGTAGCTAAGAGGCAATCAACGAAAAATTACTAAGCCATAGACTCAGTCATTTAAATACACTTTCCTTTATAATACTTTCGTTCAAAGCACTCTGTCTCCTCGGAAGCTCCAACAAAAAAAAAAAAAAAAAAAAATGAATCTTACATTTATTTGCAAGACAAATTTTTTTACTATCCAAAACTAATAACTACTTTTATATACCGCCTACAATAAAAAAAAAACAACAAAAAACTACCAGATGAAAAACACTTTCAACTGGAGTAGTTAAACTAAGAACATAGTATTTTTGGGTGTTCTACATCCAATTACCGAAATTCAGTATCTTCCTAGCCATTCTGCATGATTTCACGGTGGGAAAAATACTTTTTACTCCAAAATCTCACTATTTACCTTAAATCCCCTCCCAACCGAATTACTCGCTATTACTCTAGATCCACTCAAATGAAAAATCCGTCTTTATATCACTTTTCATAAAAAGCACGTTCAACAATTCGGCAAGGTTCCCTTTCATCATTTTAACTTTTAGTTCAATCATTTTCATACATTTAATCATTGCAATCATTTTCATACAAAATATTTAATCAACAGAAGTCGTGATCTTTAAGGGAACAATGGTGCTTCTGAGAGTCCTCTGGTTTGTTATATAGAGCTTTAACCAGATGTCCCTATTTTTAATAGTAGATTCTATTAGTAATAAAGTAGATTCTTGTTGAACCGATATTTGAAACCAAGCAGAACTAATTAATAATGATAAACAATAATGTAAGCCTTGAAAGACCTTTTTGGAGTCGAGAAATGTGAATCGAAACCAAAACTGTAGGAGGTGGAAACACAACTTGCGATGTGAAAACAGAAAAAGATCGACATAATATAGATCTTTAGTACATAACGTATATCTAACACTTATATTATACGAAGGCACCATCTAACGAAGGAATTAGCAGATGCTTCGGAGCCGTAATAATACGGAATATTTATTATAATAAAATCTGGACGGTTGAACATCTCTGGGGTTTTAACTTGGTAGACCTGCTAAAACGTGGAATAGAATTGTTATCTCTTAAATCATTTCACATACCTTATTTAAGCTCTTGACCTCAGTCCAAGATCTTCTAAGCTGATTAGTCAGTGCAAGAACTGAACCAGCAGAAGATACATCTTGTATCTTGAATACAAGCGTATCACCTTGGCTAATCAGTTGTGCCACATCTGGCTCAAGAAGGATCCAATCACCAACCTCATGAGATACAGAATGCCACTGTTTTAGACGTTCCAGCATAAGCTTGATCGCTGATTTAAAGTCACTAAGCTCGCCAATTGGAGGTTGTACAGATGGTGATGTAGGAGAATCCAAGGATTGTAGTCTTTGACGAAGCACTTTCGGAGATACCCCATGATTCATCTGGATAAATAAAGAAACTAAAACTAACATCAAAAATATTTTAAGTTAAATTGTAGGAATTATTTTAAGTTAATTTATAGGACATTATGAGAATATGGCTAGAAATATAGAGTCAAAATCAGCTTGAACAAAACTAACAGGGTGTCACCATGGAAATCTTACATTCTAGCTAATACATTCATTTAATCTTCATATTTCAAGCTTTGCTCAGCTCTGACAAAACAAAGTTGTATACGACTACGTTACTTACTTGCAAATTTCATTTTAATTCAATTTTAGGCAGGCTTGTGGATTCCTGGCTTAGAAAACAAAGGAATTGTTTTCTTACTTTTTCTACTAAGTAATGTACATAAACTATTGTCTAATTATAAAAGAAATATGCATCTCATTTGCGCATGAGTTAGATTTATTATGTATCTTATCTATATGATTATTTTTACTATAACACTTTCAACTTTTAATGAGAAATTATTTAAACCTAAATTTTGATCAAACAAAAGACAAAAGGGTCATTCTTAGAGATATTTCTTCCGATGATTTGGCAGACTTCCATGCGTCAATGAATAACTATACAAGCATAACTGATCAGGTAATTCTTCCAAATATATTATGATATAAATATTTACAAAGCTATAAACAGATAGAGTACACATGCAACTACGAACATCTAAGTGATGCTTTCACTGTCGCGTTTGGCATAACAGACGAATGCCATTGTTTTACACATAGATACTAAGGAGAAAATTGCGAAGAAAACACACCTTAATCAGATTCGATGGATGACCTAAAAAAAAAAAAAAGAAGCCAATTATGAAAAACTGGGTTTATTGTCGTAAGTGATTTTGTCTAAGTATGACAGCATGAGCTCAGTAACTACCATATTTCTACTTCATTTCAGTATTAGCTACTACTAATGCTAACAATTCACCACAGCACCAAGCCGCCTGAGGCCAACACAGCTACATACGCTCCTCCATGCTCCCTATCTATTCAAAGCCTCTGTACACCTTCCCAGGAAGTTACCATTTCCTCTAAATATTTTCTTACGACACCCTTCTGCCCCTACTGAGGACGAGCTGCTTTTCGTTTAGCCCTAAACAGTTGGCCAAAAAGGACCTTTTAATATTAAAGTAAATAAAAACGTAAAAACCATACAAAAACGCATGATGATTCCTTTTAGGTAGATACGAAATAAGTTTAATTCTTTATGATGAATAGCGTCGTCATAGGGACATCAGTTCTTTTCTCCAAAAGTCAGATTTTTCTCCAAGTTTGTCTTCTCTAGAGCTTTTTGACCCCAATTTGTCCACTACGAAAACACAACGAAAAATATACAAGAGCGAATATACGTTTATTGTTTTCTTTATTTTATATATTTTGCTTCTCCACCTTCACCCGGTTTACGGGAAAGCAAAAGTTCAGGCACAAAGCCAAGATTTTATTGCGTATCAGAGCATAAAAACGAATTACAAAGCATAAATTCAAGCCTTCTTATCAATTAGCTTATTCCTATTCTATGTCAGCAAATTACTTTGCCTTGATTATCATGAAAAGTAAAAATTAACGAAAGTAACTTTACCTTCCTAGGACTTGTAACTGGTGTATCTGTTTCAGTTTCAGAATCCGAAAGATATTCTGCAGGTGTTACAGCTTCTGAGCTTGAAAATTCAACAATATCATCAGTCTCCTTATCACTTGCATAAAAGCTCTCTAGATCATCGTTATCATACTCATCTGATTTTGAAAATCCACCTCTTCCTGAGTCTGGCGTAATACTAAGGTCGTAAATACTTCGGGGTGTCGCGACATCCTTTTCATGACTTACATCAGATTCTTTTTCAGATTCTGATAAGCTTAGGGTCATCTGGGAAATTGTACTTTGTCGGTTTGCGACTTGAATATCTGATACTTGTGTCTGTGTATAGTAGTCACGTGACAACTTTGAGGACGAAGACTTGTCCATTTCCTCTTCCTTAGATAAATTTGAAAGAAGAGTAGACAAATTATTCTCTGAGAGATGGCTGTTCTGACCCAAACTTAATGTTGTAATTGCTGACAAATGCACAGCAGCAGACACGTTTCTTCTCCCGTCAGCAATGTCTTTTTCTGATTCAAAGGGCGAGTCCAGTGCTTCATCTATTTCAGGTGACGAAGGAATGTAGTGAACTAGCTCCATTTCTGCTCTTTCAACAGATGGTAAACGTGAAGTTGCGATTTCAACATCAGTTAAACAAATTTCATGAATTATATCTTTAGTAATTTCAATAGAATTAACTACAATCTCTTTTTCTTTAACTTCAACAACTTGACATTCATTTTCATCCTCTAATGGCTCAATTTCAACGATACTGTCATTTGGAGAAAAAGACACTGACTTTTTACGTTCTGGAGCTTGAATAGGGCTCTTTGGTATATTATCTTTTACTACATCGGACAGAATTTCACTCATTTTATCTTTTTCATTGCTTTGAGATATTAGGTCAGTGAGTTGAGTAACAACTTGACTGATTTCTTCAACTGACATCTGACTTGTTGTCACGTCATCTATTGACTCGTTCAATCCCATTTCTGATGGCATAACTTCCATGAAGTGACTTTTTTTGGATGAAGGTGTGACATCTGGAGATTTAGCAATTGAATCATCGCTTGACAAGGAACTAGCTGAGCTACTATCGTCCCCAACAATTGAACTATTCTCGTCATCTTCAATAATAGTAGTGACAAATCTTTGATAACCAACAGACTGGGATGATCGTTCTGTTGCTTCATCATCATTATCATCAAAAGCCTGATTTGAGTAGCCACATGACTCCACATTGTCATAATCTCCTTCTTCCTGAATCGGAAAACTTTCTTCTCTGCTGACCTTTTTATGTTCAACGGATAGTGGTCCTTCCTTCGCCAAAGACATTTCCTGAAAATAAATAAACCTTAAATTCAGACATAAAACACTGCATCCACTATTGCTAGACACTTATGGGGTATAATAATTTTGTTTCAGCTATCTTTAAGTTATCCGAACAGGATATTGATTTATTTGTAAAAAACAATAAATACTTGATGTATCCTAACTCCGCAAGTTTTATAGAGCCTAGTTGACTGTGTAAATACATCATAGTTGGGTGTGCATCCCTTTTAAATTAGAAATTTCTGGTTTGACTTATATTTAGAAGCGATGTCCAAGGCGCCATAACTGTCTTCTCGATATCCATACCTATCTATCGTAATAACAAAATTCACCCAAAGAAATCTTACCCCTGGATAACCTACACCCGGAAAACTTGCCGTCATATATCTTGCCCCCAAGATTTCTGATAAATCACACCGAGAAAATCTGTCAAGAAAAAGTCACACTCAACTTCCTGACGTTGAACTTGCCCCAAAAGAAAACTTGGTCCAAGAACACTTCCCCGTAAAAACAGCCAAACGAAGCTTGCCTCCCAGAAACAATTTTGGGACATAAAAATCAGCTTTCGAATGAAAGAATACAAAAGAAAAATAGGGAGAATAGGGGATATTTCGTTTAAAATTTTGTAACTGGTTCAAAAAGGGGACAGTACTCTCTCAAGACAGTTTTATACTTAATTTAAGTAAACAAATTTTGTGAAAACTGATAAAATGTATTTAAATTGTGTGTAGCCGCTAAGTGGAAAAATTAAACTTATTTATCAGAATTATGTTTACTTAAAGCATAAAAACTGGTTTGAAGTAGGCATATGTTGGATCTACGCACAAGGTCAAGCTTTAAAGCTATGGTTATTCGAGATAAAAGAATTATTGGTAAAAGGGCAAGTAGCCCTCTTCATGAACATTCCCACGCTTCTAGCAATCCTTTTTTGGGTCTACTTGAAGTTAAAAATAACATCTGACAACAGAATCACCATTAAAACAACCCATACACATTGAGCAAATGATTCCTTAGGTATTGTCACATATCAATTAAAAATTTAGTCATTTGTCTCCAACAATTGTATCATGTTGGTTGAACTATAATCTTGAAAAATTCCAAATGAATCAGAAGGAGATACATATAGATTGCTCATTTTTGACACTCAGAGAAACATAGAATAGCTTAAGTATTTCATACTTTTGGTTTTTGGACTTAATATTCATGATATTTCTGAAACTGTTTTTCCAGCTATATATATGTTCATGTCTTGAAGCGAGGAAGGTGTTCCAAGTGATCGACACTTTCTTTCCAAATGAAACTCATAAAAAATTATTCTCTTATAAACTACGAAATTGCCATCTAAATGCTATCAGAGAATCATTTAAAGAAGCAGCGGTTATAAGATGTTTCTTCAATTTTTACAAGTCTATTCATGGCAATCTACAGCAAGATGCTCTGCGAAACACTATAAATCATTCGACTTCTGCAAACATACAAGTAAAATAGTTATTCCTGTTTTTTCCTACCAGTATATAGTTTTCGACGCCTTCAATAAGGAGGCGAAAAATTTTTTCAAACTAGAATCTCAATATTTGACTAGTTTGAGAAAAGTCTTTATTCATTTTGTTCTGAATACGAGCAAAAATTACATCGATTTTTCGATTCTCGATTCGGTGGGAAAACTTGCTAAGCCAAAGCTACCGATTGACCAAGTGTCAAACAAGTTAAGTACTGAATTGGAGCTCTCTACTCAACAGTTGTGCTCCGAATAAAAACAAAAATGAGTTGCGTTCTGATTTGGTGCCAAATTACATAAGTCCTGACTCGGTTAAAAAACCAAAAAAAAAAATTCTGAGTTGGTTGAAAAACACAGTACAAACAGCGGACTGTAATACAGAAATGAGCTAAACCTTAACTAGGCGAAAAATGAACAAAGTCTTGACTAGGTAAGAGCTAGGTCCCGTCTCGTTTCATATACAAGATGAGTTGCATAAAAAGTTCAAGCTAGGGACTGATTTGGTGAAAAAACAATCTGAATCATTTCTTTTGCAAGAACATGTTAAGTCCTGACTCGAAAAAATATAATCCAAGTCTCATCTCGGATCAAACACGCGCTAAGTTAAACTACGGACTTATGTGGTACAAAATCAACCTTTTGTTTTTTACTTACTCGGTAAAAAAAAGAAAAGCGAAGCGCTGACTCAGGGCAAGCACGACCCAAATTCAAGATAGGAACTGACTTGATGCAAATACAAGTCCTAACTCGGTAAAGAAACGAGATAGGTCCTGACTAAGATGAAAAACAGCTCATGTCTAGACTCAGCAAAAAAGCAAGCTAAGTCAAAGCTACAAGCTGGCTTGGTGTAAAAATCCTAGCAAAAAACTATAACAACATCAATAAATTTAAGGTTAACAAATTACGAACACTTAAATCTACTGACAAAAAATGGAACAAAAGAGAATTTTCAAGGTGCAGGATTTTGGTGCGACGGTGCAAATGGAAATTAAGCTAAGTGCAAAAAAAAAAGCTAATTCTTTCCTTGATAATGAGCTTGTCTTGACTCGGTGTATACAGCGAGATTTGGTCTGTAGTCCAAACTGCAAGCAGGTCCAAGTCCTCCCCCATGGCAGCTTTTCGGTTACCAGAAAGTTAGTACCTTGTTTAGATCAGAATCGTGCAACGCTTTTCAATTGGTATGATCTGAGGATCTGAGGAACAAAGTGGCTTCGCGGTGGGGTTGAGGAACAAAGTGGACTCGACGTTATGATGAGCTAAGTCTTTATTCGGTGTACAAATGAGCTAATTTTTTATTCAGTTTCAAGTCCAAGCTGAAAACGAGCTCAAATACTCCTCCCAACTGACAGTCTTTTCACCACAAAGTGGCATATTATTTAGATTAGAAATATGCAATGATTTTCAAGTAGTATGCTCTGAGGAACAATGTGGGACCGCGGACCCTAGCATCACCTGTAATTTTTTAGCAAAACCATAAGTGATATTCCATCTTGTTGGAACAAGAATCAGGCAAGCATTTATAATAAGTATGGTCGCTACAAGCAACCAGCTTTTTATCAGAAAGGCTGGCACAGTACATCCTGTTTTAACCAGAATAAACAAGGATTCTCAATTTAAATGACTTGAGGACCAAAGGAGATCTGCGGCCACTCTACCCCCCCCCCCCTCCACCACCAAAATAACCAAGTCTTGATGTAGTAAGAAAAAACCTTGGCTGCTGAGTTTCAAAGACGTTTAAAAAAAAAAAAAAAAACAGTTTACTCTCGACTTAGTGCAGAAACTATTCAACACATGATTATATATAAAATGAACTAAGCCCCGGCCAAAATATATAAGTCCAAAATATACTAAATACACTTTTTCAAAGTTTTTCTCACTGCCAATTTTTTTAGAAGAAAGGTAGAGATGTGGTACCTTATTATAACCCAAATCCTAAAATGATTGTCAATCTGCATAAATAAAGGAATAAAGTAGACTTGCGGCCCCTCAAACACCACCATCCCTCGCAAATTTTTCACAGCGCGAACTGCAATTGCTTAAACTTATAAACAGTTACATCAATATCGGTTGTGAAAGAACTTCTGCAGACCCACGCCCACGCCAAACCCTTAACCACTACCAACTTTGTAAATATAGACACAAGGGCAATGAAATTCTAATGCTAGCCTAGTCCAAACATATTCTTTCAAATAATGGAAGGCATTCTCCCGAATGATGGAAGGCATCTCACTTTTATTTATATTACATATTATAGTAAAAAGTTTTTCGTGAGAATGAAGAACTATTTGTGAAAGTGTCACGAAAAACAGTTTTCATAAGAACGAAAAACATGAGTGCGAATATAAAAAAAAGTGTACTAAGTACTGTTACAACTTAGCTGAACAACATGAACAATATGGTATATAAGCTCAGTCCAAGTAGATAAAAGAAGCAGTGTGGAACCCCGAGGTACTCCAAATTGTTCTGTTCTAGTCATTTTCGGTCTCCTCTACCTGCTATGATGCGATCTTTTCCAAGAATACGATTTTGTATTAGGAGCACAAAAACTCACTCTCAGAAAAAGTGCAAAATTTACCCCTTGGTTTTGGGTACGACCATATACAATGGGGCCCTGATATTTTAAAAATTCAATTCCCGCTACTTGCAGATTCTCAAAAACAGACTTCATTTATTGTCATACACATTTCCTATATGAAGCCTAATTCTGTCAAATATATGGGATATTTTTCATTATATTATGTGGCCCTGTTTTGTATTTTATAATTCAACAGAGGATCAAGGTATAAAACCTACATGGTTGCAAAAAATCTTGTTCAGTTCTATTAGGTTATTATATACATTATTCAACCGGATTTATGTCAGGGCAGAGTGATTTTCAAGGTATTCACTTACTAATACATATTTCTGGACCAAGGGAAACGATTCGAGGATTGAAAATCATCATTTCATAAGTATAATTTTACCTGAATCATGCCAAGTCTTGAATTAAGCCTCACTTGTAACCTTTGAACTCTTTCAGCTGTTTCAACAGTTTTGGTTCCGGTCCCTTCCAAAAAAGCTGGATCACACAGGCCACAAAAAGTCTGAAAATCTTCAGAAATTCTCGTCATGACATTCTCGTGAGTAACAAGCTTTTCTGCAGACTCCTGAAAAAAAAAATTACTCAAAATAAGGGTTGGTCAAGCCAGTTATCAGATGACTTGATTAAATAGAATGGTTTTATATAACTGGTTAAAGTGTGATTGGTATTACGAAGGAAAGAAGTAAAAGAAGAAAACGAGGTAAATTGTTTTCTTTAGTATTGTAAAACTTTATTTTTTTGCTTTTATTTTTGTTAATCGCAAAATTTGAGTATTTAAACTCTCTCTCTCTCTCTCTCTCTCTCTCTCTCTCTCTCTCTCTCTCTCTCTCTCTCTCTCTCTCTCTCTCTCTCTCTCTCTCTCTCTCTCTCTCTCACTCTCTCTCTCACTCTCACTCTCTGTCTTTATGTATGTCTCTCTCTGGCTATATTTTTATAGCTATATATTTATGTCTCTCTCTGGCTATATTTGTGAGGGCCAAAGACCCAAGCGAACGATGGAAGGCCGTAAAAAGCTAACGAAGCCGGCACAGCTAAAGATCCCGCAGATATATATAGAATCAACGAGTGTATGAATGGGCAAGTCATATTGGATTTGCGAGGAGCGAATGCCCAGGACAACGGAGGGAGGTTACGATCCGTGGGCAATTTCTATGGTAAACATCTAACAAATCTTCATACACTTTTTGGAGCACCCATGCTTCAGAGCCATAATCTTGGTTTGCAGACTTATTTTCCTATTCTCCCAAACTTTTTTTAACTGTGAAAAAAAAAACACCCAGAGCTTTGGCTATTCTAGTTTTAACATCTTACACCTAAATATATAATTTTTAACCGTTTATACGTTTAACAACAACTACCTTACTTTTTGAAAAAGAATAAGATAAACACATTTTGAAAGAAAAAAAAAACGAAGAATTATTTTTCCACCAAGAATAAACGGTATTCAATGCTGTATATGCCAAAAAAGAGGAACTTAAAAGTACTATATCAAACATTCTGAAAAGGTGCCTTAACTTTTGATAATACCAGAGAAAGTTTTATGCGACAAAGACTAGACCGTCTGATGTCAATTTGCTGACATATGTATTAATCTAAATACTCTGCGCTCTTAATAAACAAAATACGATTGAAGTTTTAGAGTGAGAACAGGGGCAATAGGAATAGAACAACATGGCAACAGATATGCTCTATATTTATGCTTTTTATTGTAGGCTCTCCAAGGGACCTGCCACGTCTGAAAGACGCTCGTAACGAAAATTCCAGTTTGCTCACAAATTCTGGAGCATGAACAAGACGATATTTTTATTTCTCCTTACTGTTTTCACAGCATGTCTAACAAACGCCTTTGGGGAGGAGAGCTATGAGGATTATGAGGATGAGGATTATTACTCTGAGGTAATGGCAATACCTTATGTAAGAGTCAAGGATTAACATAGAAATTGGGAATTGTTATCCAACTTTAAAAGCATCATTTTTGTTTTGGACATTACAAACAGTTGTTTTGTGTTGCTTTACTTATCATGGGGAAGATAGGACAAACATCCACCTATCCCATAGCCATGGGCATTCATGATTATATTGGAAAATAAACAGTTTGATCACTGACTGTCTAGCTATTTATTGCACCTCTAATTGTTTTGGTGTTTTTTTTTATTTACATTGGTGTTGCTAAAATCCTATTTTGTTACCTTCTAATTCATTTTAGAGCTATCTCTTTATATGTACTACCTGTTTATACATTATGCATAAACAGTGAAAGCAGGGGGTTGGTTTTGACTTGCAAGTTTTACGACATCGCATTTTACAATTTGTCTAAATTTATCAAAAAGCCAATCCACAATAAAACTTTTACTTATACTGACATTGAGCCCAGTCCAAAAACCAGCATCATAAGAGTCGAAAGTGATTGGGGACAACATCCCCTTCCCAATCCTTTTTTGCCATCCCACCCCTCTCCTCTGTACATTTTTGCCATCTGATCTGAGCTAGGGTCACATGTAATGGCTAGGCGCCGTAAATAATAGAAATGATCAATTGTTTACAAATAGTTTTTACAGGGAAAAATAATGGGATTGACTTCATATTTGATCTGGGGTCTGCGATTGCCTCAAAACTTTGAGATATGGGCCTAGAGGGCCATGTATTTTGTTGGAGCGGGAGAACGGTTTCAGAGGACCCAAAAATTGTGTGTCCCTAACCAGTTTGAAACTTAACAGTTGTGAGTCCTAGCGCTAAGAGGAACCTAACGTACAAAAAAAATTGCTTAACAGCATCGGCCAGCCAAAAATGAGGCCCAAAAACAATTTCCCGAACAACTCGAAAGTTATATCCTTAAGTCCTTAAGGCTAAGGCGACCCAGATGCTGTACTATTCCTTCCAAACATGGGAGCCAAAATAGAGCCAATTTTGTTATTCCTATCAGGTTGAACCTTAAAACCGTAAGTCCCTGCGCCAACGGACCCTCATGTACAATAGGCAATTTTAATTTGGAGCCATGAACCTAAAAATGGGAAATTTTTTAGATTGGCTTGAAAATACTATCTTAAAGCCATTTGGCCATGGGAGCCCCAATGATAAAAAACAACAACTGCATTTTAAGAATTTGTTTGCCTGAAAATTTAGTAGAAATCTCCAGAGATATTCTTTGTACTATTGGCTTGAAACTTTTGAGAGTTTCAAGCCAAAGAATGGTATTAGGCAGCCCTGAAATAGGCCAAAAAACTTGTTGTCCCTGACCAGTTTGGAACTTAGAGCCGTAAGTTCTTGGGTCTAGAGGAATCTAACGTAGAAAAGAAACTGTCACAATTTTAGAAAATTTAGAGTTAGAAAATTTAAATAAAGAAGAGAAGAATAATAGACTACGTAAACAGGAGGATTTCTGGATCCATACTCTTGGTACAGCTTATCCTTTTGGGCTAAATGATCGTGTAGCAAAATATGGTGACATGTCTCAGGTTGTTGTTAAATGTATTGATGGTTTTATGGACCATCCTTCTTTTACTTGTCCTACTAAACGTAAAAAACGATCGAGAGGACATAGGAAAAATAATAGAAAAAATGAATTAGATTTACATATGCTTTCTATAGATCTACGCCAGCTACTTGAATCTAGGGGTATGATTTCTGTAATAAAATGTCTAAATAATTTATCCAAGAGGAATTTAATCAAACTTTTCTGGATTGTTAAGAATAATACAGCTCTTGAATATAATTTTAAAGTAATATGTGATACAATTTGCATTCTAACTAAAACGAAATTTATTTCAAAAAAGAAAAAGTTTGATAAGATTGGTAATAAGGATAACAGATTATATTTACCTATTAATTTTACTTGTAAGCAGATTGAAGATATTAATTTACCAGAAATTTTAAATCAGCGGCATGTGAAACAGGCCCTTCCTAGTAATTTGAATTATAATGATAGTCCAGTTTTAACTTATAAATTTTCAAAAACTATTGGGCAAATTATTTTTAATTATAATTTAATACTTAAAAGATTAGATAGTGATATAAATTGGAAACCGGTTTGTAATTGTAAGCAATTTTCCCCATTTGTAAATCCTACTTACAAACATGCTATAACAGGGGACTTGTCAATAATAAAGCAAGATGATCTTCAAATTATAATGAATAAAGGGGCTAATTTCCGTCTTTCTCATCATCTGAAACCATCGAGTGTTCTTGACGGCTTGAAAAATGATTTTGATTTATTTATTGATAAGTGGTGTAAGAAAGAGAATAAAAGTAAAGAGAGTTTTCAAAGTTGGAAGAATTTAATTACTAGTAAAATAAGAAATAAAATATATTCTAATTTAAAAAATAGTAACACTAAATCATTATTTTATAATGCGAAGATTAAACAAGCAATTGCTAATCTACAGAATGAATTTGTAATTGTGCCAGTGGATAAAGCTAATAATAATTTTGCCATAATTTGTCAGAAGCTGTATTGTGATATCTTAAAAAGGGAGTTATGCACAACTAATGTTTACGAAAAGGTAAATTTAGAGGATGAGAATTTAATTGAAAAGACTGAAGAAATACTTTAAAAAAATTTTAATATTAAAATAAATGACAATGATAAAAAGTTCCCTTTCCTATATTGGACTGTAAAATTTCATAAGAATCCCCCTAAACCATGGTTTATTGCTGGAGCAGCTAAATGTCCAACCCGCATTGCTGCTACTGACCTCTCTTTAATTTTAAAGGAAATTGTAAATAAACTTAAAACCTATTGTTCTGGTATTAAAAAGTTTTCGAATTTTAATCCATATTGGAGTGTTAATAATTCACTGCAGGTGATATAGTCTTTAACAATGGTTTCAGCTAAAAGAATTGAGTCTTTCGATTTTGCGACAGTGTATACTAATTTATCACTTAATGTAGTAATAGATAATTTAAAAACTGTTATCAAGAAATCTTTCCTCTTATCTAGTTAAAGGTTCTTAAAAATAGACACTTATAATAAAAAAGCTATATGGACAAATTGCTTTAATACCACAGTTAACTTGAGATGTTACAGCTTGGATATGATTTTTGAGTTATTAGAATTTGTTTTATACAATACTTATAAAAGATTTGGTGGTGATTTGTACAAGCAAATCGTGGGAATTCCCATGGGGGGGGGGGGGGAATGCCAGCCCATTTATAGCTGACTTGTTTTCAAGTCAACTAGAATATAAATATATGAGGGATAAGAATAATCCAAATAATTTAAAACATGTTTTGTCAAATAATAAAAGATATTTACATGATATTTTGGTCTTAAATTGTAAGGATTTCATTGATATTTCTAAAAATATATATCCATCAGAGCTTACTCTTGAACCTAGTCATGGCGCTGGTCATGAAGATCATTTCTTAGATTTAAATGTTAATATTTGTGATAATAATAAATTAAGTTTTAAAATGTATAATAAAACGGATGATTTTGATTTTGAAGTGATTAGTTTCCCATTCCCTGAAAGTAATATACACTCAAATATCACATATTCTGCGTTTTTTCTCACAGTTACTTCGTTATGCAAGGATTTGTAGTAATTATATTGATTTTAAAAATAGATGTAAAATCTTAAGCCAAAAATTGATATCAAGAGGTTTTTCCGCAAATAAATTAACTTGGCAATTTAAAAAATTTAGTTTTCATTATAACGAACTTTTAAATAAATATCAAAAGAATTATCTGGAAACACTTAAAGAAATTTTCAACTAATTTCGGAGGTTCGACAAATGATGATGTAGCGCCATTTATTTTGAATTGTGTTTCTAATAGAGCGGATTTTTTTAAAAAAAAGCCACATGGTAAAGATCAATTCTATAATTGTTTAGTTCATTTTTTTTTTTTTTTTTTTTTTTTTGCAATGTGTTATTACTTGTGATTTGGTAAATTTTATCATATTTAGTTTACCTAATGTTGCTAAAAAGAGGGATAAATTAACAAGATAAGCTTGTTTTGGTCTTACTTGGTTGTTTTACATTTGCTGTTTTTTTTTTCATAGGCATGTATTTTGGGGGTGATACCTGACACGGGGATGCCATGGATATTCTGTGGTAGCCACAACACTTGGCTGGGTAGAGAATTTAAAGTGGCGAAACCCTATAGGCCAGTGTATTCTCCTGATGAGCCCTTGTGTTGGGTTGTTGCCTCCTAATTATTTGTCTTTATTATTTTTTCTATTGTTTGGTAAATGACGACTTATACTTATTGACGACATGACTGCCTGTCCATGGATTATTCTTTATGGTTGATTGTGTTTGGCTATGCTGTTTGACCTATGTGATTGTATGGATGAGTAGGGTTAAGGCCTCATTCAAGTGCTGGTCTATATTAATCACTAATTTAGGAAAACAGTCTTCCTTTTCTCCTTCTGTCTTTTCTTTTCTTTTCTTTTTTTTTTTTTTTTTTTTTTTCTTTTTTTTTTTAATGTGTGTTTGTGCTGTTGCATTGGTGATTTCTCTTTTCATGATATATATATATATATTTATATATATATATATATGTATATATATATATATGTATATATATATATATATATATATATATATATATATATATATATATTTAACTGGTAAGTCCTGGCATTTCTGAAATCATCTCATTGTCCCTTGTCTTATAACCACAGACAGTGTGAGCTTTTGTTGATGTCATGGCGTCACCATAGGTTCGATACAACCACCCTGGGAAAAATACGAGTTATTCCTTAAAGTTGTGACCTAATTAGATCGTTTTTGTGGCAAGAAATGTCAATTTGCCGGCTTTAAGAAGAAGAAAAGACTATGTAGCCGATTTCAAGGCCGGGCCCTGGCACTCGGTAGGCTTGTATATATTGATTCTCTTTGTCACTTCTCTTCTAACTGCAGATAATGTGAACTTTTTTTTTGACGTCATGGCATCAGGTTAGGATTGATGCAACCACCCTGGGAAAAATACTAACAAGGCATACAATTCTAACAAAAAGATTTTTTTAAATAAATACACGATTATGCATTTAAAGGGAGTATATACATTCGTTATTCGTTTGTCTTAAGTAATGAGGTGTCAAATAAGCATTAACAATTGAGTTAAGAAGGTATGGCGTGAATTTAATTCCTCCTTCCTGTTTAATGCATGAAAAAATCATTCACTTTATAGGATTATTTTCTTCTGGAACTCGTATATATAACGGAACTCATGTGATTTTTTCTCTCTAAAATTAAGGGTCTAAACGAATTTGGCATAATCATCACGTTATTGTTTAGTTTTAAGTCATGAGGGATCAAATCAGCAATTACAACTGAATTAAGATATTTAGGCGTGATTTCAATTCCTTCTCCCTCTTAATCCTTCACAGTAATACATTTTATATGATTTGTACTCTTCTGGGATTCCTAGTGATTTTCACTGTTGCTTCTCTTCTAAGCAGAGACTTCGTCTACAATTCGATCTGATCACCTCTGTCACAGCCTTTCAGCCGTAAATTATGCTATTCATTTTTATTCATCATTACCTCAGATATTTTTCCACGCCTTTGCTTTAGCTGCTTATATTTATTGATCGTCTTATATAATTTCTTAAGACGTCATTGATACCAAAAGAGGTCTTTTCGGGTTTCTAACCACAGATGGCGGTACAAGATCTTCGTTTACAATTCGATGTGATTTTCCCTGTCATTTGTTCCATGCCTTTTACTTTAGCTGTTGCGATTCTCACTTTCACTTGTTTTCTAATCAAATTTATTTATGCTTCATTTTCATCAAGCAATCCCTTAAAACATTTTTTTCATGCCCTTTGCTTTAGATTTTTGGATAGGTCTTGTCGCGTTTGATTGTCCGGGATGTTGGACAAAAATTTATTCTTGTTGTTCAAATGACGTATCTTTTAATTAGTTTATGCCATCTTTGTAGGTTTGTGCTGGGCTTTGCATCACATTTTATTGGCCTTGAAGATTATGATGGTTTTGTTCTTCTAACATAATATTTCTTTCTTCTTCACTTTCATTTTTGACTTTTGTTTTTGACTCACTATAATTGTCACTGACACAAGTATTCTAAGTGTATCTAGCTGCCGCTTATATTCTGACCGCATATTTCTTCTAACCCGATATTTCTCTGTTCTTCACTTTCAAATTTTACACGTTGTAATTGTCGTTGTCACAAGTAATCGACACGTATAGTTCTTTGTTCTTTATTCTTCACACGCATATTTCTTTGTTTCTTTGTTTCTTTGTTCTTTCTTTGGTCTAAGTTATTAATTTGTCCACTAGGTATCATGAAACTGCTGAAAACGTGTTTAACAAAAAGACTCAATACACTTGATGTTTCTTGTGAAATTTCGCCTGCATCCTAGACACTAAAAAAGACACAACAAAAACTAATGCAAATATGACATATGTATGCTCTTGAAATGCATTCATAAATATGACGTCACTCATGGTTTTTTTTTTCAAAACTAAGGCTCTTAACGAATTTCCTGACATTCATGACCTATATAGATAGTCTTTTAGGACAAAATCCCAGACAACCAATTTTCCAAACAAAATATGGAGCTGTTTTCGAGAAAAAAAATACAATTATTACTCGTTTAAAGAGACTATATATATATTTCACTGTATTAAATAAAACTTACATTCGTTATTACGTTTTCATTTCCTCTTAGTTACTTTTGAAACATCATTTATATTTGATATATTTTACTTATATGGTCGATATAGTGTAAGCAATTAGAAACACTGAAATACAAGTTTTTACTCGTTATTAAATAATTAAAAAATAAGTTTTTTCAATTCAAAGTAAGGAGCGACATTAAAACTTAAAACGAACAGAAATTATTCCGAATATGAAAGGGGCTTTTTCTTCTCAACGCCCCGCTCTTTATGCTAAAGTTTGACTCTTTCTCTTAACTCTACTTTTTAAAACAGTAAAAAAACTTTAGCGTAATGAGCGGAGCGTTGAGGAGAAAAAGTCCCTTTCATATTCGGAGTAGTTTCTGTTCGTTTTAAGTTTTAATGTCGCTCCTTACTTTCAGTTAAAAACAAAAACTTGTTTTTCTTATTTAATTTCTGAACATTTTTGAATTAATGCATGTTTTGATTTTGGCTCTCCGCACATAAATAATTAAAACGAAATTTGCATATTATTATTATTATTATTTTTTGGCTAAATGGCTTTCTCATAGTTCTAATCAGGAGATTTTGAGAAAAAAAGGAGCGCGGGAAGAGGCCTAGTTGCCCTCCAATTTTTTGGTTACTTAAAAAGGCAACTAGAACTTTTAATTTTTTACGAACGTTTTCATTAGTAAAAAATATACGTTCCTTGCGAATTAACTTACGTAACAAACTTCTATATTCGTATGTTTTTGTTACGTATATGAGGGGGTTCACCCCCTCATCAATACCTCGTCAATATGTCTGTACACTTCCCAATAACCGTTACTATATGTAAACACTGGTCAAAGTTTATAACTTGCAGCCCCTCCCATGGGGACTGTGGGGGAGTAAGTCGTCCCCAAGGACACAGTTATTAGGTTTTTTCGACTATGGTGAATAAAATATCTATCTCAGAATTTTGATCCGGTGACTTTGGGAAAAATGAGTGTGGGAGGGGGCCTAGGTGCCCTCCAATTTTTTTGGTCCTTTAAAAAGGGGACTAGAACTTTTAATTTCCATTAGAATGAGCCCTCTTGCGACATTCTGGGACCACTGAATCGATATGACCACCCCTGAAAAAAAAACAATAAACACGCATTCGTGATCTGTCTTCTGGCAAAACATGCGAAATTCCACATTTTTGTAGATAGGAGCTTGAAACTTCAACATTAGGGTTCTCTGATACGCTGAATCTGATGGTGTGATTTTCGTTAAGTATGACTTTTAGGGGGTATTTCCCCCTATTTTCTAAAATAAGGCAAATTTTCTCAGGCTTGTAAGTTTTGATGGGTAAGACTAAACTTGATGTCATTTATATATTTAAAATCAGCATTAAAATGCGATCCTTTTGATGTAACTACTGGTATCAAAATTCCATTTTTAGAGTTTCGGTTACTAGTCAGCCAGGTCGCTCCTTTCTTGAGTTCGTTACCACGAACTGTTTGACTAATACTATCCTGGTGTTCATTAATTGACGCACCATAAAACCGTTTTTTTTCGTTAGTTTCTTTAAGCTTACCGTGAGACAAGACAAAGAGAAGTGACAAAATGGATAGAAAATATATAATTTGGGCTATATATTTTTACAGTATAGAGGGTGTGTGTTGGTGAAGGATTTGGACAGTGAGAGGTTAGAAAACAATTCTTACTACATAAAATGCAGAATAATTGTACCTAGCACATTATGCATGTAGACCCGCCATACTTTACCCCCATCCCCACGCCCTAATGTGCAAATATATAGCCCAAATTTGTTTCCAAAGTATTATATTTTTATCTTACTTTGGTAAATTTCATTAGTAAATTTCTTTGGTAAATTTTATTTCATTGAGCGTTGGAGAAACATATTAGAAGAACATTAGGTAGGGTGTTTATCATACAAGTACGACTATTCTTAATACGGAAAGGCAAAGAATGCTCTTTATTGACGCTGTTGCTTATATTCTCTTTCCGACAAAGAAAAGGCAAGATAAATGAAAATATTATCTTTTTCAAGGTAATGCAGCGTGCCAAGACATTTTCCTCGCTTTCATTCATTTTCCATGCTCGTCGATATACGAAAAAACACCAATCATTTTGCAGCACCATCATATTTGTTTAGGACAATTTAAACGATTGTATTTAAACGTCTCAATGAAAAATAGATGTTATGCACATTAAGGGAATGTAGTACCTTTTGGAAGTTACTATATTGTCTAATATATGCTGAAAATCAGGGAGGGGGGGAATTAAATACCAATAGATTTTTGTTTTCCCAGCCTGTTCTTACGCTCGGGCCTTGCGAATTTTAATTTTTTGTTTTTTCACAAGTCAAGCTTTTTCCATGGAAACTCCAACACGGGATTTTTTTTTGTCTTACTGTTAATCATTGTTTTACTATTACCTGGATACTCCGAGCTAAAAAGAATTCTCAGTTTTGGCTTTTAGGTATTATTATACTTTTGTGAGGGATTATTAATTTGGAGCTCCAGGTCAACACTTTAAGCACTACGAGTTGAACCTTCAGAATTCCAGCACTAAAAAGCAAAGTTCCTGGAGTCGAATCCTTGGCCCTGAAAGGCAGCCCAAGTATTCCGACAGTATATATCTGAAGTCTTGAAGTCAATAGCCCCCCTCATCAGAATTTGGTCCAAACTCGAAGCTCGAAAGCGGTGGTTAAATTCTTATGATGCGTATTAGTCAAAATAACGCACTAAAATCGTTGGAATCGGTAATTTGAATAAATACAAAGAAAATGAACTTTAAAGATGAACAATATCAAATATCAGTCTACACGCCAAGAAATCAAAGAAAATAATTCTGAATAAACGAAATCGCGGTATTCAACAATTAATGTTGGTTAAAACCAGTCTTGAACGGTTAAGGAGACAGAACAATTCTTTTCACAAAAAGTAAATAATTCCAGAATTTGGGAAACGTTGCAAAAATTGACAATTGGAGGTTAAAAATATAGAAATGCTTAGTGAAAGTCCTCTTGTTTCTTAAATATTAGAGGATATTGACGAATAGCAAAAGTAACGAAGAAAAAAAACGGATTTTTGTGATTAACGTTTTTGAAAATTGGAAATTCTGAAAACAAAATTCAAAGACCCGCAGCACAATAACTTGGGAAAGCATTTCTAAAATAAGACACAAGCTGAATGAGCTAATTCTTATTACCAAATAAGAAAGGTTCAAATTATTTAAGAGCATTCCAGAGACAGAGCAATTCCAATGTTTCGCAATAATCGTGCTTGAGAAAAGGGACCAAGGAGCCTTCTTTGCAGGTTCTCGTCTCGGTTCATAAGTTTTTGCCAAAATAATGTTGATCCCGACCATGTTCTAAGTTTCCGCACATGGGCAATTAAATAAAATATTACTATGATGCATAGATCTTTTTTTGTCTAAATGTATATAAAACTTCCAATGTGAACATTATTACTAAATATGTTGTAGCGTCCAGTCTATCTAACCACTCTAAGGACATCTAAATGTACATCAATTTACCAACTGCGCGGCACACATATATGCTTAGCGCAAGGTATTTGCCACTGTCTTCAGTTTTTACACATACCCAATTGTAATTAATCCACATATGTTATTGACGTAATTTTGTCCCCCAAAGCAATAACAACAACAAAAGTTCGATCTGCTGCTATTTTTGTTGCAGCTTGAATTCTGCTGGCAGTACTACTCCAAATGGATATTTTTGTATATTTTAAGACAGGTTTGGTGGATCAAATCACCCAAAGACTAATAAATCTTCACCATAGTCTGTTTTGATTACAGCCTAGCTTTGGAAAGTGTCAAGGAGCTTTGTTGTGGTCAAGTCACTGAGCTGAATGCCTTCGTCAATGTATTGGCAAAATCTTGCAGCGTAGTTTGCAATGCATTCAAGAAACAAATCGTTCCCACCACAGAAAAGAAGCTACATCACACTTAGACACGGTGCTTTTAAAAAGTCTTTGTTTAGTTCTTGCGGAGCCACTTGTCAAAAATTTTCAAATTCCGATTTGTTTCAAGCTCTAAATAACAGTTAAATCTAAAAACTTCACCTAAAGTTGACGTTTAGTTCTTTCACAAGCTCCAACGAAGCTATGAGCACGTCAGCTCCAGTTCCTGCCTTTCAGTTGGTCATTGGCAGTTACAGAAGCTCTCCGATACCCCCTCCCCCTTATTATAAATCCGGTTGTTGCCATTATATTAAGGTTAAACTATCTGTACATCTTATGTTCAGAAGTATTGTTTTCACCTTATATGCTTTGTTTATATTTTTAGTTTCCTCTGCAACATTACCGCCAAGTTTGATTCTACAAAGCGGAATTAAGCATATTTATGAGTTAAATAACACTACAATAGTCAGGCTAAAAAGAAAAGATGTAACACTAGTGTAATTTTTCCATGACATAAAATCAAGCAATGAGTGAAAAATAGGAGAAACAATAAGTTGGTTCAGCAAAGGTCTTTAAGTCTAGAAAAACGCATAAAACCCTTATTTTTACTTCAGCCTTATGTAACCCCCTCTAACACTATTCTTAAATTTTTAGCTAGATGACACACAGATTGGAATACCAGATTCGTACTATCCGGTCATAACCGAATTACCCGAGCTTCAACTAGAAGACCTAACACCCCCCAATGAGCTATATGACGATTACGATTACAGTGTGGAAATTGAACCGGATCCCAGGTGAGTTCCAAGTGACCGTTAATATGATCATTCAGTAAATGGTGATAGTCCGAATCGGTCTATTATCTTTAACAACCGAGAATAAGCATGTCTATATCCCAGTGTAGACGATTTTGGTCTTTCGCTGCGTTGACAGCCGAAATATATGCAAAGTTCTTTAGATCTCAGCTAAGCTTACGAATAATTCTATTTATAAGTTTTCTGTTAACGCTTAAATCCACGTAAATCCCAGCGTCGGATACAAAATCGTTGTTTGGAAAGAGGGGGACAACAAAACTTCGCATCCCTCATTGATATTTAACCCTTTATTAAATGTCCTTCAACTTTCTAAGGTGCAGGGCCCGGGCACGTAAAACTAACCTCTAAATCCGCCCCTGTTTAAGCCAAGCCCTCAGAAAACATTGATCAGAGACATCGACGTTCTTTTAGGCACTAGAGAAAAAAAACGGCATTAGACTTTACAGTCTCTACCGACGGTGCTTATCTCCATTTCTTGGCCCTTCAGCCAGGAAATGGAATGGGGGGTTGGGGGCCAACCATACCGTGCTTTTGCACACCCTTCCTGTTTACCTTATCCAGATTTCTCCAGGTACCCATTTAGAGCTGGGTCGACTCTGGCTGAGCTTACAGAGTCACGCCACTGCCCCGTCCCAAACTAAATAATTGAGTACACCAGGATTCAAACCCTCGCTGTCTCAGGCAAAGGATCCTGAATCCAGCACACCTATCCACTCGGCCAGGAGGGAAAAATCTGGTTTTTAAGTAATTTGTTTGTTATGCAATTTGTTATTCAGCTTAAAAGCTGTGTATCACAAACTATGTTTTGTATCAATCTAGAAATCATCTACTAAATCTTATGTTCGAAGGATCCAAAATTAGAGTAAACACTCCAAATTTGCATATAGTAAAAATACATTGAAGCCATAAGCCTTCAATGTATTCTTATTATTTATTTATTCGTTCTCAGAGTCACTTCATCGGAAGGGACAGTTGTATGAACTTCGAGGGAGGCTCATTCGATTGGAAATTGAAACTTCTAGTGCCCTTTTAAAGAGCCAAAAGTGATCGGAGGGCAACCAGACCCCTTTCCATCCTTTTTTCTTCAAAGACATCCCATCAAAATTCTAAAAGATCCATCTCGTTCAAAATATACTAAAGGTCAGATAACTATAGCTCTGAGGGAGCACAACTCTCACAGCCCAAGTGACAAGAACTTTAAGTACTGAAGATTATTCATTGTTTACATCTAAGGTTTTAATTTACCGGGAAAAGGTGGCATCTTTGATCCTGCGTCTCCAAAAAGGCTTAGGGTATTAAGATGAAGGTTTTAGAAGATGTTGAGAGGAGTTCCAAGCAAAATCTGCAAGGTAGTTTTCAAAAGTAAGCGTCAGTAATATTTAAGGAACGACTAAGGATGTTAAGTTGAAACTTTTAGGGTATGTAGATGGGGGTATTGAAGAGTGATCAGAGGGCAACCAACCCCCTTGTCTTTTTTAGATGCCGCTTCCCCTGAACACTGATTGAAATTTTTAAAAATATATTTTGTTCAAAATAGTAAAATGGTTTGATATCTATGTCTCTGGGGATACCATGGCCCTCACAGGCCCCGGGGCAAGGATTGTAAATTTTACAGTTCTCCCATTATCTGCATTAAAGGCTTATCATTGGAAAAAGGTGGAATGTTTGATTCTGGGTGTGTTCAAAGAAGCTAAGTGTATCATATTTTGACAAGCGATCAAAATTTTGAAATAGCCATCTCGTTCAAAAAAGCCAAAGGTAAAATAACATATGTCTCTGGGAATGATACGACCCCCTCGTGCCGTGGATGACTGTAGGTTATGCAAGCTGTCCATTGTTTATATATAAGGTTTGTAATTGGGAAAAGAGGGCATGTATGATCCTAGGTCTCCAAAAAGGCTTAGACTATTCAGATGGAACTTTCAGGAAATGTTGAAGCGGATGTCAAACAAAATAAAAGCACACTATATGCAGGATGGTTGTGAGAAGGGCGAGTCAGCAACATAAAAAAGACACTATGTGCATCCAGGTTATCAAAAAGACGTATCCACAATACCTTAGGAATGGGTTAGGGCATTAACTTGACAGTAAGTGCGACTACTTGCGACTACGACTACTTCCAACAGCGAATACTTGCAACTGCGAATACATGCGACTACAAGTATTTGCAACTGTGATTACTTTTACGTGCGACTACTTTCAGGAAACGCTGAGAGGTTTCCATGCTGGATGTCAAAAGGACGTATCGGTTATTTTTTAGGCATTAAGTCGAAACTTCATACCCTTAATACCTAAAAACCTAATACCTAAAAGTCAAACTTCTAACGAACAGAAATTAAAATGAATGGTCAAGTCGCTAGATATTTTTTACGAGCTCTTTCTTTAGAAAGATACAAAAGTTGCTCAAGCTTCTGGAATTTTTTTTTATAAAACCAACTGGCGAATCATTTATTCATTAATTGATATTGATTTTTTTATTTTTTAGTACCCCAATGCTGGCATGTTTTTAGTTGGCCATGCCAACGACCTTACAATGAATTCTTTTTGCTCCTCACTTAAAGTAAAGCAAATTGCTAAAATCCAAACGACTCGGAGAAATACCTCTCTTGATGTTATTTTAACTGATATGTATAATTGTTACAGTCCTCCCTCAGCTTTACCCCCATTCCGTGGGAATTATCATCTTTAAATTTTTTTATCCCCCTCCTCAAATTTTAACCATTCTTTCTCAATAACTTACAGCACTTAACGCCCTCTTCAAAATTCTGGTCTTCTTTCTTTTGGTATGTGGCTGAATATGTGACTGAAAATTGGTCTGATATTTATAGTTAAAAAAAATCTTGATGAGAAAATGGCTTCGTTCCACAAAAGCTAACTGATAAATATCACATTTGTTTCCCATAAAAAAGATTTATTAGGTGCCCCAGTGATAAATCCTTTATTAATCAAACTTTATTAATCAAACCAAATTGAAGCTTTTCAAAAATGGAAAACTGGATGAAGCCAATGAACTAAGAAAATCAATTAAAAGAGAAATTCGTAAATTGGCCGATCGTACTACAAAATATGGTCGAAGAATTGTTCACTAATAAACCAAACAAGAGCTAAAAGCTCATATGGCGCTTATGACGAGGCAAGAAGAGCTAAGAGCCAAGAGCTCATATGGTATGAGCTCTAACAAAATTCTAAGAATCGATAGATTGATTTAAAAGGAAAATCAGAGGCTTAATGCCGGTCAGGATTTAAAATAAGAGCTCTGAGTCATGATGTCCTAAATATCAAAATTCATTAAGATCCGATCACCCACTCGTAAGTTATAAATACCTCATTTTTTCTAATTTTTCCTCTCCCTTTAGCCTCCCAGATGGTCGAATCTGGGAAAACGACTTTATCAAGACAATTTGTGTAGCTCCCTGACATGCCTACCAATTTTCATCGTCCTAGCATGTCCAGAAGCACCGAACACGCCAAACCACTGAACCCCTCCCCCCCCCCCAACTCCCCCATAGAGAGCGAATCAAGTACGGTTACATCAATCACGCGTCAAGGACATTTTCTTATTCTATCCACCTAGCTTCATCCCGATTCCTCCACTCCAAGTTTATTCCAAGATTTCCCCCTCCAACTCCCCCCAATGTCAAACGATCTGGTCGTGATTTGAAATAAGAGCTCTGAGACATGGATTCCTTCTAAATATCAGATTTTATTAAGATCCGATCACCTATTCAGGTGATCGGATCCGTTTACCCAATTTTCACGTTTTTCAAGAATTCCGGTTTCCCCCTTCAACTCCCCCCAATGTCACAGGATCTGGTCAGAATTCAAAAATTAGAGCTTTAAAGCACAAGATCCTTCTAAATATCAAATTTCATTAAGATCTGGTCACTCTTTCGTAAGTTAAAAATACCTCATTTTTCAAAAGTACCCCCCCCCCCCAACTCCAAAGAGAGCAGATCCGGTCCGGTTATGTCAGTAACGTATCTTAGACAGGTTTTATCCTTCCCATCCAGTTTCATCCTGATCTCTCTGCTTTAAGAATTTTCAAAGATTTCCGGTCCCCCCCCAACTGCCCCCCAATGACGCTGGATCCGGTTGAAATTTAAAATGAGAGATCTTAGTTACGAGGTCCTTCTAAATATGAAGTTTCATGAAGATCAAATCACTCCTTCGTAAGTTAAAAATACGTCATTTTTTCTAATTTTTCAGAATTATCCCCCCCCCCAATAGAGCGGATCCGTTCCAATTATTTAAATCACGTATCTAAGATTTCTGCTTATTTTTCCCACCAAGTTTCATCCCGATCCCTCCAATTTAAGCGTTTTCCATGATTTTAAGTTCCCCCGCCCCAAACTCCCCCAATGTCACCAGAATCGGTCGGGATTTAAAATAAGAGCTTTGAGACACGATATCCTTCTAAATATCAAATTTCATTGAGATCCGATCACCCGTTCGTAAGTTAAAAATACCTCATTTTTTCTAATTTTTCAGAATTAACTCCCCCCCCTCCCAACCACCCAAAGAGAGCGGATCCGTTCCGGCTATGTCAATCATGCATCTAGGACTGCTTATTTTTACCGCCAAGTTTCATCCCGATCCCTTCACTCTAAGTGTTTTCCAAGATTTTAGGTTTCCCCCTCCCCCCAATGTCACCAGATCCAGTCGGGATTTAAGATAACAGCTCTGAGACACGATAGCCTTCCAAACATCAAATTTCATTAAGATTGATTTTGACCAACCGTTCGTAAGTTAAAAATACTTCAATTTTTCTATTTTTTCCGAATTAACGGGCCAACCCACCCACCCCCCATCCCACCCCCAGATGGTCAAATCGGGAGAACGACTATTTCTAATTTAATCTGGTCCTGTTCCTGATACGCCTGCCAAATTTAATCGTCCTAGCTTACCTGGAAGTGCCTAAAGTAGCAAAATCGGGACCGACAGACCGACAGAATTTGTGATTGCTATATGTCACTAGGTTCATACTAAGTTCCATAGAAATTGGTAACTCCGAGGTTAGAAAGCTGTGTGGCAGGAGGCTTGAGCAGCTTAACTTCAACGTACTCGAGCCCCCCGATGTTACTGCCAATAATCTAAATAAATTTATAGCTTCCATTGTCCAGAGCCTTCCAGCATTGTCCGATCAATTACGAACAGGAGCCCTACCCCCTTCTTTTCCCACTGTTTCACCGTCTGAAATAGAAAGAAGAATTACAAGAGCTAAGAACTCATATGGCACTTGTGACGAGGCAAGAAGAGCTAAGAGCCAAGAGCTCATATGGTATGAGCTCTAACAAAATTCTAAGAATCAATAGATTGATTTAAATGGAAAACCAGAGGCTGCCGGTCAGGATTTAAAATAAGAGTTCTGAGTCACGATGTCCTTCTAAATATCAAAATTCATTAAGATCCGATCACCCACTCGTAAGTCATAAATACCTCATTTTTTTCTAATTTTTCCTCTCCCTTTAGCCCCCCAGCTTGTCGAAACTGAACAAACGACTTTATCAAGTCAATTTGTGCAGCTCCCTGACACGCCTACCAATTTTCATCGTCCTAGCACGTCCAGAAGCACCAAATTCGCCAAATCACTGAACCCCTCCCCCCAAGAGAGTGAATCCAGTACGGTTACGTCAATCACGTATCAAGGACATTTACTTATTCTATCCACCAAGCTTCATCCCCATTCCTCCACTCCAAGTGTTTTTCGAGATTTCCCCCTTCAACTCCCCCAATGTCAAAAAATCTGGTCGGGATTTGAAATAAGAGCTCTAAGACATGAATTCCTTCTAAATATCAAATTTCATTAAGATCCGATCACCTATTCGTAAGATAAAATTCCCCTAATTTTCACATTTTCCAAGAATTCAGTTTTCCCACTAAAACTCCCCCCAATGTCAAAGGATCTGGTCGGAATTCAAAATTAAAGCTTTAAAGCACAAGATCCTTCTTAATATCAAATTTCATTACGATCTGGTCACCCTTTCGTAAGTTACAAATACATCAATTTTCAAAATTACCCCCCCCCCCCAACTCCACCAAAGAGAGCAGATCTGGTCCGGTTATGTCAGTCACGTATCTTAGACAGGTTTTTAAACTTCCAATCCAGTTTCATCCTGATCTCTCCGCTTTAAGTTTTTTCTAAGATTTCTGGTCCCCCCCCCCCGCCAACTGCCCCGCAGTGACGCTGGATCCGGTTGAGATTTAAAATAACAGCTCTGAGAAACAATATCCTTCCAAACACCAAAGAGAGCAGATCTTGTCCAGTTATGTCAGTCACGTATCTTAGACAGGTCTTTATTCTTCCAATCCAGTTTCATCCTGATCTCTCCGCTTTAAGTTTTTTCTAAGATTTCTGGTCCCCCCAACTGCCCCCCCCCCACCAGTGACGCTGGATCCAGTCGGAATTTAAAATAACAGCTCTGAGACACGATATCCTTCCAAACATCAAATTTCATTAAGATCTGATCAACCGTTCGTAATAGTTCAGATAACGGGCCCCCACTCCCCCCAGATGGTCAAATCGGGAAAACAACTATTTCTAATTTAATTTGGTCCGGTCCCTGATACGCCTGCCAAATTTCATCGTCCTAGCTTACCTGGAAGTGCCTAAAGTAGCAAAACCGGGATCGACAGACAGACATTGCTATATGTCACTTGGTTAATATCAAGTGCCATAAAAACTAAGAAACAAGTGTTTGTCCTTTGGATATCCCGTTTCCTCTTATTAGTGCCTTTGGTGACTTCCTTTCTAAGCTCTTGTCTTTCCTGTTTAAAGAGATCACAGAGTCTGGGCAAATTCCAACAATTTGGAAACGGGGTTTCGTAACCCATTTGGAAAAGAACAAGAGCTAAGAGCTCATATGGCACTTGTGACGAGGTCGGAAGAGCCGAGAGCTCATATGGTACGAGGTCGGAAGAGCCAAGAGCTCATTTGGACGAGGTCGGAAGAGCCGAGAGCTCATATGGTACGAGGTCGGAAGAGCCAAGAGCCAAGAGCTCATTTGGCACTTGTGAGAAGGTCAGAACCTAAAGTTAAACTTTATAGCACAAGATCCTTCTAAATATCAAATTTCATTAAGATCTGGTCACCCTTTCGTAAGTTACAAATACCTCAATTTTCAAAATTACCTCCCCCCTCCCAATTCCACCAAAGAGAGCAGATCCGGTCCAGTTATGTCAGTCACGTATCTTAGACAGGTTTCTATTCTTCCCATCCAGTTTCATCCTGATCTCACCGCTTTAAGTATTTTCTAAGATTTCCGGTCCCCCCAACTGCCCCCCCCCCCAATTACGTTTGATCCGGTTGAGATTTAAAATAAGATATCAGAGTTACGAGGTCCTTCTAAATATGAAGTTTCATGAAGATCCGATCACTCCTTCGTAAGTTAAAAATACGTTATTTTTCTTATTTTTCAGAATTACCCCCCCCCCCCCCCGCAATTGAGCGGATCCGTTCCAATTATGTAAATTACGTATGCAAGACTTTTGCTTATTTTTCCAACCAAGTTTCATCCCAATCCCTCCAATCTCCACCAGATCCGGTCAGGATTTAAAATAAGAGCTTTGAGCCACGATATCCTTCTAAAAATCAAATTTCATGGAGATCCAATCACCCGTTCGTAAGTTAAAAATACCTCATTTTTTCTAATTTTTCAGAATTAACCCCCCCCCCCAACTACCCCAAAGAGAGCGGATCCGTTCCGTTTATGTCAATCATCTATCTAGGACTTGTGTTTATTTTTCCCACCATGTTTCATCCCGATCCCTCCACTCTAAGTGTTTTCCAAGTTTTAGGTTCCCCCTCCCAACTCCCCGCCCCCATCACAAGATCTGGTCGGGATTTAAAATAAGAGCTCTAAGACACGATATCCTTCTAAACATCAAATTTCATTGAGATCCGATCACCCGTTCGCAAGTTGAAAATACCTCATTTTTCTAATTTTTAAGACTTACTCCCCCCCCCCAACTACCCCAAAGAGAACAAATAAGTTCCGATTATGTCAATCATGTATCTAGGACTTGCGCTTATTTTTCCCATCAAGTTTCATCCCGATCCCTCTACTCTAAGTGTTTTCCAAGATTTTAGGTTTCCCCCCTCCAACTCCCCCCAATGTCATCAGACCCAGTCGGGATTTAAAATAAGAGCTCTGAGACACAATATCATTCCAAACATCAAATTTCATTAAGATCCAATCACCCGCTCATAAGTTAAAAATACTTCATTTTTTCTATTTTTCCGAATTCTCCCCCCCCCCCCAGATGGTCAAATCGGGAAAACGACTATTTCTAATTTAATCTGGTCCGGTCCCTGATACGCTTGCCAAATTTCATCGTCCTAGCTTACCTGGAAGTGCCTAAAGTAGCAAAACCGGGACTTTAGGTTTTCCCCCTCCGACTCCCCCCAATGTCATCAGATCCGGTCGGGATTTAAAATAAGAGCTCTAAGACACAATATCATTCCAAACATGAAATTTCATTAAGATCCAAATACCCGCTGATAAGTTAAAAATACTTCATTTTTTCTATTTTTTGCGAATTAACCGGGCCCCCACTCCCCCCCTCCCCAGATGGTCAAATCGGGAAAACGAATTCGGGAATGTCGGGAATTTCTAATTTAATCTGGTGCGGTCCCTGATACGCTTGCCAAATTTCATCGTCCTAGCTTACCTGGAAGTGCCTAAAGTAGCAAAACCGGGACAGACCGACAGACCGACAGAATTGGCGACTGCTATATGTCACTTGGTTAATACCAAGTGCCATAAAAACGGAAAGACGGGTTTTGAGGGCGTTCGTCCTATTACTCTTACTACTATTTCTCGAAACTTTATGAAGGATTCCTCACAGACTGGCTAAAGAAAAAAATCCTCCCTCTTACTCACCTAAGGTAATTCGGGAGCCTAAAATCTACTTCTACTTCCCACTACCTCGTTTCTCTTATTGACCACATCGGGAAAATCCTCGAAAAGCCTAGTTTTCGGCTAAATTTAATTTCCATTGACCTTCAGAAAGCATTTGACCTAGTTAACCACAATATTTCAATTGAGAAACATGTCAGCGAGTTCAATGTTGATCCCTTACTGGTGAAATTGGTTGCCTACTTCTTAACGAACACATCGCAGGTTTTCCAATACCAGAATCATTATTCAAATCCCGTTCCTGTCCACAATAGCATATTCTAAGGTACTCTCCTAGGTCCCCTCCTTTCTTCAATCATGATTAACAGCCTCGCGAAGGGATTTCCTGACCGATGGAAATTTGTTGATGACCTAACGGTTGTTGATGCTTGCTTCCGAAATCTAAAAAGCGAACCTAGGAGTATCCTTTATAGTGTCTTTATTTAAACTACTTGGTGTCACAATTTCTTAAATTTAAAGTGGGATATCCACGTTAAAGACATTATCCATAGAACTAATGTGTCTATCGCCCTCTTTAAGCTCATAAACAAATTTAGCGTCCTCCCTCCCCCTCCTTACGAATTTACACGTCTTTTGTCCACCCACATCTTGATTATGCTTGTCCAGTTTGGCACCCTTGTATATCTCGCGAAGAATCGGAAAAAAATTGGATCTATCCAAAAAAGCCTTGCGAATAATTTTCAATGAAAGCAAGGTGCCATACTCTCTGCTCCTAAAATAAAAGCTAGTTTGGAAATCCTTAAGCGAAGGAGGGTGTCGTTGTGCCTCCGTTTTTGCAAAAAAAAAGCAATAACAAATCCTCGGACAGCACGTATTTTCCCAAAACGTCACTCTCCATCCAGATTACGGCCGTTTCGAGCTGTTTCTGAGCTGATCCCTATTTTGTCCCCCATTCGCTGAGTTACTTCCACATACAAAAAAACTTTTGTTCCCTTCATCACAAAAAAAATGAATAAAATATCCCACCAGTTTCTCCCTTTTGTTTCTCTCTTTTTTTTATTGACTGATGGTGCTGCCCAGGTTGTTGCACTTATTTGCTTCTTCCCTCCCCCCCTCTATTTTTATTTTCCCTTTTAATTTACATATGTCGTTCTCTTTTTGTGTTTATTCACTTATTTTTCCCCCTCCCCTTTTTCACCAGTTTTTATCTTTTTAGCTCTTTAATTGAGTTCATGCAGCTAAATTACTGACACTTTTAATTTATACATATATATATATATATATATATATATATATATATATATATATATATATATATATATATATATATATATATATATATATATAAGGGTATATATATAAGGGTCGAACTCCGAAGTCCGAGTTCGGCCCTTTGTGGGCTTGTGATAGAGATTTTTTAAAAATAAATATCTTAGCTCATTAGTCAATTAAAAATGCTGCTCCAACAAACTAAACTGATTGCTTCACAAATTACCACTTCGTTTCAGAAGTTTTATTGGGGCATCAGTTTCTGTACTTTTGAATTAAATAAAATCAAATGGAAAGGTTTTGACAAAAAAAATATGTCCTTTCATATTAGTAAAACAGAACTGAAAGCCACAAATATAACTGTTCTAAGAAATATTTATTTTCTTTCCAATAACCTTTGTTAGTATTGTGGTTTCAGTAAATTGTACACGGCACTGCTCTTTTAGAGGGTTTAAGGGTGCAGAAGCCCCACTCATGTCTGTGGCATCACTTTTTAGGCACCCTTTAATAACACTGCGCTTTTCTTTTCGTTGAAAAATAAATGGTTCGAAGTACTAGTCGGTGTCAGTAAAGCTATTTGTATGCATGATTCTGATCGATTTTGTCCTAAGGAACACAACAAAAGCTATAGAAGAGCATGGAATCCAATGAAAGAGTAAAACTATCTAGACTTAGAACATTCTGATGATTTGAGTGTCCTAATGTTTGCAAAATGAATGATTTTTTAGAGGTTTTGAAAGTTCTGGGTGATAGACCAAGTCACTTAGACTAGGAATAAATGATTGTGAAGAGGTGATGTTGGGCAACGAGAAGATCAATCAAGTGGATGGCTTTACTTACCTCGGTAGTATTATTATTAAAGATGGGTGATTCAGTGAAGATGTTAAAAGTAGAATAGTCAAAGCCCTGGGTGTTTTCCACGGTTGAAAAAGGTTTGGATGAATAAGAAGATAATTCTGAGAACTAAGATTAGAATATTGAAAACTACAGTAATGACAACGGTCAAGTGTGTTTCCAGAGAACCAGTCAGAGGATAGTTCTGGGTGCCTGTTTGACTGACCGTCTTTCAAACACTAACCTTAACGTAAAATGTGGATCTATCCTACTTTTAGGGCTATAATAACAGAAAGGTGGAGACGGTTTTGAGGATGAAGGAGGGCCAAAGATCGTCCTTTTCGGCCACATATCTAGGGCCAAACAAAAAGCAATTTGTTCCCTAATGGAGTGGCAAGAGGTCGTAAGAAAGGATTTAACGAAAATTGGAACTTCTAGGGAGGGGGTAAAGAAAGAGGCTTTGAATTGGTTTGGATGGGGAGAGGGGCGTGCGCAGCAGTGTTCGCCTCAAACGAATTCGTTCTGCAGCGAGTCGCTGGCAGTAACAGTAGCTGTAGTAGTTGTTGGTATAATGTGATAGTTCCTATTTGCTTTGAATTCAACTTGATTACTGATTTTAACTTATTATACCAGTTTAAGTTTCATCTGTTCATTCAAAACAATTTCTGTTAGTTTTAAGTTTGACTTATTATTTTATTTTATTGTGTCCACTAAGGATATTAACATCAGTCTCTACTTTTCTTTTTAAAAAATTCTTAGAGAGCTTTTTTTAATCAGCTCTTTTTAGTCAGTTTTTTTTTCAACAGTTCGTGGTCACGAATTCCATTTAAGGAGCAACTCGTGCTAACAGTAACCGAAATAAGTTCTGATGACAAAATACACATCAAAAGAATCAGCTTTTTATGGAGATTCCAAATATATAAAACTTATTAAGTTTGAAGTTACCCGCCATAAATGATGAGCCTATGAAAATTTGCCTGATTTTCTTAACAGGGTGAATTATCTAGCTGGAAATTAAAACACGTATTCAGAACATCAGAGAACTCTGTGGCAGAGGTTCCAAATCCCTACAATAAGTGAAGTTTTTTCATTTTCTTTTACTGAGTAGGATGATCACGGATACATGTTTATTATTTTATTTGTTTTTTTTTTCTGGGGTTATCGTATCGGTCCATTAGTCCTAGAATACAGCAAAAAAATATATTAGAAAGAATATCGAAGGTTCTATATCCCTTTTTAAGTAGAGAAAAGATTGCACTTCAGCGTTTCCCGTACCATAAGGCTTCCAGTCCCATCACGGCACCAAACTCGCACCTAAAGAAGCACACAGACAATACAAACAAACAGTTAATATAGAACAGACATTTATTTTAAAGCTCCATTTAACTAAGTTGACTCATTTAAACCTTGATGGATTGTGAAGAGGTTTATAATTGCACATCAGCCATTATGGGAGAGGGCCGGTGGATCTTAGTGTAAGTGGAGGACTTTGCTTGAAGCCTCAAAAAGTGCGTTTTTGTACACAAGTTCCAAACTCTCTGTGAACGTTTAGATAAATATAAAGGGATTCTTTTTTAGGGGGGAGTAGAAATTAATCTCCAAGCCCCTTTAATTGCAAGAATTGTTTTTAACAACAACTGTAACATGGGTGCTGCGGGAATGACAGCACCCCCCTTACTGCAGACAATCCTTTTCTATGTAGCATAAAAGATTACAGTCACATGCTTTCCGGCACAAAAGGTGAAGAGGTGGAGAGAGGCATCATGAGCCCAGCCAGGAAATTTCCCCTCAAGTGCTGCCAGGAGCTTAGTTTTTGCCAATATATCAATTAGAATATTTCTCACTTTCCCATTTATTTACACGATATAATTTCTTCTATGAACGATTTAAGTTCATATTTAAAAAATCTGTTTAATTTAAGAAATGCTAAGCATTAAGTTCCAGCAATTTGACATACTAATGACTATGAAAGCTAGAATCCTAATGATTTATTTTTATTTCTAGATACCAGAAGCCAGATGGAAACATACTTGAGCAAAGTGAAGCAGCTACGATAGCTACTTTCACTCTAAGACCCACAACAACGACAACTCAGGCATCAACTACTACAACAACTGAGACCCCGACTACACAGCATCCTCCTGCTCCTCTCCAGTTTCCACCAATAGAAAGAGGAGACCAAAGTCCTCCATCAGCAATCGAAATTGACGATTTTCCACCTATTCGTGGACCAGTCCCTGCAACTATAAGTCCAAGAACATCGATTTTCCAAACTGGCCAATCAAATATACCAACTACGACTTCAAAATATATATATAGAGCGCCAGGAGAAGCTGGAAGACCAATACAAACAGAAATAAGTGCTGAATCTGAGACTCAAAGACCTCCAACTGGAATACCTTCATCATTTAAGGCGCAATCATGTCCAGCAGGCTGGAGTTTGAGCTTGGACAGACTGACAAAGGTCCACTATTGTGTAAGAACAATAAACTGCACAATAACGTGTGTAGAAGATGCACTAGACGCTTGTTCAGAAATTGAAGGTCAATTAGAAACCCCAATTCCAAGATTGAAGAAGGTACTAGAGTATAGCCGTTTCTTAACAACAAGTATAAAATGTAAGCGGCATCCTGTATATTGCTGTAAACCAGGCTGGTCAATTTTTTGTACGGACAATACCGTGTGTTCGTGTTACAAACGATACGACGAAAGGCCAAAGCATTGGAAGAAAGGGAATAACTGCTGCAAGAGACTGAATTCTACACTGGTAACTATTGAGAATCACAAAGAAAATCGCTTTATTGCGGAATTCGCTCGTCAAACTGTTAGTGATCAACACGAACTGATATGGCTTGGATTCAAACGACGAGAAAAATCTACAGGTAGCAATATTTTTTTTTTTTTTAAATTAAAAATAACGTTGTCAATTCCTTTTACAAAAAGACTTCCTGTACGAGCAATCCAAATATTATTATTTGACATATTATTCGATGGTTTGATATATTATTTGATGGAAATGTTCTTTGATAGTTTCTGTATCTTGTTCAGCAGATACCTTAACAATAATTCCGTTAATTCTATATAAATCCAAGTAAAGCTCAATAGCAAATTTCCAAATAATATAAACTATAAACGCCAATTTTCAATCTTCAAATCTTACTAACATGAGATTTTAAAACAGAACTCTGTTATGTCCATAATATAAAGAGTAGCGGGGTTGCCGCAGTAGCTGCAACCTAGTGAAGAATCCACCGGAGCCGAAATTTAAAAAATAGTTTCTAAAGAAGATGTTTAGTGACAAGCATTTCGGGACTTACACTTAATCAGAAACAGTAATTTTCCGATACAAGAAAACAGTAATTTGAAAATATGAAGGGATTTTTTCAGTATTTCGAAAGAACCTGAAACTACTGTAACATGACATCAAATCGAAATAAAAAGTACACCCTTTAAAAAGCCATTGTCGAAAACCCTCAACTTCAAGTTCGTAGTCTCGCATCAAGAAAAAAAAGGAAAGTCGTATTTGTGCAAGCGTAGCACTTTTTACTTTTTTTATTCGATAGGATCTCAAAAATCATAAGAAAGATTGTTAAGGGGTCAGGTCATTCCAAAAAATATTTTTACATTCGTGTGATTTTTATAAATTCATGTTGATAGGGCTAGAGTAGAGTGCAATATGTAACCAAGAATTGCACTCTTTGTCGCCATTTCCGGTGACAGCTACAACCTAGTAACAAGTAAACCACGTTCCATAATTACTGGTGTTTAGAGAATATGTTTCCAAAGAAACAGTTGGTTGGGAAAAATATCCCAGTTGAGACTCATTTGGATATGGTAACTTTCATTCAGGTTCTATAAAACCGCAAATTGTAATTACAAAAAGAAAAATTAAGAGCCGATGAATGACAGTTTTTTCCGATCTCAGCTTCACTCTCAGGCGAATCGTTCCAGGTTTGCTCTTTCGTAGAAATATATTAAGCAATCTTTTTAATCCTTTTCTATGTCCCTTACTTTCCAAATACTGAGAAAATTTTACCTAGAAGGGGGGAACGACAACTCCCCTTATCTATAGTATAATTTATGTTAAAATTTTAATTGCTAATGTGTGCTTTGCTAAACGGCAATGTTTAGGCATTTTAATTTTCGGCGAATCAAGACAACTTATGAAAGAACATATAGGTTTTGATTTGTCGAAAGTGATGGTAATTGGCAATCAACGTCAGTACGTGGGAAAATTGAGGGGGAGAAGTGCTTCACAATAAATGCACCCGTTCAGCTTGTATGTAGAATCAATATGTATCAATTCGATCAAATGACAAATACAAACAGTACTATAATTTACTGTTTCCTCTATCTAGGAGATAAATTTTATTAAGCACTTTAGAATAACTGTCCCTGTTTGTGATACCGTGTTACACATGGAAATGAATAACAATTAACATTAGGGTTGCAGCCGCTGAAAAACAACTTATGAAAATGAAAATCCATTCGTTTGATACATTTCATGTCCTTTTTTATGACATATCCTTTCTTCTTTTTTCTTTGCACTATCTTTGCCTGTTTGAACCAAAGAATATGCTTCGAAACTATTACTTGTGGAATGATAAGAGGATAAAAATAAGAAAAATTCCAATTCGAATTTCAATTCCTTATTTTCATTCGAGCTCAGCGCATCCTTTACTAATTTTGGAGGAAAGCCTGGCAACTTCCATAAACCGAAAAAAAAAATTCACGGTAATAATCGCAGTCTAAAATCCTTCATAACAATATGCTGCCAAAAGCACTAAACAAATAGTAACTGCTTCACACAAGGGTATCACTATAACCAGTGCCTACCAATTTTTCATACTTTCCCTGTTTATGATAAATTTTGGCAAAAACTAGCACAATCGTTCGTCACTAAACTGGAACCAAGCAGAATGAAAATATCGTTAATTTGAATGTTTGGAATGATGATTGTTTTGCACCTGGTAATAAAACAAAGACGTACAGAAATGTAGATGCAATTAATGCTGCTAATGACAAATTTTGGCAAAAACTAGCACAATCGTTCGTCACTAAACTGGAACCAAGCAGAATGAAAATATCGTTAATTTGAATGTTTGGAATGATGATTGTTTTGCACCTGGTAATAAAACAAAGACGTACAGAAATGTAGATGCAATTAATGCTGCTAATGACAAATTTTGGCAAAAACTAGCACAATCGTTCGTCACTAAACTGGGACCAAGCAGAATGAAAATATCGTTAATTTGAATGTTTGGAATGATGATTGTTTTGCACCTGGTAATAAAACAAAGACGTACAGAAATGTAGATGCAATTAATGCTGCTAATGACAAATTTTGACAAAAACTTGCACAATTGTTCGTCGCTAAACTGGAACCAAGCAGAATGAAAATATCGTTAATTTGAATGTTTGGAATGATGATTGTTTTGCACCTGGTAATAAAACAAAGACGTACAGAAATGTAGATGCAATTAATGCTGCTAATGACAAATTTTGACAAAAACTTGCACAATTGTTCGTCGCTAAACTGGCACCAAAAAGAGTGAAAATATTGTTAATTTTATTTATATAGATTTGAATATTTGGTATGATGATTGTTTTGCACCTGGTAATAAAAATAAAGAGGTACAGAAATTTAGATGCAATCAGTCCTGCCAATGACAAATTTTGATCGCCACTAAACTGGCACCAAACAGAATGAAAATATCGTTTGGTATGACGACTGTTTTGCACCTGGTAATAAAAATGAAGAGGTACAGTAATTCAGGTGCAATTGATTTTGCCAAAATGGCAAAATATTATCTCCAGGAGGAAATTATAGTGTGACTGTAGATTTAGCCCACTATGGCTTAACATTAATTTGGCTGGTTCAATAAATCGTTCAAAATAATATGATGCAACTTCATCAATATCAGCGATTTTAATTAGATCATAATTCCCAAAAACCAATTCCTTATTCATAACTCAAATAGAAGGTAGCAATAGTAAAAACTACACATTAATAATCATAGTATTTTATCATAGAAAGACTTTGTCGTTAAATTTGCAAACACATCTCCCTAAGCATTAATTCTAAGGGATCCGAATAGAATCCTTATGTATTTCACAGAAAAAACTTCCCAAATTACTACACCTCAATACTTTGAAAGAACTAGAGTCCGAGCTTGGCTTCTTATTTAGAAAGATAACAGAAGATCTTTAGTTTATTTACAAGATCTAGAAAACATATGGCAGTGCATGAGGGGAAAAATCTAAAATTAGCGTCTTCCGACATTTCCAGGCCTTGATACACACCGGAAATAAAAATTAAACCAATCCGTTTATGTCTATGTCAGAAAATTTTGAAATTAGAAAATCTTCCAGCAAATGAAGCGGCAACACCGTGAGGAAGATTTATGATATCTAGAAAATACTATAGTAGTATGCAAAAAATAGTGGATGTGATAAAAACAAAAATTATAATAAAACAACGATAATCATTCAGAAAAGATTGAAAACTTTAATCGCGACCAAAACCGTCAGTACTAAAATAAAAAAAAGGAGACAAAAAACATCCATCAAAGCCACGTAAGTATTTTCAAAAAATTTAATTTTTAAAATAAATTATCCAAATTTAAAGGATTTACAGGCAATCTCTTTTACCTGTTAAAAGTGGCACACTTTTTTTGTAAATGCTTTTTTTGTTGTTAGATCCAGTTGTTACATAAAATAAGTTAATATTGTCGATTATCTTTTAAGCATATAGTTGCTGTAGTACGCTCATGTCCCTTTAGTGGAGCTAAGTAATAAAATATAGCAACAAAACTTGCCAGAAAATCACACTTGGCAAATTTTCTATCCAGTCAGTTGATATGAGGAGTTTTGACTTTTACAGGTGATAGATATACTTCTGAAATGCATCAGAAACTACATGCTCGTTCTCATTCCTTTTTTAAATTAGGATCAATCAAGATTTAAAGTTTTCGATTTTTACAATTTTTTTTTAACCTAAAATCCCTCAAAAAAATACTGAAACTTAAAGAAGATAAACAATAGTCTCAAATTTTGCATGATTCAACTTGAAAGATGACCATTAATGAAGTTGGTAGGTTAATACGACTTTAATGTTTTATTGGCAAAAAAATTAAATACTCTGTCAAAATAAAATACCCTGTCAAAAGTACTATGTCACGGCACAGGGGAAGAAAGTACTCTGTCAAAAGTAAGTATTTGGTTAAGTATCGGCGACTAATTTTACACGCGTGTTCTATCTAAGAGTTTTCAGCTAACAGTAATAATAATACGCTAAAAAAAAAGTTAGATAACCTTTTTCTAGTGACAATTTTGACAACCAACTAAAATAAAATATGACCAAAGCCACAGCCAATACTTCATGACATAAAATATGGTTAACATTTGACCAAAAGGTACTATTCAAAATAGATATCTTAAAGTTTGATTTTCTCGTACTAGGATACGATTCAGTGATAGATGAGCCACCGACATATTTTAACTGGGCAAGTAATGCAGAGAAACAAGGAAATTGTGCTGCCATGGTTGCCAGGACGTCTAAATGGACGTACCAGAATTGCTACAAGCCAAAGTCAGTTATATGTGAAGGCCACCCATACCTTTGGCTGGACAGCTCTACTGCAACAACTACGGAGCTAAAAACAGAAAGCCAAGACAGCCGGAAGAGACGGAGAAGTCACTATCAATAATCAATATTTGATGTAGGCTAACTTTTAGTTATAACTAACAAAACTGGTGCGCTTCGAAGTAGATAAACGCTGTTAAGCCTGCTAATTTTAGCTATTCCTCTTTCTATTTTTAACTTTGTTCTTTTCTTTTATAAAACACAGGTTTCAAGAACATTATAAATTCAGATTACAAAAAATCATCGAAACTTAGTTTATAGCTATTCTAATCTATTTACAATTACTAATCAAGTCATTTACAATACTACACAAATACATTAGCAAACTGGTGAAGCTAATAGCTCGCAGCAGTTAAGCATATGCGGTGCTCTATAATCATTGTGAACAAATAAAAAAAAAAAAAAAACAATAGCAAAAAGTGGAATTTTTGTAGTCCTGCGAAGTATCACTAATACTTCCATTTTTTTCTCTCTCTCTCTCTTCAGCAGCAGGTCTATAGCTTTTAAATATTAAAATTTCAAAACTTTTTACAAATATAGCGATAGCGAAGGAGAAAAGTTTTTCTGCAGCTTGAGACATTCCAGAAAAAATGTTTTTTCTTCAAAACCCGTGGAATAGCATTAAAAGGAATAAAAAAATTAAGATTGTCTTAGCTCCGAAAATAAACCTTTTAGAGATTAAATAATGTCTGATTAGTTTAAATCTTTCAGTCATTTTTCCAATACCTTAAATCGAAATTTTTTTTATCCCAACTAAGTTTCCAAAGATAAGTCTGGAAAGTCAATTTTAAAGTTCCACAATCCGATTCCCTTTTTTTGTATTGGAATTTACGATTCATGTCAAATTTTCTGAAATTACATTTGCATATGGCAAAAAAAAAAACTAAATCTGCCTGTGATCTGATGCATATTCTGGGAGAATAAAAAGAGATGGGGATTTTCCAGAATCTGGTCATTTGCACATCAGCCAAAAGGCTGATAGATCTCAGCCAAGCTTGGTGGAAAATTAGAATCAGCGTCCTAAAATTGTACCCTTTGGCTATCCATACATAGATCAGCCTCTTTTGGTGAAGGGTCCCTAAAGTGCTGTCATCAGGAAATTTAATAGAAGGGATTGTAGCACCTCTACCAAACATGCTGGGAAGTAATAGCTAGTGTATTAATTATTTAACTAATTAACTAGCTTATTAGCTCGAATCTCGAGGAAGGATGTCAGCGGCATGTCAAAAATACGTTCTGTGTTTCTTCATTTTTCGCTATTTCAAATTAAGGATAGATGAAGCTGGTTAATCAAGTTCAAGTTCTATATTATTCTTTAACTATACATATTTAAAACTATTCACATAACTTCCCCGGCAGGGAGACTGGCTCGAAAGCCAGGCGACAATACAAACAGTATAAACAAACAAATCCAGAAGAAACGGATGTCACCACACTTCTCACTCTATTTCACACCAAAAAATAAATGCCGAAAAAAATTTATTAAAATTATTATCAATATTTATCCGATCGCTGAAGGGCCGAGAGCTACTCAAAAATTAATATTTACTAATTAGCAGAGCCATGATTTTACTTTTTAATGTTAATAGCGATAGACACTGATCAAAAAAAAATTCATATGTGTTCCAATAATTTGTAATAATATTTTTAGGCGGAAATCTAGACCATTCAGAGACAATGAAAGGCGCAGGAAACTTACTTAAAGGACAACGAGTATTATATGGTCGAACTGAGGGAGGGTCTGGAAAAAATAATTTAAAACAATCTGGTTGCATATCCTTTAGATAACGGACACGGAAAAGTATACATTGAAAAGCTAAAATTTGTCTAACCGGAAAGATATTAAAATAACTGTAAAGACTCTTAGTTGGAGATTTACCAGGAAGAGAAACTGGGGAATAAAATGACATCTTAAGGATTCTCATTGCTTTATTTTGTAACTTCAAAATAGGAAAAATATGTGACTGAAACGTACTCAAATAGATAATCGAACAATAATTAATAAACAAATGAACAAGAGAAAAATAGATTGATTTTAAAGCATAAAAAGGAAGGAAAACTTTAAGACGATGCATTACTCCTACGTTCCTTCCTAACTTAAGCCTTAGGCTAGTGATACGAGCTTGACTGGGTATTTCTCCAAAAAATATATTTCGTAGATGCAATGGGGAAGCGCAGCAGAAATTTCCACAAGCCTGAATGAATAAAAAGTGAGTTCGCCATTGAATATCTACTAGAACAGGGCATACCTCAGTCAAAGAAAATTGGTAGACAGTGAGCGTAAGTTTCATAGTTGTGCCTTTTAGGGGTACTTCCAAGGGGGGAGGGAGGTCACTAGTTATCAAGATGGCTACATACCAAGTAGTATGAGACATAAATAAACTTGGCTGAAATACACTAATGCACTACTTTTGCTAATTTAGGGTTCAGTCCCAATTTTATTTGTGTGAGGAACGGCGAGGAAGCCTAAATGCTTAAAATTAGGGCATATACCAGAACAAGTAGTCAGTTTTCAGCAAAATTTTCTGGAGATTAGTAGTTCCGCGTTGGGTCTGTTTCAGCCTCGATTCCATTTCCGTAGTGGGAGAAGGTCCCTAAACTCTAGTCATTAGAACATTCACCAAAGAAAATTTTCAGGAGAGACAGTCAAAATACACAGTTATACCTTTTCAGAGTCGAGGATCTATTTTAAAGTCTTGTCATGACAATACCTAGAAGGGAGAGTCTGATCCCAACCAAACTTAGAGGGAAGTACAAGCTAAACTCGTGGTTGTAGCTTTTTGTGGTGTGCACCTGAGCTAACCTCTGCGTAGTAGGGGGGAAGGTTAAAGTCTCTTGGTATCAGCCTAATTAATAGGCGGACTAGGAGAATCCATAAACCAAAACCGGTCAACAGTTACACCTGTTTTTCTGAGGGGCCTGCACTCGATCAAACCTCTGTAAGGAAAGAGCTACATTCTTGCATCTTATATCTATCAGGTTTTATTGTAAGCAAGTGCCATACAAGTTTTTAGTTGTTTTTTTGTTTTTTTTTAAATCTAAGTCATAACATCAGTAAACCAAGAGGCTGGGATTTAAGAAAAGCTTTTCCCGAAAGTCACATCGGGCACACAAAACTTATTTCTGAAGTTATCTAACTCCAGTACGAAGGAAAACGTGAAACTGAATACGGAAGTCGGTTACAGGGAACTACAGTCGCATATGCTCCGGATCCAGCCATCATAATTGTCGCAACACTTTACGTGGCAAAGTCTGCCAATAACTAACAAGTCTAGTAGTTATTGGTGTCTAAAACATTTAATAATCGGAAACTTTATATTTCTTACCATTGACCATTTTAATTGGTGGTCGATGCAGCTTTGAACAAAGTAATTATTCAAGACCCTAAAATGTCAAAAAAAAGAATTCAGCCCTCATTTATGAGCAATAGTCTATTTCTTACCTTGCAGAAAGAAATCTCTTCTTCAAAGTTGTTAACAAGGGTGTTTGGCTCACGTCGATTGAGTCCGTCCTCAATTTCAGTCAATAAGGTAGTCATAACATCAAAGTCCGATTGAAGTCTTACACTGAGACTACTCGCTTCTTCTAAATTAGATCTGGCCGTAGCTACTTCTTCCCCAAGCTTAAAAAAATTAAATACGGATACAATAATAATAATAATAATTTATTTTTAACCCACTAAAATTCAAGACAAGTGGAGCAAATAAAAGATAATGATAGAAAAATAACAAAACTATACGACAGATAGAACATATACAACACAACCATATCTCAACTAATGAAAGAACCACTAAAACATAGCACAACTATAAAACGAAAACAGGTGAAAACTAACGAATAAATAAACGAACTAAAGGGAGGAAGGGGCCCAGAGATAAAACATAATCCTCTTCGAATTTTGAGCCTAACTTCCGCAAAGAAGTAATAATGTCAGAAGCCCTGAAATACTGAATTATTTTCTTGTTCCTATAAGACTGGGGTAAATAAAGCAAAAACTTACAATAGCGGAAATATAATATACGTAATTCAGCCAGATCTTTTTTTTTTCAGGATAGTTGTAATACCAGACAGGAAAAGTATTGAATGGTCACAAAAGCTACTATATAGCAATGCATGCGCTTTTCGAGAACAATGACCACGAATAGCCACTATTTTACCATAGCCCACTTAAGTTTTTCATTGACATTCAGTAAAATATTGGTCCTAAAAGTTAATAGATTCGAACAAATACGAATGCCTAACCACTACAATTCAGAGACACAACGGACGGAGAAGTTAGAACACGGAATACAAACGGGCATAGACTTTGCATTAAAGATTAGGTACTCACGCTTATCAACATTCAATGATAGGCCAACACTTTGGAAATGTTTTGCTATAGATGACATGGTATTCGAGAGGCTAGACCTAAAATGGCTTAAAAGAAGTATATCATCCGCACTTGCAATATAAGAGACATTTACCAAATCACAAAAGAGAGACCATAATTTTGGATAGCATACTGTAGATATAAATACTGAAAAGATGCGGTGAGAGAGCACCACCTTGACGCACTCCCGAGCGGATTGGAATATTCCCATAAAAATTAGAGTGAAATTTTAACCAAACATAGGAATTACTATACCAAAACTGAAGAACCCGAACGACAGAAACGCTGACTCCAAAACTGACAAGAGAAAGCATAACTTGAGCATGAGAAACACTGTCAAAAGCTTTAGACAGGTCCAGGGCACAAAAGTGAACTTCAGAGCCACTGGCTTGAGCCTTTAAAAGGACAGAAGTTAAAACACGGATGACATGCTGGCAACCAATACGCCGCCTGAATCCAAACTGATTTTGACTGTTATCCATAATCTCTGTAACAAAAGGTAACAAAAAATACTCAAAGACTTTGCTAACATTACTGGCCACAGTTATGGGTCTACAGGAATCAAAACTTACAGGATTCTTTCCACGCTTCAGCATCGAATAGAGGATGCCAAGCACATTTATCATACAGAAAACAATACCATACAGAAAAATACCAAAAGTATACTTTAGGAGTAATGAGACCTAGGATTTGAAGGGGAAGCAGATACTACATGATTGAAAAAGAACATAAAACGTACATAACACTGAGAGGACAATCCAGATATGCATGAAAGTTGATGTTGTGGAATTTATTGATCTACTGTGAAGGTGATTCTATGAAGTGAAATTGAATCTATGAAGTGAATCTATTGAAGTGAAATTAACCTATTGACGTAGATAACTTACAGTATAAAAAGAAAACTTATAGATGTAGATATGCATAAAAGTTGATGATGTGGGATTAATTGATCTACTGTGAAGGTGATTCTACGAAGTGAAATTGAATCTATGAAGTGAATCTATTCAAGTGAAATTAACCTATTGATGTAGAAAAGTTACAGTATAAAAAGAAAACCATTGCTTTATTATAACTGAAACTAAAATTGAGCTTTATAAGAATTGAACAATTTCGCCCTCTTCGTAGTAAAGCCTTGGCATTTGAAGAATATATCACCCAAGATTATGCCCTGTTAGATAATTTTTTAACTCACTTCAATTCGAAAATAACACCGTATATCCCACAAAACGACACTATAAGAAGCATGTACCTTTTTAAAAAAAATATGAGATGATTTTTTGGAAATATATTAATTTTATATCCATTGACTTATCATCCTATTCCTCCAAACTTTTTCAACCGTGACAAAAGACCGAGGGCCTTTTCTATCCTACTTTTGACATCTTCACTGCATCCACCGTCTTTACTAATAATACTGCCCACGTCCACTTCCACTTCATTGATCTTCTCGTTATCCAACATCACCTTCATTTATTCCTAGTCAAAGCGACTTTATCTTCTCAAAAATAATTTTTAAACCTATTATTGCCTATCCAACTAAACAAACATTGACTTCATGGTATTACTAAGATGGATACAGCTTGAAAAAAATAATTATCTTTTGTAGTAAGTACAGCAGAATATATCTAAGGAAGCATTATTACTTATTATCAGCATTCATCTTTTCATATCGCTACAGCTTTGTTTCTATTAAAATTGAACTAGAAAAAAAAAATTACATTTTCAAGTTTAAATTAGTTTAATATAGCAGCCAACTTGAAAGAACTTTTTGTCAAACACTAGAGCGAACAAAAAATTACATTAAATACCATTTAGAAAAATTATTAGCTAAATAAAATACTTCTACGGTAAAAAAAAAAACTTGACAAACACTTAAATTTTGAGAAAAATGAGAAGAAAAATCCCAAAAGCAGTTGCAGGTACATGTACCCAAAACAAGAATAAAAGCAGCAACAAAAAGCAATCAAGGATCGTTTGATTTATTCGCGGGAAATCTGCTAATATCCTGATTTGAATTTTTAATCAAGAAAAAAAATTAATAAAAAAAATTCCGAAGTACCCCTCATAGAGCTAAATGCTTGGCACATGATCATGGCACTAAACAAAACTGAACGCTCGAATTTTTTGACAGGGAAAATGATGAACATACAAACAATATGCAAAAATGTTGTAACATTTAGTTTCAAAAGTAATGCCATCTAGCACTCAAATAATATTGCTATAGTCCTACAAATTACAATGGGGCCAACTAGCCTACTCCACGGGATTTAATATCTTCGTTCTGAGTGTAAGTTCATCAGCCAGAGAAAATTAGCTCTAACTCGGAGCTATCTAACCTCTAGCCAGGCAGATTAAACTCTAGAGGGAACGTTGGTCACCTTTAAAATAAATATACAACAATTTTTCCCCTAAATTGTCACATAAAGTACCTCTTATTCAAGGAGCTAAAAAATTTTAATCAATTCTTCAAATTTTCCACATGACTGTGAAAAACTAAAATTTTGCACCTATCAGAATTTTGAAATAAATGTGTGCCTATGACAGGGTTTTAGGTATCCAATAGATGTGCAGGTTCAGTCAACTCATTTTTCCTAATGTCTAGTGTAATTATGTAAAGATACAGCAGCTAAGGCGCATTGTCCTAAACAGAAAAATAAAGTTTAATTTGTGGGTATTTTAGTAGTTTGTAGGCTGCACATTTATAGGTTGACACCTTTACCCAACAATTGCCGAGCCGTAGATCAGCAAAAGACAACCAGCAACAGTAATCTTACTGTTTTAACATAGCAAAAAAAAGAATAGAGAACAACTTATACAAGTTAATATATACAAATACAAAACAATGTTTTCATTTTCTAAAAAGAACTCCCTCTTAGATGGTAAAAAAAAAAGATCAGAAAATTGGTTCAAACAATACAGAGGATAAGAATATTATGAAGAGATTAGGAGGCGCTTACCAGGCACGAACTCTGGCATAGTGATTTCAAAAGCAAGTCCATTTTTAATTTAAAGATACAAAAATTTCTAAAAGCATATTTCTAAAAATGATATCCCTCCAAAATAATAACAAAACAAGATTACTAGGAACAAACTCTGGCTAGTGATTTCAAAAGCAATTTCATTTTTAATTTAAAGACACTACTATTTACACAAAGATTTTAATGGAAAGCAAGAATACGATTTTTAACCAGAATTTGCAAGAAAACAGAACGGTTCTAGTCAGGAGGTTTGTCATTAAAAAAAAAACTAAAGTTTTAAGAACAAACTCTTTATAAGACAGAAAATGGGCAGATTCAGGCCAATAAAGAATATTGTTGTGTTTTATAATAACTTATCCAGGAATTTATACCTTTCGACTTACTTTCCTCAAAACTAACCAAGGATTGGGGTTCTTAAAAAAATCCTAAAGAAGAAAATTTTCAGCAACTTACGACTCTTTTAGAAACGGCACCTGGTTTCGCAATCCATATTGATAATTACATATTGGGTGTCAATTTGGAATAAATTATTAGATTTACAATACTAGAGCCAAGTAAAGATCTACAGTAGAGGCTACATCTATTTTAACGATTTGGCATTAAAAAAAAAAATCTCCCAAATATTACATACATACCCGATATATTCTTAACTACTCTTTATGTAATGCTCTTGCCATTGCAAACTTACACTAAAATCAAATAATACTTAAAAATTAGTTCTTACTTGGTTATACAGAGCCTTCAAACAATCCAAATGCTGAGTAAGCGATTCTGCATCATCTACGGCATTTTCATCAACAAGCTTACGTCCTTCCCGAAGAACTTCCTCAACTTCTGACTTTACTTCTCGAAGTTCTTCATAGAATTTCTGAAGGAAAAAAAAAGATTAAATTCTTCCCTATTTCAGAAGACGCAGGTAATTTAACTGTATTAAAAGTATAATGTTTTTGTTACCCAGCCTAAGGGCATACGATGTATCTTAACGAAACTATAAAGAAAAGAAAATTACTCAAAGAAGTAAGTATCAGTTTACACTGGAATGTTCATAAATTCAAAAAAAAAATTACTAAGACAAAGTAAAATTTATCACTTTAAGTTCGTTAACTTTATTCACTTTTATGCTCATAATGCATCCAAAAAGCATATTGAAAAAACTTTTACGCCCTTCACAGCCGCGTGTTGGTTATAGAGGAAAGCTCAACACCTGAAATAAAGTAGCCATACAAAGAAAATCTATTCATTTGACAGTTCGATAGCATTATTTCATATTATCCGACATGCAGAGCCGCTCAACATTCCTTAGCCAATACACAGGTAAGCTATACATGCAGAACATCAAGTGTATATGCTTTTTGTATGTGTTTCGGAACTCAACTATTTAAACTACAAGTGTAATATCCTTCAAGAACAATCTTGGAACCATGATAAATAGTCGTAAACTACACTAATCACGGACTGGCTGTAAGAAATTCCAGAAAAAAAATATCCAATATCACGCAAAACCTAAAGGCACAAGCTGCCGACCGTAGAAGCACAGCAAGGGCACATTTGCAGGAGCAAAGGCTCAAGCATCACCTGAGCAGAGCGGGAGCCGTTTTTGAGGGCCTTGAGCTCAAGTCAGCACAAAAATCTGCTGTGATTTTGCTACAAAAGGAACGGCAAGTCAGCTCTTTGGCTTGTATACTATAAATACATTATTAAGCAAAGCATGTGTATCTGCAACATTTTACTTTGAAGAATTAACACCAATCTTCTAAAAAAAAAGATAGCAAACTACTCTCCTTTTTTCCCTAGGTTATATGCACGCACACACGCATTATATTTATGGAAGGGAACATACTTGGGGTGGACCATATTTGCCAAAACAGCAAAAAACGCATATTCCGTTAAAATTGTTAACAAATACGACAAAAATTAAGGAAAAACGTACTTCATCACTGGAAAAAACTAGTTTCATTTATTTTGCATTTCTATATGTCTTTTGATAAGTGGAAACACTGTTAATAACAACTAACGTTGCTTTCATTTTCAAAACAACTGTGCAAATGCTCATATTGATGCTGTGGCTAATGAGGATTAACAGGCATAAAAAAAAAATGAAGGGAGGATATTTTCTTTCTACCTCCTGATACTACTAGAAGTTCCAGCTCATTGAAATGGTAAAGAAAGATAGATAGAGACGTGTAAACTTTTCTTAATGAGCGCGATAAATACGTAACATTTATAGGACTTAAAGAATATAGCATTAAGAGCATACTGAATGTAACTCGCGCAAAAACGAAATAATTTGAAAATGCAAATAATAAATGTAAACTATAGCCTGTGTAGCACAGCGGCAGGTGCGTTGGACTTAGTTCATAGGTCGCAGGTTCGATTCCTGCCACAGGCACCATAAAACTATGGTCTGTGGTGGCGCAGTGGGTTTGCCCTTAGCTTGGTAATACGGGACCCAGAGATCGAATCATGCTGCAGCAATGTACTGCAGGGCCGACGAAAGGACCTTAGTAGTCAAGAAGCGTCGTTAATCTGATACAATACAATGTAAACATTGTAAGCGCAAAAAAAATTTAACGGAAAAAGAAAAATCCCAAAAATGAAGAAAAGCCATGATATTTTTCCTTTCTTTTTCTTTTTGTCCTCTGCTTTTCTCCTGTGTTAATCAGCAGGTTATAAATAAATTATTGCGCTGTTATTGCACAGCAGGATCCTTCATTCTTGTAAAATTTATGTAATTTTAAACGGTCAATGGTTAAAACGTAATTCTCAACTGAATAATTATCTAGTTAATGCTACAGCTAGGTGAACCTACTAAAACTTGAATGAGCCCATTAGAAAACATTTTCTCTTTCTACTCTTTAAAATATAAATATGATATGGACCTTTTTAAATTTTCTCTATAGAAAATTATCCCGGGTAATGTTTCTCTTCTGTTGACTTAAATCGGATAGAAACCAGCGCACAATAAAATCAAAAGCTTACTAGACAGTTACAAAGTTGACTTTCAATTGCTTCTGGATCATCAGATGCCAATTCAATGAACGCCATCTTGTTTTCAAAGTCCCGGAGAATTCGGGTTAGTCGGTCCAATCTTTGTTCAAATAAAGGCGGATCTGTGAAGTGTTTCAGCTTGACTGAAACCTCTAAAAGGCATTGCTGCAACAAAATAAAAATAAAAACATCAAAATTCATACCTAATCTTAGATTCCATCACCCTAAAAGCAAAAAAGCAAGGAATGAGCAATTTAGTCATAAATTGACTGATAAAAATATAACATGCATAAAATGAACTATGCTAGCAAAAATGTTACAAGAATAGTAAACCCCCTATGAAGTGGCCATAATCACATTCACTCTAGACAAAGAGGGAAAAAAGCTAATCCTGAAACACATTACGCCCATGATTCTTTGCTAATGACTGCAATCAAATTTCCGGTGTTGCACCATTACACATGTTCATACAATTAACAAATTTTAGCATTTCTATGCTATAGGTCTTTCTAGATTTCCAGTTCTTAAGGTTTTCTAAAGAAACGAGAACATATGAAAGGTTGGACAGGGCTTAATTACAGTTTTAATAAAAGCAAAAGAAACTATGGTAATATTCATTTTGAGGGGAAAAACCAATAAAGTCAGTAGTACAAAAACGGGAGGAGTATTTATGTGTACCGGAGGAAATACGTTCCGCATCAATCGCTACTTGATTAACTGAATACTAAGCAGTCTCTGGAGTCTACTGGTAGTTTTTAAATATTTCGCAATATTTCCGTTCCGATTTTCAGAAGCTTACGAGAGTAAAAATTAATACAGACATATTTGCCGGTTGTATAACCCACACGAACGAGTGAAGAGGTAGGGCCCCTTCCCCCTAAAACTTGAAAGCATACAAACAGACAATATAAAACACCAATTTGCTGTATTGCAGCTGTTACAAAACCTTGCAAGTTATGTTTGGAATAGTGGGCTGGAAGAGAATCGATATGAATCGAAATCCTTTCCAATCATTTAAGAATCAATACCCTTTACAGAATACAGTGATAGTAGCTCATACCTTTTTTAAAGTTGCATTGAAATGGTAAAAAATTTGGCAGGTCCAGCCATACGCTTTTAACCTAATCCTGGGTACACCAGGTATACGTTATAACTAGTCGCACTCAACTCTTTGCTAATTCAAATTGGGGGGACCAAAGTATAATAAGAGGTAACCATAAAACTTAACATATTTTTAGAAAATGTCCGACAAAATAGTAAATTATGTATGCAAAAGTTAATTTAACAAAAAGGCGATTAGCAAAAGGGTCAATTTCATCCTGAAAAACGGTGCGCGTGAAGAGCAAAATCACAAAATATTACACGAAGTATAAATCTCATCGAGGTTGCGACCACCAGAAGAGCGTATTCTATCAAACTTCCAGATTTCTTTTTTCTTTTTGCAGAACAAAAAGACGAAGTGCATTTCCAGATAACCAAAATGCATTTCCAATAATTTGCCAAAAGAAAAGTTGCCTTTAGCAATTCAAAAAGATTATAGATCAACACGACGAGAAGAAAAGTCAATTTTCCTTCTAGATTATGGAGATGGCATGATTGACCTTGGTTATTAATACCTATTTTCTTTTGCATGACTGTTGAACAATCTACACAATATTATTCATTCCGCAAGGATATTTTGATGAACCTAAGGCTATTCCAATTTTGCTGCTTATTTAATCTTTACCCAAGATTTTTATTTTTTAGATTTTCTTCTATTCGTTTCAAACTCAATGCTGATACAGCCGGGATAATTGTATATTTTGAAAATCTATTCTTCACTGTCATGAAAAAGTACACAAGACAGTCAAAAGACTACATGTTGCTCAAAATGCACTCCTTGTTGACAGGTAACTAAACGTAATTATGTAATTAACAAAAAGAGTTGTCTCAAATTAAACACAATTGTTGCCTAATGAATCTCAACATAAATAGCTTCTCAGGGTTTATATGCATATGGGTTTTTAATTTAAAACTCTCTAAAGCTTCATCACGAGCACTTAAAATGTTTGCAAAAAAAAAAAATACATTTTAGCAGAAACTAAGCAAAATTACAAAGAGACTCGGAATTTCCACTGACAATATCGACGGTGCAGTGGCCTAACTAAAGGCACTCGTAAAAGTTGTTTATCAGTGTTTCTTCTTTTTCCACATAATTATTATTCCACATAATATTGATTACTGACAAAAAGATCTACTTTAGAATAAAAACAAGAGCTAAGAGCTCAGATGGCACTTGCGACGACGCCAGAAGAGCCAAGAGCTCATATGGTATGAGCTCTAGCAAAATTCTAAGAATCAATAGATTGCTTTAAGAGGAAGATCAGAGGCTTAATGCCGGTCGGGATTTAAACTAAGAGCTCTGAGTCACGATGTCCTTCTAAATATCAAAATTCATTAAGATCCGATCACCCACTCGTAAGTTATAAATACCTCATTTTTTCTAATTTTCCTCTCCCTTCAGCCCCTTCTCTCCCTTCAGGTGGTCGAATCAGGGAAAACGACTTTATAAAGTCAATTTGTGCAGCTCCCTGACACGCCTACCAATTTTCATCGTCCTAGGACGTCCAGAAGTACCAAACTCGCCAAAGCACTGAACCCCACCCCTAAACTCCCCCAAAGAGAGCGAATCTAGTACGGTTACGTCAATCACATATCTACGACATTTGCTTATTCTACCCACCAAGTTTCATCCCGATTCCTCCACTCTAAGCGTTTTTCAAGATTTCAGATTTCCCCCTCCAACTCCCCCCAATGTCAACAGATATGGTCGGGATTTGAAATAAGAGCTCTGAGATACAAGTTCCTTCTAAAAGTCAAATTTTATTAAGATCCGGTCACCCGTTCTGAAGTTAAAAATACCTCAATTTTTCTAATTTTTCCAAATTAACACCCCCCAGCTGCTCCAAAGAGAACGGATCCGTTTCAATTATGTCAATCACGTATCTAGAACTTGTGCTTATTCTTTCCACCAAGTTTCATCCCGATATCTCCACTCTAAGCGTTTTCCAAGATTTCTGTTTCCCTCCTCCAGCCCCCTATGTCCCGGATCCGATTCGAGTCGAAAATGGAGCATCTGAGACATAAGATCCTTCTATATATCAAGTTTCATTAAGATCCGATCACCTATTCGTAAGATAAAGATACCCCAATTTTCACGTTTTCCAAGAATTCCGGTTTCCCCCTCCAACTCCCCCCAATGTCACAGGATCTGGTCAGAATTTGAAATAAGAGCTCTAAAGCACAAGATCCTTCTAAATATCAAATTTCATTAAGATCTGATCACCCGTTCGTAAGTTACAAATACCTCATTTTTTCTAATTTTTTCGAATTATTTCCCCCCCCCCCCCAACTCCACCAAAGAGAGCGGATCCAGTCCGGTTATGTCAGTCAAGTATCTTGGACTTGTTTTCATTCTTCCCGCCCACTCTCATCCTGATCTCTCCGCTTTAAGTATTTTCTAAGATTTCCCGTTTCGTCCTCCAACTCCCCTCAATATCACCGGATACGGTCGGGATTTCAAATAAGAGCTCTGAGACACTAGTCCTCTGAGAGGTCCTTCTAAATCCGTTCCGATTATGTCAATCACGTATCTAGGACTTCTGCTTATTTTTCCCACCAAGTTTCATCCCGATCCCTCCACTCTAAGCGTTTTCCAAGATTTTAGGTCCCCCCAAACTCCCCCCAATGTTATTAGATCCGGTGGAGATTTCAAATAAGAGCTTTGAGACACGATATCCTTCTAAATATCAAATTTCATTGAGATCCGATCACCCGTTCGTAAGTTAAAAATACCTCTTTTTTTCTAATTTTTCAGAATTAACTCCCCCCCCCCCCAAACTACCCCAAAGAGAGCGGATCGGTTCCGGTTACGTCAATCACGTATCTAGGACTTTTGATTATTTTTCCCACCAAGTTTCATCCCGACCCCTCCACTCTAAGCGTTTTCCAAGATTTTAGGCCCCCCTCCAAATTCCCCCTAAAGCCACCAGATCCGGTCGGGGTTTAAAATAAGAGCTCTGAGACACGACATCCTTCCAAACATCAAATTTTATTAAGATCCCATCATACGTTTGTAAGTTAAAGATACCTCATTTTTTCTAATTTTTCCGATTTAACCGTCCCCCAACTCCCCCCCCCCCCAGATGTTCGAATCGGGGAAACAACGATTTCTAATTTAATCTGGTCTGGTTCTTGATACGCCTACAAAATTTCATCGTCCAAGCTTACCTGGAAGTGCCTAAAGTAGCAAAACCAGGACAGACAGACCGACAGACCGACAGAATTTGCGATCGCTATATGTCACTTGGTAGATACCAAGTGCCATAATTATCGTCATTACTCTGGAAACAGAATAAATGCTTCTTTCTTTTACTTCAGATGTCAAAATGACAAAACAGAAGTAATATTTCAAACAGCCTCACCTTGATTTCCTTCAAATGATCACCAAATTTGTTCACAATATCGCTGTTAGAGTGACATGTCACCCTTTTTTCAAGTTGTATGAGGGTAGCCTCTTGCTGACTCAATTCAACTGTGAACCGTTTACTGTCTCCAGGTGCATCTTCACTTGTTAAATCATGGCGTAATTCGGTGGTCAAATCAGAATCTAGGGCTAAAATCCAGTCTTGAAGCTGCATAATCTCTTGTTGAAAATCTTGAATTTCTTTAATTGAATTATCAAGGTATATTATCCTTTGTCTGGCCTAAAGAAAAGGAATCATCATAAAATACTGCAGTAAACACTTCACTCAAACTAAAAGAAAAAGAATAATAACACAGATTTTATTACTATTTAAGAACAAAGATGTAAGTGAGGTTTACAGAGCTATGACATAGTTAACTCACAACTATCTTAACAAAAAAAAGATCAAAAAACAGAAAACAAAAAAATAAACCTATAACTTGTAATAGAGTAGTATTTGAAGCACTAAGCTCTCGAGCACTTCAAATCAAAGTTCAATTTTATCTTCCAATTAACAACCTTTCCAATTAAACAGCCTCTCCGTTTCCTTTCTGTTTTTCGTCTTTTTTTTCTCTTTTTGTGCTACAAGGGACGCAGATTTTCATAAATGGCCCTTATTTTTCAACAAGAACCAAATACACTAGATAAGTGCAATTTTTTAACAGCATACAAACTGTTTTTTAAGTCGTTCTTTAAATGTTTTTTTGTTCCACAGTCGGGAAGTAGTCCTGACATTGTTTTCTCAATAAATTTAGTTTCAGTGTAAGACTTTAATATAAGGCCTTCTGTGGCGATATGGTTGATCAATAATTTGTTCCAGCAAGACATTGCTGGAACAATAGTCGTGACCAAGAGTTAAATTTGAGGTGAAATTTGTTTTTGTTCAAATGTACATGAAAACGACCCAGAACTGAAATCAGTGTTCATCAAACTTGTTAGTCTAATTAAGCTGGAAATTTCAAGGCAGAATATCGCAGGTGAAATTTGTTTTTGTTCTTGCAATTTTGGAAAAGAGGCAACAGCTACTTTGCCATAAAGCCCGTTTGGTTTATTATTAGCATGATCTCTAATTTAAAATATGACAAAATATGACATTAGAAGGTACTTTCATTAGAATTATAGAGATAGTTAAAAGATAATCTGCCCTTTTCCCCTCAAAAGGGCATTGAAAACATTTTGTTTTGTAGAACTGTAACTTTGAGAATTCAATCAGACACTGAAAAGCTGTACAAAAGTAAAAACGAGTCTAATAGATAACAGTAAAACAATGATCAACTGATTTTGAAAGAATTGCCGTTTATTTCCGATAATAATACATTCCACAATTGTTGATAAACCAATCTGTTCTCGTGGTTCCTACAACTTGGCAACTCAGCCTAACAAAACCACCAGTGTACCGAGAAATTCATTGTTAAGTACATCTGGATATTTTCACACAAGCTTCTTTTTTTAGAACGTGTTGGTCTTAGGTGTTACGACTAGATAATACCCGTCCAAATTATTTTTTGACGTTGAACATAAATGGTGATGTGTGGTATAAGAAGTGACGCTGGTCAGGATCAGAATTTTAGGATGCCGGAGCCCATGAAAAGCTTTCTAAGAAAATGGCCCGAATTTCATATTTTCAATGCATTCAACCTCCTGTCACCTGTTTTTCTAGTTCGCCTCAGCGCCCCGCTCTTTGCGCTAAAGTTTTTTATTGTTTGAAAAAGTAGAGTTGTGAAAAACAATCACACTTTAGCGTCGAGAGTGGGGCGTTAAGGAGGGGACAACCCCTTTTACACGTGGAATAGATTCAGTTCGTTTTAAATTTTGATGTAGCTCCTTACTTTCAGTTAAAAACCTTGCTTTTCTATTTAATTTCTGAACTTTTTTGAATTAATACAGGTTTTGATTTTGGTTTCACCATAAATGAAATAACTAAAACGAAATTTGCATATTAATTTTACTTTTTTCGGCTAAATGGCTTTCTCAAAATTTTTATCGAACTTTTTTGAGAAAAAAGGGGCAGGGGAGGGGGCCTATTTGTCCTCCAATTATTTGGTCAATTAATTTTATTTACGAACGTCTTTATTAGGAATAAGTATACCTAACATACGAATTAACTTACGTGACGAACTTCTATGAGAATGACCTCTGAATCACAAAGGCCGTTTAATTGGAATAAACGGCTTTTTTGAAATTACTAAATATACTTTAGCGTAAAGAGCGAAGAATTGATACTTTAACGTAAAATACTTTAGCGTAAAGAGCGAAGAAAATACATAATTATTTCTGTTCGTTTTGAGTCTTAATGTTGCTCCTTATTTTCAGTCGAAAAAAATCGTTTTTTTTATATTTAGTTTCTCGTTGTTTCTTTTTTAATAATGCCGGAGAATCTAGTGCCCCCTTCATAGAAATTCTCTACCCCACGAAAAATTCCTCTATGGAATGATTAACCCACGGAGATGGGATTCCCACTCCAAAACTCTACAGTAGGTTTCTCTGATATACTGAACCTGACGGTCTGATTTTCATTAAGATTATATTACTTTTAGGGGGTGTTTTCCCTTTTTCTCAAAAATAAGGCAAATTTTCTCAGGCTCAGAACTTTTAATGGGTAAGACTGAACTTACATATTTAAAATCAACATAAAAATCCGATTCTTTTGATGTATCCATTGCTATCAAAATTCCGTTTTTTTAGAGTTTCGGTTGCTATTAAGCCGGGTTGCTTTTTACTTACAGTTCGTTACCGCGAACTGTTTGATAAAGAGTAGTGCAAGGATTTTCAATCTAAATGATTGAAGGGCAGCAGTCAAACGTGAAACGAACAAAAAATATCACAAATGGAGCCATAATGGACTGTTTGGTTGATGTAGCAGGCTCAAACGGAATATATGGTAATGCCCCCCTTCCCCGGCATCAGAAGGGATAGAGCGTAAGAAGTGACCCTTAGCCGATGTTTAGAGAGGAGTACTACATCGGCGAGAGCATCTTTGGAAAACTTGAGGCCGCAAGCTCTTCGGAGGTCGTCGTGGGGAGGCACCGTTGTCACCTGATGCACCGGCCCGCGTGGGGTACTAAGTCTGAGCAAGTAATAAGAGTGGCGACACCTTCAGAAAAAAAACACATTTTCTTTCAATGTCAGTATTTCTATTGCAGTAACTTTAGTTTTATTTGTCTAATATACAAGAAATTTTCCTAAATTTTCTTTACTATCACATGTATTCCTTTCAAATGTATAGAAACCCAAATGGCTATTAAAACTAGCCAACTTTAATATACATATTTAGTTTTAAGGAAAGTAAAAGTGACATGTAGCATTTGAAGGGTTTAAGATGCAACAACGCTACGCTTATTTATGATTAAAAAATAATTTACATAAAACTTTCGTAAAAATTAATTTAAGCTGTTGAGAAACGTTCATATTTTCACCACTTTTTTCTTCACTTTAAATTCATTCTTTTCAAATGTATTGAATAATTAGCTAAACAAATCTTTCGACTTGAAAGTCTTTTTCGTTTTCAGTAAAGTATCTCGAAGGGTGGCAATACTAACATATTTTTGGGTAATTTCTGTTCGTTCCAAGTTAAGATTCATTGTTCATCATTATTTCCGTTCAGTTGGGTTTTCTTTCATAGCAAACTTCCACTCGTTACATGTTTAACACCTTAAATAAGCTAATTTATACTCGTTATAAGTTTTAAAGTTTGTCTTAACTTGTCATGGTAAAACCTTGCTTTGTTTAATTTACAGCAAACAAGGAAAAGTCTTAGGCCTTAACATACGCCCATTTTACATAAAATGGCGTAACTGGCAATTTTTTAAAACTGGCGAAACGGATACTGCCCAGTTTGTACACAATTTAAATGATACTTAAATAGTGCGCAGACTAAATGAAATTTGAGGTTGAACTCGTAACATACAAAAAGGCTGACCAAGGTAGGATATCACGTCGGAAATACAGTAGCTTATGTCCATCAGCTTCATATATAATAACGTAGTCTTTTTATTTCCTGGGAATTTTTGCGCATCAGTCTAAAGAACCGTACAGCAGGAAAGGGAAAAAAACTGAAAACTAAACTTAGCAAAGTAAAACTGACCTTTAGAATGATATATAAAATAAAGGTAACAAAAGAGCAAGACAAAACAACTGGCACTATAATATCCATCACATTTTATTTCCTTAATGATCAGCTCAGCAACGCAAAACTACATCAAAATAAAATAAATTCTTTGTCTCGAAAAGAATAAACAAAAAAAAATCTTACACCGACGCAAGTGGGAAGCCAAAAAAAGTCAAATTCCTTGCAAAATCTATACAGATTAGTGAAGAGATCATTACTATTATCTTAATAGAAGGCGTTGAAAATTACAGCTAACAAAAAAAGAATATACTATCCGTATATATAACAAAAAGAAGGGGTGGAATTCTTGCTAAAAAATCATGTTTCTCATGTTACATCAGCCATTTCTGTTTTTTGTTTTCTATATGAGGCTTTGAATGGGAAATCTGTGTAAAACTTAATTGTTTTTTACAAATTGCGTTGTAAGATCAGATTAACTGAATCTACGTTTAAACCTCAAGAAATTTTGATTTAAAACTAACTTAATGTAACTTTGTTCAGTTGGGACGGGGGTCAGTGGCGTGACTCTGTAAGCTTAGCTAGAGTCAACCCAGCCCTAAATGGGTACCTGGAGAAATCTGGGGAAGGTAAACAGGAAGGGTGTGCGAAAGCACAGGATGGTTGGCCCCCAGCCCCCCATTGCACTTCCTGGCTGAAGGGTCAAGAAACGGAGATCAACACCGCCGGTAGAGACTGTAAAGTCTAATGCCGTATCCTTTACCTTTTTTTTAATGTATCTTTGTGCTTGAATAAAATATACCAGATCAAAAAAAAGTATAGTGAAAAATGTTTTCGTTTTTTTATAATAATTTTTTTAAGTTACATATTGAAAGCAATTCGTCAGAAATTGCGGTTTCATTTTGCCTCGCATTGTAGCACATCTAGTGAAATTTGTTTGGCTCAAAGTTTTCCAAAAACATACGTTAAAAAACCATGAATGTTTTCAACTTGCTACTAAAATATGAAGTACCACCACAAAGCGCGGTTATGATATAAAGATATGATGTAAAGTAAAATCGTCTCTTTTTTAAATTTTAAAATGTGCAATCCAACAAATAATTTCCCAAACAAACATCTAGAAATTCATCCTGATAACCACATGTACTAAAAAGAATCAAAACCTCGATGAATTTTAAAAACTGAATTTGGAAGCTAAGAATAAAGTATCTAGAAAGTGACAAAACTTTTCTAAGAAACATCCTAATATTGCCCTAAAGGAATTTCAAGACATATATATATTCTAAAATGAAGCGTCAATTTATTACTAAATAGTTTTCGATTGACTCTTTTTACATAAATAAAAAAAATTACTGAACTCCTGAGAGGACGTAATACATAGAAGAATACATACCTCCTCTGTAGTTTTATGCCATCTAGTACTCAATTGGGAAAATTCTATACCAATTAGGTGCTCAGTAAAATTCGCTTCCGATACAGAATCAACGAGTGTTTTCATTTTTTCAATGGTATCACAACAATAGTTTTTCATGAGGTTTTCTAAATCATCAAGTTCTTCCGATAGTTCTTCTGCATCTCCTGTGTTCTCATCTTGTTTTTTCAATTTCCTCTCAAGCTTACTAAGCCAGTCGCTCTCTTGGGCAAGCAAAACTAAAATTAAAAAGAAAAACACTTCATGTTTTACATATAATTAAATAAGAAAAACGAGTTTTTTAACTGAAAGTAAGAAGCGACATTAGAACTCAAAACGAACAAAAATTACTCCGTATATAAAAGGGACTGTCCCCTCCTCAAAGCCCCGCTCTTTACGCTAAAGTTTTTATTATTTTAAAACGTAGGGTTGTGAGAAAGAGTCAAACTTTAGCGTAAAGAGCGGGGCGTTGAGGAGGGGGCAGCCCCTTTCATATACGGAGTAATTTCTGTTCGTTTTATATTTTAATGTCACTCCTTACTTTCAGTTAAAAAACTCGTTTTTTATTGAATTTCTGAACGTTTTTGAGTTAATGCAGGTTTTGATTTTGTATCACCGTACATGAATAATTCAGAGGAAATTTGCAAATTAATTTTACTTTTTTTGGCAAAATGAATTTCTCAAAGTTCTGATCGTACGATTTTGAGAAAAAGGGGGGAGGGAGTCTAGTTGCCCTCCAATTTTTTGGCTACTTAAAAAGGCCACTAGAACTTTTAATTTTATTCACGAAAGTTTTTATTAGTAATAAATATACGTAACTTACAAATTAACTTACATAACGAACTTCTATATACGTATATTTTTATTACGTATCTGAGGGGGCCCCCTGAATCACAAAGGCCGTTTAATTAGAATAAATAGCTCTTCTGAAATTACTAAAATACTTCAGCGTAAAGAGCGAAGTACTGAGGAGGGGAACCCCCCCCCCCCCCTCATAGACGTAATAACTTCTGTTCGTTTTAATTTTTAATGTTGCTCCTTACTTTCAGTTGAAAAAACTTGTTTTTTATTTAATTTATCATTATTTTTTTAAATAATGGTGGAAAATCCAATTCATGGAAATTCTCTTTCCCCATGATAAATTCCTCCATTGAGAAATCATCTCATGTAACCACTCCCCCCTCCCCCCACCACCAGAAAAAATCCTTAATGAAAACGTCTGTATACCCAATAACCAGTAATATATGTAAACAATGGGCTAATTTCATAACTTGCAGCCCTTGCCCCGGGGACTGTGGGCAATCAAGTCATCCTCAAAGACATAGTTTTTAGATTTTTTGACTATGTTGAATAAAATTGCTGTCTCGAAATTTTGATCCGGTGACTTTGGGAAAAAATGAGCGTGGGAGGGGGTCTAGTTGCCCTCCAATTTTTTTGTCACTTAAAAAGGGCACTAGAACTTTTAATTTCCATCAGAGTGAGCCCTCTCGCGACATTCTAGGATCACTGTGTCGATACCATCACTCCTGAAAAAAAAACAAAAAACAAATAAACACACATCCGTGATTTTTCCTCTGGCAAAAAATACAAAATTCCACATTTTTGCAGATAGGAGCTTGAAATCTCTACAGAAGGGTTCTCTGATACGCTGAATCTAATGGTGTGATTTTCATTAAGATTATAATACTTTTAGGGGGGTGTTTCTTCCGTTTTTAGAAAATAAGGCAAATTTTTTCAGGCTTGTAAATTTAAAGTGGGTAGAACTATACTTGATGAAACTTACATATTTAAAATCAGCATAAAAATTCGATTTTCTGATGTATATATTGGTATCGAAATTCCGTTTTTTAAAGTTTCGGTTGCTATTGATCCGGGTCGCTCTTACTACAATTCGTTACCACGAACTGTTTGATGCTTGCCAAAGACAATGAATATATAAATAAGAGACCATACAAAACTGCAGACAAAAACGTATATTGAGATACGATGGTATTATTCTCATACTTATTTTAAAATGAGTTTAACGTTGGTGCCACAAACAAATTTCACTCTTTGATCATACATATTTTCGAACATATTCAACTTTCTCAAGTTTAATTGCCAGCTTCAGCAATCTCAGCTGCTTTGACAAGCATTTTATCAAAAAATTAAATGTTTTGCTAGGCAACTATGCAATTTTTCTGGCGTTTCTTTCTACCGAATAGCAACAGAACAGCCATGAACAAAAATTGCTTTATAGATTTTGTCTGAATATTTGTTGGTGGCTATACTGGATTGATACAGCTTTTTCTTTCTGAACCTAGAGGAAGTTGGCATTTTGTTGAAATACCTGAAATAGGAATCTTCAAAATAACAAATTTACTGATATATGCTCTCTTCTCCTAATTTTAGGTTCCGTGCACAACGAGGTCTTGCTAATACTGGGATTTCGTCAACTCTAAAATCCAGTATTAGCACATTTGTAACTGGATTTTAGATTTTATTTGTAGTTCAAGACTAGATCATACCGAAAATTCATATCGTAATTTCAAAGATGCTAACCAATTAAAATTTTCTGAAACAAGACTCTGATTCGTCAGCTTACCAAACCAAGATCAAATTGATTAAGCTTCGGTTTTATCCATATCAACCAATTTTGGACCTCTTTTATAAACAAGTCTGAATTCAGTCAATTCAGTGAACTCTAAAAATTTAAAATTTGACGAGCTTTGATGCTAGTAAAATCCCACTGTGAATGGACGTTTCCTTGTCATAAACTTTTCGCACGAGCAACAATGAGTCCAAATTAATAAAATAAAACAACCTATTTAGATAGGAACTCGGTAAACAAGTTATCCAAATACAGAATAGTCCTATCCTATAGATTTTTATACAAAATATAGGCTCTACTGCTCTTTACGCGGTTCTATAATGCACACAAAACGTTTTGGAAGAAACATTGCATGATTGCTTTAGGCAAGTTGAACAAAACATAGGTAATTCCTACATAGCAATTCTTTGGATAAACATTAGAACTACTCCCAAGGCCGTATCCAGGGAGGGGGTAGGAGGTTTAAGCTCCCCCACATGCTTGTCCGACTCGTAAAGACGTAAGATAATTAATATAAAAATTTGTTTATGCGTTTTTGAGGGTTTTTTTTGTGCAACCTCCCCCCCTCCCCTAAAAATTCCTTTTGTAAAATCACTTCCGAAAAAAAAATTCTGTATACAGCCCTGACTCTTCCCCTGCAAGTTCTTTAGGAAAATGTTAAAATGTGCGACAATCCAAACAATAGTGTCTAAAACAACTTTTTTTCAGCATTGTAAGGTTTCATTAATTTATTTCAACAGTCAAATTAATAACCTTAACCAAGAATTTTAAATCTTGTGATAGCCTTTGAAAAACCACTTTGTTCAAAAAGCTAATCTTTTTTTCAAATTCCACTTCTCTCTACTAGATTTCCATTCGCCTGGAATGGCATAAAGCCGGAAATATAATCTAAAAAGACCAAGAAGTATGCGTAACAGAATCTTAATTTATTGAAAGCTGGTACCTGAAAAAAAATATTGGGTTTAAAGAGGATTATAAAACATTGGTATGAATGGTACTAAAGCATATATTGGAGACAAAAAGAAGTTTTGAGTTGTAGAAACAATCAAAAGGCCCTTTCTAATCACAAGTAGAATGTTACTAAAGAAACGCAGGTCCGAAAAACCATTCTTTTGAATGTTGGTCTTTATTTTAACTTCAATTTCAAAAATAGAAGATCAATTATAAAAAAAAGTGACGTCTAAGTTAGTCATTGCGTTTCAAGAGGGTATGAGAAATATTTTCCATTTTCTTTGCTGTCGATGGAAAAGCAATAAAAATCCCTTTTTTAATCAGTTGTTTGACGGATTCTTGTATTATATTTTCTCTCTCTTTTTCCTATCGTTTCCGCAGTTACATCATAAAAATAAAGTCACAAATAAATTGGCATTTTGCAAATAAAATGTTTTTTTATTTGAAGAAAGAAAGTAGAACGAGAGAGGAGAGAGAAGAAAGAGAGAAAGAAGAGAGAGGGATAGAAGAGAGGAGGTGAAGAGAAAGAGAGAAAGAAACAGAGTACAATTACCTTTGAAATCGTCGTAACATCGTAGCAAATGCTTGAGGTGGTTTAGTTCCTTAACTCTTTCCGTACAATATGTCCATCGACTCAAAAGCGTTTCACAAACATCCTTCATTCTACACGGTTCAGGCAAAAATTGACCTTTCGATTTATCCAAACGGGACATTTTCTCAGAGATTCCATCAACTTTCACTTTGATATCATTAAGTGCTTTGACTTGATCATTTAACTCCTTGGTATTTCGTATAGAACAATCACACAAACTAACAACAGTTTCATAAATACTGTTTACAGGTGCTGTCAGGGCATTGATTTCTTCTGAAATTAAATTCGTATTCTCTAAGACAACTTTCAAATTTTCACACTTCTTTTGTATTTCATTTACGAGATTTTCAAAATTATTTTTAACCAGAGACACTTGGCGTGTCAAATCTGCAGTTAAAGTTCCATCACATTTGGGAATCAATTCATGCAAGTTCAAATCAATCCTTTGTACTGTTGCAGATAATGTTGGAATGTCATCTTTCAACTCCTAAAAGATAAATTGGTAACATTAATTTGGGACGCCAACAACAAACAAAATGATTAAAGAGCTGATCAACAATCATTAAAATCGTTAATCGAGTAAGACGTTCAAGTTTAGACTGAGGCACTTCGTATCGAGGGACTTGTCGTAGAAACTTCAAACAGGGCTCATTTCATTGGAAATTGGAACAGCTAGAGCCCTTTTTAATAGTCCCTCGATTTCCAATTAAAATCAAGTAGTTGTGGGCATCAAGCTATGGCTAATTGTAGAAAAAGCCAAGACAGATAGTCCGATTGAGTGAGAGGCAAATCTGGCATAAGTCCCTATTAAGATTGTATAAAAATGCCCCAGGCCCAGCATTCCCCCAAACACATCCAATCAAAATTTTGAGATCGTCATTTTATTCAACGTAGTTGAAAGGTCCAGAAATTATGTATTTGTGGATGACAACCCCCCTTTAGCTCGCAGGGCAATGGTTGCAAGTTATGCCCTGGGGCATATAAGGTTTATATAGAAAGTGTGGTCGAATAAATTTCGGAGGGGGCTTATTGGATTGGTAATCAGAAGTTCTAGTGCCTTTTATAAGATTCAGAGTGATCGGAGGGTCAATACCCCCCCCCTTAACACCTCGTATTTTCCGAAATGCATCTGATAGAAATTTTGAGATGACCATTCGTTGTCGTAAAAACTTCGAAAAAGGCTCATTCAATTAAAAATTGAAGGGGCTAGTGCCCCTTTCAAAAGTCAAGAGTGATTGGAGGGCAACTAACCCCCCTCCCACGCCCACCATTTCCCCAAACATATCCAATAAGAACTTCGAGATAGCCAACTTGTTCAGTGTAGTTAAAAGGTCCGGAAATAATATCTTTGGGGATGACTACCCCTTCCCCACAGCCTTCAGGGCAAGGGTTGTAAGTTATGCCCTGAGTGCATATAAGGTTTTTTTTATAGAAAGGATGGTCGTATAAACTTCGGAGGCGGCTCAATGGATTGGCAATCAGATTTTACAATACCCTTTTTGAGATTCAAAGCGACCGAGGGCGGATACGCCCCCCCCCCCTACAACTCGTATTTTCCCAAATGCACCTGATAGAAATTTTGAAGTGACCATTTGTTGTCGTAGAAACTTCAAAAAATGTTCATTCGATAGTAAACCGAAAGGACCTTTTTTAAAGGTTAAAAGTGATTGGAGGGCAACAAGCTCCCCCCCCCCGAAACCCATCAATTCCCAAAACACATCTGTTTTGAGATAGTCGTTTTTGTTCAGCGTAGTTGAAAGGTTTGAAAACATGTCTTTAAGAATGACACCCCCGCCCCAACCCTCAGCGCAAGGGTTGTAAGTTATGCCCTGAGGGCATATATGGTTTTTTATGGAAAGTGCTGTCATATAAACTCCGGAGGGAGCTTATTGGATCGGAAATCAGATGTTCTAATTCATTTTTACGAGTCAAAGTGATTGGAAGCAGCAACAGACCAACCCCACCCCTCCCATCCCCTACGTCTTATTTTTCACAAATACATCTGATAAAAACTTTGAGATAGTCATTTGTTCAAAAATCGTCGAAGCATCATATAATGAGGCCTTTGAGGTGGATAGAATCCTCCACAGCCTGAAGGTAAGGGTTGTAAGTTAACCCCCAGAGGCAAATAAGGTTTTTATGGAAGGGGTGGTTGTGTGAACTTTAAAAGAGGCTTATTTACAAGTTCCCTTTTAAGAGTCAAACATGACGGAGAGCAAGTCGCCCCCCTCCCTGACGTACTCTTTTCTCAAAATCTCCCAGAGCTCATGGGAAAGGGTTGTAAGTTATGCCCCGAGGCATATATGTTTTTTTTTGGAACGGCTGGTCGTATAGGCGTTGGATCGGATGGAGCTCATTTGATTGGAAGTCCGAAGTTTCAGTGCCCATTTTAAGAGTCAAATATGAATGAAGGCAATCAGTTCTCCAACCTTATCATTCCCCAAAACCCCATCAAAATTTAAGAAGTCCATTCTGTTCAGCCTTGCTGAATATGTTCTGACATAATCACGAGTTAGGTCCAGTGATTATGTCTTTGAGGATGTCAACCTCTCCAAAGTTGTCAGGACAAGGGCTGTAAGCTAGGCAATTTGTTTATTGTTTACACACAGTATATGTTATTGAGAAAGGTATACATGTCTGAATTTTACTTTCCAAAAAGACGAAGGGCATTCAGGTGAGCCTTCCAGAAAATGTCGAGGACAGTGTTGAACTAAATCAAAACACGCTATATGTATAAGGATTGTCAAAAGGGTGTAACACAGGACTAACTGAGTATATTAATTTGGAAAATACAGAAAATGATAAGGGGTATGATCAAAAAGGCAATATTTGCATGCTACCAACACTACTACAACTAACACCACTACTACTGCTAGAATGCTCTATTTACATTTATTTAGGGGTAATTCGAGCTAAATCAAAAGACACTACGTGCATGCAAATTGACAAAATAGCGAATCTCAAGAATTAATTTGGGTATTAAGTTGGAACTTTCAGAGAATGCTTAAAGGGGAAGATCATCTCACCAAAAGGCAATATCTGCACACTTGCTAGTACCACTGTTACTGCTGCATTTACTACTACTACTACTACTACTTCAATTGATGCTACTTATAAGGCTAAGAGCAATGAGAGGAAAATTTAATAACATACAGGTTATCAAAACGACATGCCATATCAGCAATGCCATAGCAACGGCTAATTGTACGAAATTGAAACTTCTAGAACTTGATGAGAGGGACTTTCTATAGATCAAAAGGCAATATGTTAATACTATTAATAGTAATATCAATGCTACAACTGTGACTACTGTTACAACAATGCCTAAGGGTATGAAGGTGAAATTTTCAAGGAATTTTGAGGGGGGAAGGTGAACTGAATCAAAACACGCCGTCTGTATACAGATTGTCAAAAGGGTATAATAGTGATGTCTTAGGAACAGTTTAGTGTGTGAATTTAAAACTAACAGGGCTTGTTGTGAGGGATGTTAAATTAACCAAAACAAAATATTTTCATCCTAATGCTACTGCTCCTACTTGTACTACAATTCCTGTTACTATTATTGCTACTTATATTACTACTACTGCCACTAAAGCTTAGGCTAATACAGTTAATTCTACTGCTAATACTACTTCTACTGCTATTAAAGCTAAGGATATTAAGGTGAAAATTTTGGGATATACAGAAACTAAATAGAAATAATTCGGAACGCATTACGCCCACATAGGTTTTCAAGCGGACGCATCAGATATGCTTCAGGAACGGTTGATGGTATTAAGCTAAAACTTTCAGCGTGTGTTGAAGGGGATGTTGAAGAAACCAAAGGTGCTATGCGCATACTGCTACTAATACTGCAACAACTATTTGCTACTGTGCAAGCTAAGGGTGTTAAGGTGAAGCTTTTAAGGAATATTTAGGCGGATGATGAAATAAATCAAAACAAACTATGAGCATATGGATTTTCAAAAAGTTGACAAAGCAATATCAGAAGAACAAATTATATTATTAAGTTAGACCTTTAAGGGTATGTTGTGGGGGATTTTGAACTAGCCAGAAGGCACTATACGCATACTTTTAATGCTACCACTACAGTTACTGCAACAAATGACGCTAAGGGTATTGTGGTGAAACTTTTAGGGAAAGTTTCGGAGGAGTTCCAACGAGACGAAAAGACTGTATACAAGCAGGTTTTCAAAAAAGAATACAAGCAATATCATAGGCAGCACCACTCTATAACAGCTAGAAATGTCATTGAAAATTTTAAAGGGGCTAATTCAATTCAGAATCAAAAGTTCTGGTGGACTGAAAAACCTCTTCCAAGCCAAGTTATCTATTAAGGAATGCCTCCACGTAATAGCATAATACTTGTAGGCATGTATACATAATGTTTCGGAGGTGATAGACTTTAGATTGTCTGTATAGGATTTTGACTCTTGTTGATAGAACAGCATCACCAAGTGTGAAAAACCTTGTCATGACCAATATGGGCCCAGAATTGCACAAATCCTCTACTCATCTGGAGGTCCCAGGGACTTCTTGCTGTCTGATTGTAAGACGGCTTAAGCACTTCGGGTACACTTCAGAATATGTGTTAGTTCCCGTCCTGCACTGGTTCTCAGACCATTGCTTATCTAGAGGCAGAAATAATTTCAATAATTTGAAGCGTCTAAAATTCAGAGGCTTCAGACTGAAGCTATTAGGAGTTTCAGAAACTCATACCCTAGGAGTAGGAAACATGACATTAGGTAATGTAAAACTTATTCACTCATACAGGAAGGATGGGGTGTATAGGAAGAGACTGAGGCTCATAATGATTAACAAAGTTGCCGGGTCTTTTTTAGGTTGGGAAGGTATTGATAATAGAATGCTAATCACTCATTTCATGGCTAAAAAGTGAAAGGTATCAGTCATAGTAGTATATGCCCCTGTAGAACCAATGATGGAGATAATAGTGACCCGGATGAATTTTACTTACAGCTACTGGATAAAACCGACAGGGTCCCAAGTAGAAATAGATTTTAAAGCCCAAGTCGCGTGAATTAGCATTTTAAGTTTGCATGCTATTAGTATAATGATAAGACAGCTAACCTTATTTATTATGTTTTTGTAAACCGTATGTTTTTTGTATGTTCTTGTATACTAAAGCTTTTAATTGTTTTAAAAAGCAGAATTGTGGTAAAGAGTCAAACTTTAGCGTAAAGAGCGAAGGATTGCGGAGGGGACAACCCATTTCATATACGGAGTAATTTCTGTTCGTTTTAAGTTTTAATGTCGCTCCTTACTTGCAGTTAGAAAAACTAGTTTATTTTATGTAATGTCTGAACGTTTTTGAATTAATGCATGTTTGATTTTGGCTCTCCACACATAAATTATTAAAATGAAATTTACATTTTAATTCCTTTTTTGGCTAAAAGGCTTTCGATTTTGAGAAATATGGGATGGGGAAGGAGGCCTAGTTGCCATGCAATTTTTCGGTTACACAAAAAGGCAAATATAAATTTTAATTTTTAACGAATTTTTTTTATTAGTAAAAAATATACGTAACTTAAGAATTAACTTACGTAACAAACTTTTATATTCTTAAATTTTTATTATGTATATGAGGGGGTTTGTACCCTCGTTAATACCTCGCTCTTTACACTAAATCGTAAGTTTTGGTTCGATTCTTTAAGAATGACCCCTGAATCAGATAGGCCAGAATAAATAGTTGAAATTACAAAAATACTATAGCATAAAGAGCGAGGTATTTATCTCTTCCTAAATACCTCGCTCTTTATGCTAAAGTATTTTTAGAACTCATCATATGCGTAATAATCTCTGTTCGTTTTAAGTTTCAATGGTACTCCTTACTTTCAATTGAAAGAATTTTTCCATGTTTATTTTTTCATTGAGTAATTTCTGTTCGTTTTAAGTTTTAATGTCGCTCCTTACTTTCAGCTAAAAAAATTAGTTTTTTTTATTTAATTTCTGAACGTTTTTGAATTAATGCATGTTTGGTTTTGGCTCTCCGCACATAAATTATTAAAATGAAATTTGTATATTAATTCTTTTTTTGGCTAAATGGCTTTCTCTTAGTTTTGATCAGACGATTTTGAGAAATAAGGGGTTGAGAAGGAGGCCTAGTTGCCCTCCAATTTTTTTATTACTTAAAAAGGCAACTAGAACTTTTAATTTTTAACGAACGTTTTTATTAGTAAAAAATATACGTAACTTAAGAATTAACTTACGTAACAAACTTTCATAACCTTATATTTTTATTATGTATAAGAAGGGGTTTGTACCCTCGTTAATACCTCGCTCTTTACACTAAATCGTAAGTTTTGTCCCAATTCTTTAAGAATGACCCCTGAATCAGAAAGGCCGTAGAATAAATAGTTGAAATTACTAAAAATACTTTAGCATAAATAGCAAGGTATTTATCTCCTCCTAAATACCTCGCTCTTAATGCTAAAGTATTTTTAGAACCCCTCATATGCGGAATAATCTCTGTTCGTTTTAAGTTTCAATGCTACTTCTTCCTTTCATTTGAAAAAACGTTTTCATGTTTATTTTTCATTGTTTTCTTATAGTAATCCTAGAGAATCCTGCGCCCTTTTCATTGAATTTTTCTTCCCCCATGACAGATTCCTCCAAGGAAAGATCCTCCAACATAGCCCCCTCTCCTCAGCCCCACCCCCAAACAAAATAAAATCCCCCTGAAAATGTCTGTACACTTCCCAATAACCATTACTATATGTAAACACTGGTCAAACTTTGTAACTTGCAGCCCCTCTCCTAGGGATTGTGGGGGAGTAAGTCATCCCCAAAGACATAGTTGTTATGGATTTCGACTATGCTGAACAAAATGGCTATCTCAAAATTTTAATCCGTTGACTTTTGGAAAAAATGAGCGTGGGAGGGGGACTAGATGCCCTCCAATTTTTTTGGTCACTTAAAAAGGGCACTAGAACTTTTCATTTCCGTTAGAATGAGCCCTCTTGGAGACATTCTAGGACCGCTTGGTCGATACGATGACCCCTGGGGAAAAAAAATAAATAAATAAATAAACACATACCCGTGATCTTTCTTCTGGCAAAAAATGCAAAATTCCACATTTTTACAGATAGGAGCTTGAAACCTCTACAGTAGGGTTCTCTGATACGCTGAATCTGATGGTGTCATTTTCGTTAAGATCCTACGACTTTTAGGGGTGTTTCCCTCTATTTTCCTAAATAAGGCAAATTTTCTCAGGCTCGTAACTTTTGATGGGTAAGACTAAACTTGATGAAACTTATATATTTAAAATCCGCATTAAAATGCGATTCTTTTGATGTAGCTATTGATATCAAACTACAATTTTTTAGAGTCTTGGTTACTATTGAGCCGGGTTCGCTCCTTACTACAGCTTGATTTATATGGTATACCATACAAGGATAAGCCCTTCGATAAGGCTTTTCTATCAGCTGAATCTAACACTTGCTCATATTCTATTAAACTGAGCATTAAAGGGATTTGATGACTCATGCACTTCTCAATAATTAATCTAAGAGTGAAAATTTGATCACTACTTCCGTTCCCCTCCCCAAAATCATACCGTTCTTCTCTTAACAGCGGAATTTTGGATTAAGCATACAAAAATGCGCTTAAAATTTCTAAACAATACGAAAAAACTAGCGTAAAATACCCAAATTTTGCCGAAAAGAAATTTTGACAAGTTATTACAAAATTCAGATCTTCTTTTGCTTGATACAGGAAAAAGCAGTTTTTCAACAGAAAAACTTGATCTGCGTTCTCCTAATGTGTTTCACTCCCAAATTATGTCTCTCTTTCTTTTTTGATGATCTGGTAATTGGAACCAACAAATATAACCTAAACTTTTCAAAATTCTTTTTTCTTTCTTTTTTTTGCACCCCCTAGCTTACCACTACTTTGCTGACACTCAAAGAAGCGTCTGTAAAACGGTAGACATAGTTCCAACTAACTCGTTCTCTAATCTCCGAGTATTTTTTGAAAACTTGGGGCTTTAATCCGTTTTAACATTCAGAAAAATGGAAAAATCACTTGGGAACAGATAAAAATAAAAAAAAATAAAAACAAAAAATACAAAACTTACGTTGCACTGTTCCAGCTGAGCAGCTAACGCCTCAATATCTCCATAGGCGATATCTTCCGCTTTTAAAAAGCCTTCAACTTCTTGAACCCAATTCATTAACGATTGACAATCATCAAAAATGCACTTCGCTGTACTCAAACTTTCTTCTAAACCTTTTATTCTATCCGCTAATTTCACGTGAGAATCCTCCCATGATTGAAGGAGACTATGGAATGTATCACGTCGATTAGATTTGTCATAGACCAGGTCCAAATCGTCTTGGAATGTACCAGTTTTTTCAAAAATATTCTGCAGGAAAAAATCAAACTCTCAGTCGAAAAGATTTCGGAATAATTCAGAAATACTAAATTATGGAGTAAATCAAGCTTAAATAGATTGCTAAACAGGCAGAGATCCAAGGGACATAATCTAGTCCTTTCTGATACCAAAGGGTTCTGACAAACGATTTTAATTAATTCAATAAAAATCACTTTTATCTATTGCCTGAAGACCTTTGGTATTGGTGAAGAAAACCTCGAATCCCAACTAATCGACAAATCGTAGCATTGGCCATCTAAATAAATTCGATTTGCCTATGTATAAAAATCAGCTAAAACATAAAGCTGGCTTCGCATCAAATAACATAAATCTTAAAACCATACTGGCATATGGGGGGATGCAACAGATCTGCGACGGGAAGAGTTGGAAGGAAGGATCTCAAAGTTCTGATTTTAACCGAGCTAGTCTCCCTCCACTCTCCTACCTGAAGAAAATAGGTATGACCTTCCCCCGTTATGTGTACTAACAAACAATCAACAAATCAAAAATAAATGACCAAAGCTTGTACGTGTGCCTAAATTGTGTCCCGTAGAAGAAATATTTAACGTAAAATCAAGTAATTCGAAACATTGGTCCTCTTTTGGGATTTGAGGCTTCACATTTGATTTATGCCCAGACAAGTTATGCCCATTTGAAAAAGTTAAACACTTTTGTTTAATTAAGGAACTGGCCACAGATAATGAAGCTTCTTGCGCGTATTTTAGGACTACAATGTCCTGTAAAATTGCCTGGCGGCTTTTAGCCCTAAAAAAGTTCACAGAAGGTTCGTCATATAAGCTTAAATTAATTCCAGAATAAAAATGTACTGTTTTAAATCCTCCGTTCAACTTTATGCTCGTTACCAAAGATATACAAAGTGAATGCATAAGAACAATTAGTTTTTGAAACTAATATATATTTCGTGGATTCAAAGATTTTGCTATTCTTTCAACAGTTGAAGATTTCGTAAATCTTCAAAACATTAGTAATCTAAAACATTAAACATAAAATCTAAAACATTAGTACTAATTAGCTTTGCTTACTTTTTTGATGGAAAATTCGGAAAATTTTACAGATATGAATAAATTTGAGAGTTATATTATTAACAGGAAGTTCAAATTTATATCCGTCAACAAGGAAGCACTAAGTGTATGCGAAAAACAACCATTACAATTAGTGTTGAGAATAATGAATATTTTAGTAAATTTAAAGATTCCATAATTTTTCCAAAATTTGAAATTCTTTAAATCTTCTGTAAGGTAAAAGCATTCAGTAGCTTGTCTTTTCTTTTTTTATAGAGCACTAGGATATATCTTACAAAAATTGATAAATCTGAAAGTTATTTTAAATCTTCACCCAAATTAGTACCAATACATAGCAAAATTTATTTCTCATTTTGAACGAAGCCGAAATATTATTTCTCTCGTCATAACATATGAATAGTATTGGCCCAATGAAGGCGCACTAAATGAATGACTGAGTACTTTTCGAGCTGTAAGTAAAATCACCCAGGAAGAACAAATTACTGAAAATATATAGTTCAATCCAATACGATTATTTCCCCTGTACTAACTGATCCGTATTCCAAATGAAACAGCTTTGACCAGTTTTTTAGTCTAGTCATGACCGGTTAAATAAGCAGGCCGATTTTTGTTAGATTTGACTATTTTACTGTTAGTAAAATCATCCAGAAAGGATAAGTTACTGAAAATATACACAGGTTAATTCAGTTATGATTATTTCTTCTATATTAACTGATCCATATTCACATTGAAATAGCTCTAGTCAGTTTTTGAAGGAACAATGGGACAAATTTGAAAATCATATTAAACTGTCATCCTAATGAGTACCGATATGTTGCAATTTTAGCTGCTCATTTTTGAGAGACAACAGACAATATGACATTTTTCTCACCATAACATATGAATATAGTAAATGAATATAGTGATGATAGAAGGTAATAAGCTTACCTAAGCTATGGATGTCAGGTGATTGTTTTTTCTTCTAACGATAATTTCGACAGGACATGTGCCTGTCATCATCAGGTTAATTCAAATTTCTTGCCAGAAAGTAAAATCACTAAATAAATAAAACTAAAAACACTGAACAACACTAATGATGAGCCGAACCTGGAGTTATTGTTGTGCCATGGCCCGAATTTTGGTAGAGGCGTTGATGGCTGCTGTCCTAGTGGATCTTAAAGAGGTTGGGCCTTTAGGAAAGGGGTGGAGTTTTTTGTGAGTTTTCAATTTATGGGTGATTGGTTCCCAAATTTCGCTAATATGAAACTCACCATTGTCTTTATTGATGGCTGGTTTATTTTTAGCAATTTCCAAAGCTTCTCTGATTTTCTGCTTTAAGAGTTGTGGGACAATACCAATAAGTTGGGCTTGATCAAACTTAATGGAGTGGGAAGGGTTTTCAAAGATATGATGGGCCAATGCAGAGAAATTATCTTCCTCCTTTAGCTTTGTCTTTTTAAGGCAGGCGTCAATGGAATCAGCATGTTCTTTTAATAGAGCATTTCTGGTGTGCTCCTCTGATTTTGAGCTGAAGGCTGAACTTGATTATATAAGAGATGTTCTGATAGGTAACGGATACCCCCAAAAAGTCATTGACAAGGTTATTTTCAGGAGAAAGATGAGTGGAATTACCAAGAATTTCGCTCCTAAGATTGAAGATGATAAACCCTTCTTGTCATTACCTTATATCAAGGGCATTACTGACATTTTAAGCTCCCAACTCACTAAACTTGGCTTTAAGGTGTTTTTTCCCTCTGGAAGGACTATTTCCTCCTTCTTGAACAAAGGCAAGGATAAGATTAATTCAGATCCACCAGGGGTATATGAGATTCCTTGCAGTTGTGGTGATACCTATATAGGTCGTACCATGAGACCTCTACATCACCGATTAAAAGAACATGCTGATTCCATTGATGCCTGCCTTAAAAAGACAAAGCTAAAGGAGGAAGATAATTTCTCTGCATTGGCTCATCATATCTTTGAAAACCCTTCCCACTCCATTAAGTTTGATCAAGCCCAACTTATTGCTATTGTCCCACAACTCTTAAAGCAGAAAATCAGAGAAGCTTTGGAAATTGCTAAAAATAAACCAGCCATCAATAAAGACAATGGTGAGTTTCATATTAGCGAAATTTGGGAACCAATCACCCATAAATTGAAAACTCACAAAAAAATCCACCCCTTTCCTAAAGGCCCAACCTCTTTAAGATCCACTAGGACAGCAGCCATCAACGCCTCTACCAAAATTCGGGCCATGGCACAACAATAACTCCAGGTTCGGCTCATCATTAGTGTTGTTCAGTGTTTTTAGTTTTATTTATTTAGTGATTTTACTTTCTGGCAAGAAATTTGAATTAACCTGATGACGACAGGCACAGGTCCTGTCGAAATTATCGTTAGAAGAAAAAACAATCACCTGACATCCATAGCTTAGGTAAGCTTATTACCTTCTATCATCATTATGTATGAAAGTCAGGTTGGCCTTAGAGAATATAATAATGAATATAGTATCAATAATAATCTGCAAGTAGAGTCAACAATGAAGGATAGGTAGCATTATAACTGATCTGCATTCTAATTTAAAAATAGGTGAAAGATAGTATTAATACCGCTCCTTATTTGCAGTTAAAAAACTAGTCTTTTTTTTTAATTTCTGAAATTTTTTTAATTAGTGTATGTTTTGATTTTGGCTTACCGCACATGAATAAATACAACAAAATTTGCTTTTTTTTTTTTTTTTTTTAACTAAATGGCTTTCTCACAGTTTGGCCAGACGATTTTGAAAAAAAGGGGGTGGGGGAGGAGGCCTAGTTGCCCTCCAATTTTTGGTTACTTAAAAAGGCAACTAGAACTTTCATTTTTTTTCCGAAAGTTTTTATGAGTAATAAATATACGCAACTTATGAATTAACTTATATAACGAACTTCCTTATTTGAATTTTTATTACGTAAATGAGGGTGTTCGCCCCCTCGTCAATACCTCAATCTTTACACTAAAGCTTGAATTTCGTCCCGATTCTTTAAGAATGATCCCTGAATCACAAAGGCCATAGAATAAATAGTAGAAATTACTAAAAATACTTTAGCGTAAAGAGCGAGGTATTGTGGAGGAGACGGACGCCCTTATATACGTAATAGTTTCTGTTCATTTTAATGCTGCTCCTAACTTTCAGCTGAAAAAACTTTTTTTATTAATTCTCTCATTTTTTTTTTTAATAATGGTAGGAAATCCTGGCATAGCCCCCTTCATGGAAATTCTCTTCCCTCATGATAAATAACTCAATGGAAAGATCCTCCCACGTAACTCCCTCCCCGACCCACCCACTCCCAACAAAAAAAGTCCCACTGAAAACGTCAATACACTTCCCAATAACCATTACTACATGTATATAATGATCAAAGTTTGTAACTTGCAGCCCTCCCCGGGGACTGTGGCGGATTAAGTCGTCCCGAAAGACATGATTATTAGGTTTTTCGACTATGCTGAACAAAATGTCTATCTCAAAATTTGATCCGGTGACTTTGGGGAAAAATGAGAGTGGGAGGGGGCCTACGGGCCTTCTAATTTTTGGTCACTTAAAAAGGGCTCTAGAACTTTTAATTTCCGTTAGAATGATACCTCTCGCGACATTCTAGGACCACTGGGTCGATATGATCACCCTTGGGAAAAAAACAATCAAAAAACAAAAAAACAAATATGAACTATAGTAAGGAGCAAACCGGCTCAATAGTAACCGAAACTCTAAAAAATGGTATTTCGATCAACAATACCAAAAAACATCAAAAGAATTGTATTTTTATACTGATTTTAAATATATGTTTCATCAAGTTTAGTCTTATCCATCAAAAGTTGCGAGCCTGAGGAAATTTGCTTATTTTAGAAAATAGGGGAAAACCCCCTAAGAGTCATAAGAGTTTTAAAGAAATCACACCGTCAGATTCAGCGTATCGGATATCCCTACTACAGAATTTTCAAGCTCCTATCTACAAATATGTGGAATTTTGTAATTTTTTTTGCCAGAAAACAGATCACGGATGCGTCTTTATTTGTTTTTTTTTTTTTTTCCCAGGGGTCATCGTATCGACCCAGTAGTCCTAGAATGTCTTGAGAGGGCTCATTCTAACGGAACACTACTGTATCAAAGATCCGTACTGCAGAGGAATCAAGCTCCTATCTGCAAAAATGTGGAATTTTGTATTTTTTGCCAGAAGGAAGATCCCGGATAGAATGTTACGTAGGGAGAGGGTTACGTGGGAGGATCTTTTCATGGAGGAATTTTTCATGGGGGAAGAGGATTTTCCATGAAGGGGGCGCCGGATTTCCCAGCATTATTTAAAAACGATCAGATATTAAATTAAAAAAAAAAGTTTTATTCAACTGAAAGTAAGGAGCAACATTAAAACTTAAAACTAAAAGGAATTATTAGGTATATGAGGGGGCTTGCTCCCTCGTTAATACCTCGCTTTTTACGATAAAGTTTTTTTAGTACTTTCAGAAGTGCTATTTATTCTAATTAAAGGGCCTTTGTGATTCAGAGGTCATTCTTTAAGAAATGGACAAAATTCGAACTTTAGCGTAAAGAGCGAGGTATTGACGAGGGGCGAACCCCCCATATACGTAATAATTACTTTTTAAGTTTTAATGGTGCTCCTTACTTTCAGTTGAAAAAATTTGTTTTCTATTTAATTATAATATGTAAAGTTCATTATGGCATATATTTATAGTTCTATACATAGCGTTTTTCTCGTTTTCTCGTCACATTGTCCTTTGAATAGGTTTTAATCTGAATAGCCAGCCATTTTACACGTAAAATGTACAAATACATGGAACTTGATGACGAAATTAAAGTTGCTGGACTATTAGTAAGACAGTGTGCAACGGATTTCCGTAAAACTTTACCTTATACTCAGATAGGATTGCGTTGAAACTAGCTGACAAAGAAATCAGAGGCACTTCACTTTGAAGAATAGTATTGACTGTATTTAGATGAAATTGCATTTTTTCCATTGAATTCGTAAGTTGATCATCTGTGTCCATTTCAGAAAGACCTATATCTTCCATTGATTGCGCCATCTTTACTTTATCTTGGTGTATTACCTCTTCTCTTCTTTTCTTCTTTGGGCTCCCAAGCATTGCAATCTGAAGAAAAAAAATACTAGATGCAGAAAACTCGACTAAAAATTTATCGTAGGAATATCAGCTGTTCATACAATTTTTCCCCCAATGTCCTTTTCCTCCATCAGTAATGAAGGGTAGGACCAGTTATGTGGGGTGACGTTTAATGCTGGGAAACCAATATAGCTCTGTCACGATATTTTTTCTTATTCTTTTTTCTTAAAAAAAAAAAAAAACATTTTAGTGACTTTCCAGTGACAAAACGCATTTTATAGCTTTCACTAGTACTGATAAAAAAAAAGTGTGATACTTTTGAATTGCAGGAATGTTTTCCAATTAACTACAACATACACCCCAGGCACCATTTACGGACGTGCTTGACACCCGCCACAATAATACAGGGTACTCTATGATAGTCTCAAATTAAGAATTCTTGAATGGGAATCATTGTATTTACACCTCTAGTACGTGTATAGCCGACTGAAAAGACCTGATCCCACGGCAAGTATTAGAAAAAAAAATACAAATCAACTGTTTCCGAGATAAAATCGTTTCTTTTCTTTCTGTACAGAATTGTATATCTCTAGTAGCTATAGCCTCTTCCCTTTTTTTCTAAATTTTCAGGCTTTTGCGTCTGGTATTCATTTTTAGCCCCCTTCCCCAAAAATTTTCAAAAGAAATATAACCTTGCAAAAATGCCGCTAACATATCTTTAGTATCTAGACATGATGTTTTTAGTATCGAAAAAAAATGTGATTTTTCTATAATATGATATTTTTAGTATCTAGAATCAAGTGGTCATAGTGGACCAAATTCAAGATTCTTGAACGATTGGCATAACAAGTGGAATTTCAGCGGCATAAGGGGGAGAGGGTTGAGGGGACGGAAAGTCCCATCAAATAACAGATTATATGTGTTAATTTAATTGAAAACTCGTCTACAAAAGCGCTGGAAAAACCGGAAGATAAAAGTGAAAAAAAAAACAGACAACGAAAAAAACGTAAACTTTAAACAATTACGACCATATTAATTAATTTTAGTCTAAAATTAATTTATTTTAGTAATAAAAAGAAAATAAAAGAAAAAATTGACAATAAAAAGAAAAAAAATTGAACATAAATCAGATAAGAATTCCAAACTATGAGTGGCCAACAATTTTCTTCTTTTTTTTCTATATCAGTTTTAACAATACGATTTCTGGGTCGGTTATGCAATATTTGTAGAACAATCTTGAGTTGCAAGTCCATTGTGGTACGTGGAGCAGATGTTTGGTGAAACAGGAGAAGATGAAACGGATTTTGCTTTATCGGTTTTTGTGAAAATCTTCCAGAAAGAAACAGGATACCGAATATGAGGCACCACAACTACGTTATAAAGACTGAAGAGGTAAAAGCGATTGCAACAAAACTTCTTGGAAACAATTGTAGCATTGGAGACGGATATTCGTCAAAAAATGTGAGTAATCAGAAAACTGCAGATGTGGCGAAGAGAGGTGCTGATAAGGAAGCCAAGTTATGAGATACGGTCAACAGTCTTAGTAATGGAGGTATCAATGGATATAGCCTGTGATGATTCATTTTGACTGCAATAAAAAAAAAACTTCTAACTGTTCTAAAATGAATTCTATGCTGAGATTACGGTATTCATCAGCTAAGAGGAAAAAGACTTCTGAGGTACCCTCAGTAGTCCAACTTAGCTCCATAATATCATCAGCGTACGAGTAAAGGAAGTGCCAACCTCCTATCAAGCTTCTTTAAGAACATAAACGTATATCTTACAAGTAACTGGAAGACTATTACCGGTACGAGGAATCTTGATACGAGTATTAAGACACGAGTATAGGTTCCTAAATGGTCTAGTAATTGCAGAATTGTCCCTTTTTTTAGAGCTCGGAGCAACATGGCGCAAAAACAAGAAGAAGAAGAGCCCACCTCACGTCAATTCCCGCCAGGACCTAACGTGGACCAGAAGCATGGCATCAATCAATACATTTGGAACTGCTCACAAAATTTCTATTCACCCGATACTATGTTCAAACCGAAATAATTCAGTTTGCAGAGTGTTGTGGGAAAAGTAACGGGGTGGAAGAAAGTACAGCGGGATACTGGTTTACCTTTCTTTGAGGTGAGAGTAAGATCTCAGTGTAGAAGGTTGAAGTTTCAACGTCGATCTTTACTTTCATCTGAAAAAACTTTAATTCATGCTCCTTCTAACATTCTCTTTAGGTATTTATTTAACGCAATTAAGTAGTACTTTTGTACAGATGATGGAGGCTACAACCCAACGCAATACCATTTTCTGTTAATGATAGGGGCTTTAATACTAAAAAGAAGTTAATTAATTTGTTAAATATTTTCCAAATAAGAGTCTAAGGGAAAGTGGGATTTAAAATTCCCAAGCCCTACATTTGGATCTGGATGACCTTACATGATGGTTTGGAAATGTGGGCCTGAAAATGCACTCCAATTCAGCTAAAACTACTGGTGATCAAAGAATCTTCGACCGATAGTGTTTTTCCCCTATTTAGGCAAAAATTGTCGTTTTCCGGTAAAAAAAAAAATTAGCAGAAATTACGCTCTGCAGTGGCATGATCTTTAAATTGTCGTTCAAATCAAATGAGCCCTCTCCCGACACTAGACGACTACTAATTTGATAAGATTATCTACATTAAAAATACCAAATGTTAGAGGCGGAAATTGGGGGATGACAGAAACAATCCCTTCTCCTCCCCTTAGATTCTAAGAAATGCCTTGTTTTGGTGATTTTCATTGAAAAAAAAAACGATAAAAAACAAAATTCTCCCCTTATATTTTTAGAAATACTTCCCTTGTATCTTCAATTAAAAGAAATTGAAGAAAATCCTTACCCCTATAACGTTTTCGTGAATTTGTGCTCAATAGCCGTTAGTAACATTTTTTTTTTTTTTTTGTGCAAAAATGTGTATTTTTTTCAGGTAGAGCTTGAAATTGCCACACTAGAGTTCTCTGGCACAGTTAAACTTGATTATGTATAATTTCCCTTTGGAGATTGTCACCCCCTTTGGAGTAGTTTTCCCCTTTTTTTTCTAAAATGACACAAATTGTCTTACTCCAATAGCTCTTGATGGCCATATTTAAAATCAATATAAGTTGCATACTTGAAATTAGCTTTGAATTAGCTTTAAAATCAATAGAAGTTGCATACTTGAAATTAGCTTTGGAAGCGGATTCTATTTATGTATGTATCTTGATTAAAATTTGTCTTTTATATATCCGGTTTCTATTCATAAGGGTAACACTTTACTTACCGTTTGGTTTGAAAGTGAACAAAAGTAACAATAACTAACATTTTACTTTCCTCCACTTGTTTATTTGTGCTTACATATGTTTTGTTGCTACCCCCTAGGTTTATTATTAAATAGCTTGCCTTTTTAGCCTCTTTCAGTTATTATTATGGTTAATTTGGTTATCATCGAATTGCTTGACTTTTCGTTTCTTTCAGTTTTTATGCTGTATTTTTTTAATGAACAGTCAGAAACAAACATGAATAATCCAAGTAATATTTGTGCTGATGACGAGACTTTTCTTTTTGCCTTCAGCTTTAACATTCTTGATAAACACTCGCGACGTGTATACAATTTCCGAAAGAGAATACTAAAAGCGAAGCATTAGAGAAGTTGAGAGAACCAAATTCAATTGACACAAACAAGGAGATTAAACAAAACATACCCTTTGTTTTTGAATATCAACTATATCCATTAGGGCATCAAGTTTATCCTGGAGATTTTCTATTTCCTCTGTGTATTGAAGAGAAATTTTTGGAACCGCTTTTGGGATCTGAAAAATATGTTTTTAGGGTAACAGATTCACATTTGAAATAAAGTTGTTATAGTTAAATATATGTCTCTACACAGACTAATATATATCTAGGGGATCAGAAGCCGTATGGATAAAGCCAGTGACGAACCCAGGATTTTGGGAGGAGGGGGTTAGTATTCCAATCACTCCTTTTTTTCTTTTTTTTAGCTCAAGAGCTTTTCATAAATCTAAGGAAAAAAAACACAAAAATTAAACTGTACCCACGCCTGAGGGGGGAGGGTCTTAACCTTGGCAGTCGGCAGTTCTTATAAATTTAAGTAATAAAGGTGCAAAATCAAACCATGCACAAGCCGAAAGGGTCAACCCTCATCCCACCTCCTGGATTCATAGCGGGAGGTACATATTTAGCAAAATTAAGAAACAAGACTCCCAATGTCCTCTCAGAATTTCTTTTTAGAAAGCTATGGAGGACGCCACCGAAAACTCTTGGTTCTTTTTTAACACGAAGTGATTTTGAACTAGTGGAAAATGAAGACAGATAATGTCTAAATTTAGTATTTGGTCAGGTATCCTTGTCATTTCACTGCGTAGAGCGTAGGGGGATCTTTAACACTCTTTCGGGGATTCTGCACCAAAGTGTTTAGTCATGATAGTCCAAGCGGAAAGACAATATTGCAAGCACAATCAGGCTAAAATTTGAAGCTCTTTTTTTCTACATGATACCCTTTAAAATACAGAATCACTAGAAATGTATATTGTTTTCACAAGTACAACGCATATTATCGTCTTTTTTTAGGCCAAATAAAGGAAAAATTAAAAAGAAAAGAAACCCACTAGCCCACTAAAAATAAAAATATTACTTTGATTCTTGGCTAAAATTCCTTCTATCATTGACAAGGCGTTAGCACGACAAGACCCGCAAACACACAGGGCAAAAAGTAAAATCTGGAACACACAAAATGAATAATAAACTTCCAATTCGGCTTGGGAAACTAAGTATTGCCACTGCCAAACTGAAAATATTTTGACAAGTTGCCTCATTAATGCGCAGACATACAAATGCACCTTGTTCTTAATAAGCATAAAAAGAAAATACAATAAACGCGCTCATATTCAAATTTAATACAGAAAATAAGCCAAATATATGTATTCCCTTTCAATAACAAGCATAGAAAAAAGGTTAATAAATCAATAGAAGAACGGTTTCTTATCACCATCTTTTACAAAATAAACCTAGTAAACATGGTCTTTTTTTGCAAGCTTTGCAATAATAGTCATATAGAACAGTGCCTAATAGGCACGTCACTTATTATGTAAAAGGTATGGGGAATGGATCAGAGAAACAAAAACGAAACATAACTGTAAGTGCCCAAGAGAATCTGTCCGCTAAATCGCCTTTACTTCATTAGCATGAGATAGAGCGAAATGCACATCATTTGAAACTTGCATAGTATCTATAGCACTTGCTAGTCGGTTTGTTAAAGGTTTAATTTGATTCCCCGCTTGCAATAGCTTCAATTCATTGAGATCTCAGACCCTTAGATCCACCTGTACCTCCATAGACACCAAGGGCAGCTGGAAGGAGTTGCCAATCATTCCGATGGTTTCCTGCAGCCAGAATACTCTCCGACTGATGAAGGATCGACATGCGCATATGCAGATCAGTTTGATATGTTCGTCACAGGGCGTTTCTGCGTCTGCATCTTCAGTGTCAGCACTGCATTGGGTAGTCGGATATTGTCCATACGTAGTATGTCGTCAAGGTATTTCCATCTATGACTTATTGTGACATCTTGGTTGCAACGGTAGCTGCAACCTAGTAAAGAGCGAACAACAGCACATAGTAACCAGAAGTGAAAAAAACGCGTCTAGAGATAAACTACCAAGTGGAAAAAATTGCCATCTGACACCGATTCAAGAATGATTAAATAAAAAAAACTAATTTTTTTAGCTGAAAGTAAGGAGCGACATTAAAACTTAAAACGAACAGAAATTACTCCGTATATGAAATGGGTTGTCCCCTCCGCAATCCCACGCTCTTTACGCTAAAGCTTTTAATTGTTATAAAAAGTAGAATTGTGGCAAAGAGTCAAACTTTAGCGTAAAGAGCGAGGGATTGCGGAGGGGACAACCCATTTCATATACGGAGTAATTTCTGTTCGTTTTAAGTTTTAATATCGCTCCTTACTTTCAGCTAAAAAATTAGCTTTTTTTCTGGACGTTTTTGAATTAGTGCATGTTTGGTTTTGGCTCTCCGCACATAAATTATTAAAATGAAATTTGTATATTAATTCTTTTTTTGGCTAAATGGCTTTCTCTTAGTTTTGATCAGACGATTTTGAGAAATAAGGGGTGGAGAAGGAGGTCTAGTTGCCCTCCAATTTTTCGGTTACTTAAAAAGGCAACTAGAACTTTTAGTTTTTAACGAATGTTTTTAGTAAAAAATGTACGTAACTTAAAATTAACTTACGTAACAAACTTTCATAATCTTATATTTTTATTATGTATACGAGGGGGTTTGTACCCTCGTTAATACCTCGCTCTTTACACTAAATCGTAAGTTTTCTCCCAATTCTTTAAGAATGACCCCTGAATCAGAAAGGCCGTAGAGTAAATAGTTGAAATTACTAAAAATACTTTAGCATAAAGAGCGAGGTATTTATCTCCTCCTAAATACCTCGCTCTTTATGCAAAAGTATTTTTAGAACCCCTCATGTGCGTAATAATCTCTGTTCGTTTTAAGTTTCAATGCTACTCCTTCCTTTCATTCGAAAAAACGTTTTCATGTTTATTTTTCATTGTTTTCTTATAGTAATGCTAGAAAATCCTGCGCCCTTTTCATTGAATTTTTCTTCCCCCATGACAGATTCCTCCAAGGAAAGATCCTCCAACATAGCCCCCTCCCCTCAGCTCCACCCCCAAACAAAATAAAATCCCCCCTGAAAACGTCTGTACACTTCCAAATAACCATTACTATATGTAAACACTGGTCAAAGTTTGTAACTTGCAGCCCCTGCCCCACGGATTGTGGGGGAGTAAGTCATCCCCAAAGACATAGTTATTATGGTTTTCGACTATGCTGAACAAAATGGCTATCTCAAAATTTTGATCCGTTGACTTTGGGAAAAAAAATGAGCGTGGGAGGGGGCCTAGATGCCCTCCAATTTTTTTGGTCACTTAAAAAGGACACTAGAACTTTTCATTTCCGTTAGAATGAGCCCTCTTGCGACATTCTAGGACCACTTGGTCGATACGATGACCCCTGGAAAAAAAAAACCGTGATTTGTCTTCTGGCAAAAAATACAAAATTCCACATTTTTGTAGATAGGAGCTTGAAACTTCTACAGAAGGGTTCTCTGATACGCTGAATCTGATGGTGTCATTTTCGTTAAGATTCTACGACTTTTAGGGGTGTTTCCCCCTATTTTCTTAAATAATGCAAATTTTCTCAGGCTCGTAACTTTTGATGGGTAAGACTAAACTTGATGAAACTTATATATTTAAAATCAGCATTAAAATGCGATTCTTTTGATGTAGCTATTGATATCAAAATTCAATTTTTAGAGTTTTGGTTACTATTGAGCCGGGTCGCTCCTTACTACAGTTCGTTACCGCGAACTGTTTGATAACTATTATTTCGGTTCGTATTAAAAGTAAAAGTTTATTGCAAAAAGAAATTTACGGTGATTTCAAAAAAAGCCTGGAACCCCTCGAAAACGGAGTCAGATACAAATGAAAAGTATACCATTGGAATTAGCATAGTCGAAAACCTAGCACAGAGAAAATACAGCCCCCCTCCCACCGCGAACGACAAGGAAAGTCACTTTTTTCCATGGGTGGCACTGATTCGTCTCCCGTTTTTTTGTTTTTTTTTTCTTTCTTTCTTTTTTTTCAGGGCTAGCGGCTTACCAGGAAATCATAGAGAGATTTTTTATGGCTCATTTAAAATCTATTTTCATATTTACGGGCTTTTTATAAATTCCATCATCTGCAAGTGCCATATGGCACTAAAAATGGCACTTTTGTGCCATTTCTTAAGAGGCGGGGCTAGCGGGCAACCAAGACATCGTAGACAGATGTTCAACAGCTCGTATAAAAGCTGTTTTTCGTGTCTACATTTTCCCATTAATTCCTCCATCAGCAAGTGCCAAATGGCACTAAAGATGGCACTTTTGGTGTCATGTCTCTGGTGGAAAAGCTAGGAAAAGTGGGCTACCAAAACTGCTTAGAAATTTTCAATGGCTCATTTGAAAGCTATTGCTCATGTCTACGCACTTTCTATCAGTTCTATCATCCGTAAGCGCCATATAGCACTAAAAATGGCACTTTTGCTGCCACTTCTTAATTGGAAAAGCTTGGAAGTATAAAACGGTACCATTATAAAAATTATGGTCCAACACCCTTGACTGGAGATTTACCAGAGTCCCTCCTGTATACTTCCCCTCCCACCCCCTTAGTAAGTCTCATTAGTCCGTTGGTAGAATTCACTATGAACTCTTTCACACAGCTAGCCGACATTGAGGCTCGCAAAATGATTTTTAAGGTATCGAATGTTCTTAAGAGGACAAAATTGATAGAATAACAAATAATTGAATCTTGGAATTTCAAATGACTATTCCTTGCTGTACCTTCTCCCCTCAGCTGCACCAAATATAGTTTAATGCTCTCACTCTTTATAATAGAAATTTGAATTAACTCTATGTTTCATAATAGCCAATTACAAATGTATTTTCTGAATAAGGTCCAATAACTATGCTTTTGGTGACGACACATCCCTCCATAGTCCCTATATGTCCCTACATTAGGTATATAAATATACCTAAGTATGATGAAAATATAATGCTTAAGAAACAAATTTCAAATATATATTTTACATTAGGGGGGATGGGAGTAAAGTATAGCAGGTCTGCATGTAAAATGTTTTAGGTACAATTATTCTGCATATTATGAAGCAAGAATTATTTTCTAACTTCACACTTTCCAAATTCTTTACCCCCCCCCTTCTCTAATGTGTAAATATTTAGCCCAAATTATGTTTCCAGCCAATTCTGTCCCTTTTTTGTTGTCTTGTCTCACGCTAAGCTGAAAGAAACTAACGAAAGAAACCGGCTTCACAGTGCGTCAATGGACGAAGAACTTGAGCGCTAGCGGTATAATGCATAAGTGTCGTTCCACAATTATGATCCTATATTAGCCCATATATTGTAATTCGATCATCAGCCGCCGTTACCAGCGCGTTAAACTTTGAATCAGAATGATAAGGGATCAAATCCTTAATCGGGTATTATTTTTTCCTATTATGTTTTTTTTCTTATATATGATTATTTTTCTGCTAATTCAATATTTCTATGATTTTTTTTTTGTGATTTATGAAATGTTCCATAGACGATCTTTGGAACAAAATACGCCCCGGGCCACAAACCCTTCCCACTTTGGGGTTGGAGAAGTGTAGGCATATGATTCTGGAACCACTCAAAGTTGGATCTTCAAAGTAGGATTACTTATTATTATACTTATTTATTCATACTATTTACTTTTTATACTATTTGATAGACATGTTAAAACTATTTGCAATGTATATGGAGATCATAGCACAAAAAACATATTTGCATTTTTTTTCCGTGATATTTTTCTAGTTGTCAGGTTACTTTCCAACATTTTTTGTGTATTGCTATTCCAACCTGTGTGTCTAAAGTATTTTGGTCTAAAGCATCAGGGAGGAAGGGGAGATGATTAGTAAAATAATTAAGAGATACCGACATTTTCCTTAGGTTTTGAAAACCTTAAAAATCTCTTTAGAAAAATAGTTTCTCTTTCCTAACTGTCTAGGTTGACCACCTTCAAAAATCGTTTAAACCATTTTCTGTAGAATGGATTCCTACGCATTATTTGAAAAACGACCAGAAATTGAGTAAAAACAGTTTCAGTGCTTCCTTGTTATATAGAACACACGTGAGAATTGAATTGTTAATCATAATGAAATGTACCTAAGTAAGATAAAAATATAATAATATAAAAACAAATTTGGGCTATATATTTCCCCATTAGGGGGAAAAGCAGAGCATATGTTAAATACATAACCTAAACAAACTTATTCTAACCTAACATAACCTAACCAAAATACCAACTAAATATTTAATTAAAATATAGCTATAATGTATTTTCCCACCGAGCCGAAGCTAATTGTCTGGTATAAAGACCATGAAAACCGGCTATAGTCTCATGTTCGCGATACAATTTCTCGCGTGCGTTCTATATAACAAGGTAGTACCAAAGTTTTTTCAACTGAAAGTAAGGAGTGATTTTAAAAACTTAAAATGAATGGAAATCATTCCGTATATGAAGAGGTTGCTCCCCCCCCCAGAAAAAATAAAAAGATAATTGTAGTATTGCTTCTACATTAAATTTAAATTATAAATGGGTAAAGATTAATTTTATTTAAACAATAAACAATATATTATTAAACAATGACTCTCTCTCAACTCTTCTTTTTAAAACAGTAAAAACTTTAGCATAAAGAGCGGGGCGTTGATGAGGAAGCAGCCCCTTTCATATACGAAGTAATTTCTGTTCGTTTTAAGTTTTAATGTCGCTCCTTACTTTCAGTTAAAAAAACTTTTTTTATTTAATTTCTGAACGTTTTTGAATCAATGCATGTTTTGATTTTGGCTCTCCGCAGAGAAATAATTAAAACGAAATTTGCATTTTTTTTTTTTTTTTTTGGCTAAATGCTTTCTCATAGTTTTGATCGAATAATTATGAGAAAAAGGAGCGGGGGAGGAAGTCTAGTTGCCCTCCGATTTTTTGGTTACTTAAAAAAGCAACTAGAACTTTTAATTTCTTACGAATGTTTTTATTAGTAAAAGATACACATAACTTATAAATTAGCTTACGTAACGAATTTTTCTATTCTCATGTTTTTATTACATATATGAGGGGGTGCACCCCTCATCAGTACCTCGCTCTTTACAATAAAGCTTAAATTTAGTCCCAATTCATTAAGAATGACCCAGAATCACAAAAGCCGTAGAATAAATAGTTGAAATCACTAAAAATACTTTAGCGTAAAGAGCGAGGTATTATGATGAGGCGAGTCCCTTATATGCGTAATAATTTCTGTTCGTTTTAAGTTTTAATGCTGCTCCTTACTTCCAGCTGAAAAAACTTTTTCATATTTATTTTTTCATTGTTTTTTTTATGCCAGAAAATCCTGCGCTCCCTTCATGGAAATTTTCTTCCCCCAAGACAAATTCCTCGATGGAAAGTTCCCCCGGCATATCCCCCTCTTCTCAACCCCTCCCCCAACCAAAAAATTCCCCTGAAAACGTCTGTACACTTCCCAATAACCATTACTATATGTAAGCACTGGTCAAAGTTTGTAACTTGTAGCCCCTCCCACGGGGACTGTGGGGAGTAAGTCGTTCCCAAAGACATAGTTATAAGGTTTTTCGACTACGTTGAATAAAATGGCTATCTCAGAATTTTGATCCGTTGACTTTGGGAAAATAATTAGCGTGGGAGGGGGACTAGGTGACCTCCAATCTTTTTGGTCACTTAAAAAGGGCACTAGAACTTATCATATCCGTTAGAATGAGCCCTCCCGCAACATCCTAGGACCACTGGGTCGATACGATCACCCCTGGGAAAACAAAACAAATAAACACACATCCGTGATCTGCCTTCTGGCAAGATAATACAAAATTCCACATCTTTGTAGATAGGAGCTTGAAACTTCTACAATTGGGTTCTCTGATACGCTGAATCTGATGGTGTGATTTTCGTTAAGATTCTATGACTTTTAGGGGGTGTTTCCCCCTATTTTCTTAAATAATGCAAATTTTCTCAGGCTCGTAACTTTTGATGGGTAAGACTAAACTTGATGAAACTTATATATTTAAAATCAGCATTAAAATGCGATGCTTTTGATGTAGCTATTGATATCAAAATTCAATTTTTTAGAGTTTTGGTTACTATTGAGCCGGGTCGCTCCTTACTACAGTTCGTTACCACGAACTGTTTGAAATCAACATTCTTGTTTCTTATACTTGGTTTTTGTGTCTTGAGTAAAGCGCTAGTTTTCTACAATCCTACAACCATAGGGAAATACAACTAGTTGGTTTATTTATACTAGTTTTATTTATATATGTTAGATAGACAATAATTTTGGTTCGTTTTAAGTTTCAACGTCGCTCTTTACTTCCCTAAAAAAAAAATTGTGTTTTAAAATTATCGGCAAAATTAATATCTTGGGATATTCTCGCATAAAAAAATGATCTAGACAGGTCAGAAGTCCTAGAAAATTCGTTAAGAGCCTTAATTTTAAAAAAATTAGCTTCAATAATCAAATATCTTTGAACATTGCCAGCATGAAAAGACACTAAATTGCGGAAAGAACAAAAAACTTGTAATTGCAAAAATATTTGTATATATTTTAACAAGGGATTACAACAATTCCAAAACCATAAAAAGAAAATAAAAACTTTGAAGCTTAGTAGAAATTGTTGTTAGAAATTAGACTTGCTGTGATAATAAAATATTTTTGAATAGGTGCAGTATGAGAAGACATTAAATTAGTAAAGAGCAAAAAACTGGTAATTGCAAAAATATTTGTATGTAATTTAACAAGGGATTACAAAACCTTAAAAATTCAAAAACCTTAAAAAAACAAAAGTTTGAAGCTTAGTAGATATCGTCCTTAGAAATCGGACATGCTTTAATAAACAAATATCTTTAAAAGAAACAGTGTGAAAAGACAGCAAATTGTCTGTGGTTAAAGGAAAAGCGACAATGAGAATCCACATATAAAAGCCTGTCGCGTACCGAGTGCTGGGGCCCGGCGACTGGTAACTGCGGAAATATTTGAATATATTTTAACAAGGGAAAACGAAGAGTTTGAAGCTTAGTAGACATCAATGGAAGAAATTGGACTTGCTTTAATAATAAAAATATCTTTGAAAATAAGAGCGACAATGGGAATCCATTTATAAAAGCCTGTTGCGTACCGAGAGCCGGGGCCAGGCGACTGGTAATTGCGAAAATATTTGTATATATTTTAACAAGGGATTACAAGAATTTAACAAGAGATAAGAGCTCATATGGCACTTGTGACGAGGTCGGCAGAGCCAAGAACCAAAAGCTCATATGGCATGAGCTCTAGCAAAATTTTAAGAATCAATAAATTGCTTTAAAAGGAAAAATCAGAGTCATGAGGTCCTTCTAAATGTCGAAATTCATTAAGATCCGATCACCCACTCGTAAGTTAAAAATACCTCAATTTTTTCTAATTTTTGCTCTCCCATCAGCCCCCAGATGGTCGAATCAGGGAAAACGACTTTATCAAGTCAATTTGTGCAGCTCCCTGACACACCTAACAATTTTCATCGTCCTAGCACGTCTAGAAGCACCAAACTCGCCAAAGCACTGAATCCCACCCCCTAACTCCCCCAAAGAGAGCGGACCCAGTCCGGTTACGTCAATCACGAATCTAAAACGTTTATAAGCGTTTTCCAAGATTTCCGGTTTTCCCCTCCAACTCCCCCCAATCTCAACAGATATGGTCGGGATTTGAAATGAGAGCTCCCACTCGTAAGTTGAAAATACCTCAATTTTTTTAATTTTTGCTCTCCCATCAGCCCCCAGATGGTCGAATCAGGGAAAACGACTTTATCAAGTCAATTTGTGCAGCTCCCTGACACACCTACCAATTTTCATCGTCCTAGCACGTCTAGAAGCACCAAACTCGCCAAAGCACTGAATCCCACCCCCTAACTCCCCCATCAAATCGGGGAGACGACAATTTCGAATTTAATCTGGTCTGGTTCCTGATACGCCTGCCAAATTTCATCGTCCTAGCTTACATGGAGGTGCCTAAAGTAGTAAAACCGGGACAGACTGACCGACAGAATTTGCGATCGCGTTATGTCACTTGGTTAATACCAAGTGCCATAAAAACCTTAAAAAAGAAAATGAACATTTTGAAGCTTAGTAGATATCGTTGGAAGAAATCGAACTTGCTTTAATAATAAAAATATCGTTGAAAATGAGAGCGACAATGAAAATCCATATATAAAAGCCTGTCACGTACCGAGTGCCAGGGCCCGGCGGCTGGTAATTGAGAAAATATTTGGTGCCGGGGTCTTTTTTAAAACTTTAGAAAAGAAAATTGCAAAAATATCTGCACATATTTTGACAATGGATTACAATAATTCAAAAACCTTGAAAAATAAAACCAAAAGTCTAATGAATTATATCATTCCCCCCCCCTCCCAACCAAAAGAGTGAATTTATCATTATTTGCAAAAATTGAAGATTTTTATTCACGGAAAAGCTTACATTAAATTGCTTAAAGAGCAAAAAACTGGTAATTGCAAAAATATTTGCATATATTTGGCAAGGGATTACAACAAATCAAAAACCTTAAGAAAGAAAACAAAAAGTTTTAAACTTAGTAGAAATCGGACTTGCAGTAATAATCAAATATCTTTGAATATTTATTTGAATTTGAATTTATTTCCGTTTTTTAGTAACAGTTCTGGCTCTTCGTGATTTATAGGCTAAACTATTTAGCAAGGGTTTTGTATCTTTTTTTTAAGTGTTTGATCAATATTTGATAGGTTTTGATTGTAAGTGTTATCATTTGTTTTTTCTTTATATTATATTGTAGCGTACTCCTCATTTTTTTAGGGAAATAAAGAAAATAAAATAATAAATAATAAATAGACTTTAGTATGAACAGACATTAAATTGCGTAAAGAGCAAAAACTGGTAATTGCAAAATTATTTGCATATACTTTAACAAGGGATTACAACAATTCAAAAACCTTAAAAAAGAAAACCGAAAGTTGGAAGCTTAGTAGAAATCGTTGCTAGAAAAACATCATTACCGAATTTCTTTTATTATTCGGTAATGATCAAAAAAGCAGTAGCAAATTTTGACTTTTAAATTTCAAAATTTGTTATCACATTTACAATCAATAGCCTAAGAAATCTTGAAAAACTTACTTCAATGATAATAAAACAATTTTTGTGAAAAATCTACTCAGTACATTTTTATATTTTACTGTTATATTAAAAAAATTGTAATCTCAGATTTGAAGTCTACAAGCTTAAAAGCCCATAAATGTCTTACATTGATAAAAATCAAATATTATTTTTGAAACGCATATGATGATATTAAATTGAAAACTTGAAGCCCTTTGAATAAAAATTTTCCAACTCTGAAAGATGACAATTAAAAATCAGGCTAAACATTCCCCAGGGATTTGCTGACGTAATGAGATTCGGTTGTACATCCATTCGGTTGTACAGCCAGCCGCTATGGCTGGGGAATTTTCGCTTATTGCGCAGTAATTGGAAACAATTTCAAAAGTAGGCGGTGCCACGAGAACTTGTAATTTGTATCAGTTATTAAATAACTTTAGAGCAGTAGACACGTAAAAAGCTTGTAAGAATTTATCCTTTTAGAAAGCATTGAAGAGTACTTTATAGAAAAGGATCAGAATATGGGAAATATTACATTTGAAGAATTTATGTTGGGAATGCGAAATGAAATATTCAAGCAGAGAGTCTTCAAAACCTATAATGGTGACCACACATTTAGAAGCCACAACGAAGAAGGACGAGCAAAACAGATATTTACATTGAGAATGAAAAGTGAACTTTTTGCAGAGACTGTGTACTCTTTGGTAAATGGCACAGGTTTTACACCAAAGAATACTGCTGAGATTGCTACTACCCAAGAAACGCCGAATCAGCAAGAACTAAGCAAATCAGAGGCAGATTTATCAGCAGGAAAATTATTGACTGATGGCCAAATTGCCAAACCGAAAGAACTGAGCATGTACGAAAGCCTTAGACAAAGGCTTGAAAGACTTCGAGATAAGAATGGACAAATTGCCAAGCAAATTGAAAAGAAAATGAGTATTTATGAGCGACTTGGACCTCATGTAAGTATTCAAGAGAAGCATAGCCAAATTACAGAAAAAATCAGTATTTATGAAAGACTTGGACCTCCTGTCAATATTAGAGAAAAGCATGGCAAAAAGTTTTACAAGAAGTTACCGAAACTGGCTGAAGACGAAAAATTCAATAACAACAATTTTAGAAGAAATTACCAACCAAATAGAGCAAAATATGCTGGGAGGACTGGTGGCCCAGGTTCTCAACCTCAGATAAAGTTCAATAAAAACCAACAAGTTTGGGGACCTGACAAAACACCAAGAGCGAAGTTGAGAAATAAACGCTGTAAGTATGGAAGAGAATGTTATAACTACAAATGTGTATTTATTCATTAGAACAGCTATAATTTTTCGATCTGACAGATACTAAATTATTTGTTTAATTTTTTTATATTGGTTTGAAAATTTTGAGTTTTAATGTATATCAATATTAATTTATTGCTTAAGCTAGTTTTTAGATTATTGTTTTTTTATACTATGTTTGTGATTCTTGAAGATGTTCTCTTTGTCGTAAATTTGGATATATAGAGGAAAAGAACATCTTCCCCAATTCTTTTTTGGCACAGAAAAAACACAATTTTAGCAAAACCAGGCGACAATGAGTGAAGATAGCCTCTTCATGAACCCCTGTCGGTTGAGCAGATAATACTCACTTCAAAGTAAGTGAGGGGGACCTGGGAGCTAACTAAAACTATATAAATATAGAAATAGGTCTTGAAAAAAAAAGTTCTATCATTTTTAGCTAACTCAAACATGGGCACCCACATTTAGGATCGGGGAAGAGGCCAGTCCTCCATCCTATCCCTTTTTAAGACAAAAGTAAATGAATGTTGTCATTATCTGACAATGAGGTAGTCCCTCTAAATTTTTTAAGTGATGTCTGGGTTTAAATATTTTTACAAATCTTGTCAGAAAACCCTCTCCAAAGAATATTCCAGAAAATCTCTCAATCACAGTTGAAAGTTGTTCCCACTCTCATATGGAGAATTTCTTCCATGTAAGATCCCCACATCCCATGGAAAAATCTTCCAGATAATTCCAATTATGATTAAAATCTCCCCCATAAAATACCCATATGTTCAATCTAGTCAGCAAAGGCAGTGACAAAATAGTTTCGCGCAGGAATTTTGGTAATTTTTCCAGTGTAAACATTTTCCCTGGAAAGCTCACCCCCAGAAAAATTACCATGAAAAATTACCCAGGCAGAAAATTCCCAATTCCCCCCCCCCACAAAAATTTCTATATACTTCCAAATAATAAATGCTATACATAAACAATTAAACTTTGTAACTTACAGCTCTTTCCTCAGAAACTGTGGGGGTTCGTTTTATCACCAAATGAATAGTTATTGATCGTTTTAACAATGCTGAACAAAATCACTATAAAGTTTTGATTGGACGACTTTGAAGGGTGGGAGGTTAGAGGGGGCTAGCTATGATCCAATCTTTTTGGTTACTTAAAAAGGACACCAGAGCTTAGTATTTTCAATCAAGTGAGCCCTCTATCGATACGCACATCCACGGGAAAGAAGCAAAACATAAAAACAACAAGTAAATACGCACCGATAATCTTTTTTCTGACAAAAAATACAAATTCCACATTTTTATGAATAGGCTTGAAACCTATAAATTAGGGTTCTCAAATATGCTGAATCTCATTGTGTGATTTTTATTAAGATCCTTTAAAGTTTTGGAGCCATTTCCCCCTTTTTCAAAAATCAGGAAAGTTTTCTCAGGAATGTAACTTTTCTTAGGTAACATTAAACTTAGAGAACTACGTATATTCTAAACCAACATAAAAGTTCAATCCTTTTGATGCATGTATTGTTATCAAAACTCTATTCTAAATTTTGGATACTACTCAGCCACTTCTCTCTTTACGTACAGTTCTTTATCATGAACTGTTTGATATATCCCAATCTTTCTTCAAAATTGTTTTTATATTAATAAAAAAACACATAACTATCACCAGGCACGCATTCAACATTTTATTTTGGAGCAGGACAGGCATTTGTGAGTGGACACAATTCCGAAAAATAGGAAATAATATATTGCAAAAACTAAAGAAAAGTTGGTATTATGGGCAACCATTAACATGACCCATCCTTCACATTCAAAGTCCCTGATGAACTAAACAATCAGAAATTCTGCCATAAGGCTCCAATGTTTTATTGTTATTTTTTTTTTCAGAGGACTTCATATAAAAGAAGCAGTATAAACTTTGGACGGTGCTCCTTTGATTGGAAATTAAAAGTTCGAGTGCCCTATTTAAGAGTTAAAAGTGATTGGAGGGCAACAAGCCCTCACTCCCTTTTTTCCCCAAATGCCTCCAATGAAAATCTTGAGATAGTCATTCTGTTAAAATAGTTCAAAGATCAGATAAACAAAAACTCTGGGGTCAATACCAACCCCCAGGCTTGGGGGCAGGCTTTGTAGTTCACCACAAGACTACGAAAATGCTGGGTTCAACACAATACCCCAGGGCCAGGGGCAGGAGTTTTAAGCTATGTCCTGGAGAAATATAAGGTTTTTATGCAAGGGGTGGTCTTTTGAGCCTCAAAGATGGCTCATTTGATTGGAAATTTACAGTTCTAGTTACTTGTGAGTCAAAAGTAATCAGAGGAAATCTACCCCCCCCCCTACCGCACACCCTTTCCCCAATACGTATCCAATCGAAATTTTGAGATAGCTAGTTTATTTTAAACAGTTCCAGTAATTATATAAAAAAAAAATTGAAGTCAAAATAGCCACCCTGAGTCTAGGGGAAGGGTTGTGATTTATGTCCCAGGGTAAATAAGGTTTTTTATAGAATAAGTAGCTGTACAAACTCCAGAGGGGACTCAAATGATTAGAAATGGAAAGTTCTAATTCTATTTTTAAGAATTTAAAAGAAATTTAAGAATTAACTCTCTTTTCCCCTAATCCATCCAATCGAATTTTTTATGTAGCAGCTTTGTTCAAAATAGACAAAAAATCATATAACAAAAACTCCAGGGATAATACTGCCACCCCCTGAGCCCAGGGCATACAAGGATTTTTATAGAAGGGATGGTAGTATAAGCTTTGAAGGGGGCTCATTCAATTATAAACTGAGATTCTTAAAACCCTTTTTACAAGTCAAAAGTTACTGGAGGCCAATTAACGCCCCTCCCCCATAAGGCCCTTTTTCTCCCAAATGCATCTGGTCAAAATTTGAATAAGTGATTACCAGAAATTTGGAAGAATTTCATATTTTGTGGGTAACAGTCCCTGTGCCTGCTCCTATGTGTACAGGTCTGCCTGTACATACCTACTTTTATAGTGAAGTAGTGTTTTATTGTTCTGGATATAAACAACTTAAATAGCCAATAGCAAAAATTTTTTTGAAAACTATTGCATTTTGCAAGTATAATTTGCCAAACAGGGCACCAATCTGCTGGGCTACCAAAGGGTTATGATCAGAATTGAAATATTCTCCAAGGGTTATATATCAAAATTAAATATTAATTAAATTTAAAGTATTCTTATTAACATGACAGCCACCTTATGGTAACCGTAGTTACATTAAAGTACATTTTTTGACTTCTTAAAATCTGTGAAGTTTCTAAAATCTGTATGTTTTTACAGTGTTCCTATATTATCCATGAATTCGCCTGTACCAATGAATTTATCCAATGGGGTTGGAAATTCCCTAACATAACTTAAATTGTTGAAGCATAGGCAACAAAATGCAGTCTTTTTCAACATTTAACCATGTCCTAATTTTTTTTGTTCCTAGCTAAATAGACGAACTCTTTCTTTCATAAAGAGGTAGGAGGGGGTCCAACCCACAAGCAATGTGGGTAATATAGAAAGCATCCGAATTTACTAAAGAAGTCTTAAATAGTTTCCTGATTTGGGGAAGATATGTATTGTTGCTATGCAGTCATACAGAGTTGCCACCTGGTGAAAAAAAAACAAAAAAACACTAGATTTTCGTGATTTATTGGTTGAATTAGTGACTTTCTTCAATAATCTAGTCATTTATGTTCTGATTTAGAGTTTTTTTGTTTAGGCTATATAAAAAATCACTAGAAATAGCGATAAATCCCTATGGATGGCAACCGCGCATACAGATCATATAAAGTGGGTACAGTGGGTACTATATAAAGTGCGTACAGATCATATTATATTTTTAGTGGGAGAAAATCTGGCCAGGTGACAGACATAAAAAATGCTACTTTTTATAAAGTAGCCAAGATGACCAGAGTAAGAACATTCCAACCCCCTCCAAAGAACAAAGTTTGAAGCCTTAAACCTCATTCCGTAAAGAAAACATTCTTGAAAGTTTTAAACACACACCCCCCGCCCTGCCGTAAAATAACACTGAAAAGGGTTACTAAAACCAAATACGAATTTGATACAGACAGTACATTTATTGATAACAAGAGCTAAGAGCTTTTATGGCACTTGTGACGAGGTCGGAAGAGCCAAGAGCTCATATGTTATGAGCTCTAGCAAAATTCTAAGAATCAATAGATTGCTTTAAAAGGAAAATCAGAGGCTTAATGCCGGTCGGGATTTAAAATAAGAGCTCTGAGTCACGATGTCCTTCTAAATGTCAAAATTCATTAAGGTCCGATCACCCACTCTTAAGTTAAAATACCTCAATTTTTCTAATTTTTCCTCTCCCTTCAGCCCCCCAGATGGTAGAATCAGGGAAAACGACTTTATCAAGTCAATTTGTGCAGCTCCCTGACACACCTACCAATTTTCATCGTCCTAGCACGTCTAGAAGCACCAAACTCGCCAAAGCACTCCCACCCCCTAACTCCCCCAAAGAGAGCGGACCCAGTACGGTTACGTCAATCACGAGTCTACAACATTTATAAGCGTTTTCCAATATTTCCGGTTTTCCCCTCCAACTCCCCAAATCTCAACAGATATGGTCGGAATTTGAAATAAGAGATCTGAGACATGAATTCCTTCTAAATATCAAATTTCTTTAAGATCCCCTCCCCCAACTCCCCCGAAGAGAGCGGATCCGTTCCGGTTATGTTAATCACGTATCTAGGACTTGCGCTTATTTTTCCCACAAAGTTTCATACCGGTCACTCACTCTAAGCGTTTTCCAAGATTTTAGGTTTCCCTACCCCAACTCCCCCCAATGTCACCTGATCCGGTCGGGATTTAAAATAAGAGCTCTGCGGCACGATATCTTTCCCAACATAAAATTTCATTAAGATCCAATCACCCGTTCGTAAGTTAAAAATACCTTCTTTTTTCTAATTTTTCCGATTTAACCGTCCCCCTACTCCCCCTCCCCAGATGGTCAAATCAGGGAGACGACAATTTCGAATTTAATTTGGTCTGGTTCCTGATACGCCTGCCAAATTTCATCGTCCTAGCTTACCTGGAAGTACCTAAAGTAGCAAAACCGGGACAGACTGACCAACAGAATTTGCGATCGCGTTATGTCACTTGGTTAATACCAAGTGCCATAAATACCTTAAAAAAGAAAATGAAAAGTTTGAAGCTTAGTAGATATCGTTGGAAGAAATCGAACTTGCTTTAATAATAAAAATATCGTTGAAAATGAGAGCGACAATGGAAATTCATATACAAAAGCCTGTCACGTACTGAGTGCCGCATCCCGGCGGCTGGTAATTGAGAAAATATTTGGTGCCGGGGTCTTTTTTAAACTTTAAAAAAGAAAATTGCAAAAATATTTGCATATATTTTGACAACTTATTACAATAATTCATAAACCTTGAAAAATAAAACCAAAAATCTAATGAATTATATCATCCCCCCCCCCCTTCCAACCAAAAGAGTGAATTTATCATTATTTTCAAAAATTGAAGATTTTTATTCACTGAAAAGCTTACATTAAATTGCTTAAAGAGCAGAAAACTGGTAATTGCAAAAATATTTGCATATATTTGGCAAGGGATTACAACAAAAAAAAAACCTTAAGAAAGAAAACAAAAAGTTTGAAACTTAGTAGAAATCGGACCTGCAGTAATAATAAATATCTTTGAATAGACTTTAGTATGAACAGACATTAAATTACGTAAAGAGCAAAAACTGGTAATTGCAAAAATATTTGCATATGCTTTAACAAGGGATTACAACAATTCAAAAACCTTAAAAAAGAAAACCGAAAGTTGGAAGCTTAGTAGAAATCGTTGCTAGAAAAACATCATTACCGAATTTCTTTTATTATTCGGTAATGATCAAAAAAGCAGTAGCATATTTTGACTTTTAAATTTCAAAATTTGTTATCACATTTACAATCAATAGCCTAAGAAATCCTGAAAAACTTACTTCAATGATAATAAAACACTTTTTGTGAAAAATCTACTCAGTACATTTTTATATTTTACTGTTATATTAAAAAGACTGTAGTCTCAGATTTGAAGTCTACAAGCTTAAAAGCCCATAAATGTATTACATTGCTAAAAATCAAATATTATTTGTGAAACGCATATGATGATATTAAATTGAAAACTTATAGCCCTTTGAATAAAAATTTTCTTAATCAAAACTCTAAAAGATGACAATTAAAAATCAGGCTAAAGATTCCCCAGGAATTTGCTGACGTAATGAGCTTCGGTTGTACAGCCATTCGGTTGTACAGCCAGCCGCTATGGCTGGGGAATTTTCGCTTATTGCGCAGTAATTGGAAACAGTTTCAAAAGTAGGCGGTGCCACGAGAACTTGTAATGAAATTCCTTTGTAATTTGTATCAGTTATTAAATAACTTTAGAGCAGTAGACACGTAAAAAGCTTGTAAGAATTTATCCCTTTAGAAAGCATTGAAGAGTACTTTATAGAAAAGGATCAGAATATGGGAAATATTACATTTGAAGAATTTATGTTGGGAATGCGAAATGAAATATTCAAGCTGAGAGTCTTCAAAACCTATAATGGTGACCACACATTTAGAAGTCACAACGAAGAAGGACGAGAAAAACAGATGTTTACATTGAGAATGAAAAGTGAACTTTTTGCAGAGACAGTGTACTCTTTGGTAAATGGCACAGGTTTTACACCAAAGAATACTGCTGAGGTTGCTACTACCCAAGAAACGCCGAATCAGCAAGAACTAAGCAAATCAGAGGCAGATTTATCAGCAGGAGAATTATTGACTGATGGCCAAATTGCCAAACCGAAAGAACTGAGTATGTACGAAAGCCTTAGACAAAGGCTTGAAAGACTTCGAGATAAGAATGGACAAATTGCCAAGCAAATTGAAAAGAAAATGAGTATTTATGAGCGACTTGGACCTCATGTAAGCATTCAAGAGAAGCATTGCCAAATTACAGAAAAAATTAGTATTTATGAAAGACTTGGACCTCCTGTCAATATTAGAGAAAAGCATGGCAAAAAGTTTTACAAGAAGTTACCAAAACTGGCTGAAGATGAAAAATTCAATAACAACAATTTTAGAAGAAATTACCAACCGAATAGAGCAAAATATGCTGGGAGGACTGGTGGCCCAGGTTCTCAACCTCAGATAAAGTTCAATAAAAACCAACAAGTTTGGGGACCAGAAAAAACACCAAGAGCAAAGTTGATAAATAAACGCTGTAAGTATGGAAGTGAATGTTATAACTACAAATGTGCATTTATTCATTAGAACAGCTATAATTTTTCGATCTGACAGATACTAAATTATTTGTTTAATATTTTTTATATTGGTTTGAAAAATTTGAGTTTTAATGTATATCAAAATTAATTATTGCTTAAGAAGGTTTTTAGATTCTTGTTTTTTATACTATGTTTGTGATTCTTGAAGATGTTCTCTTTGTCGTAAATTTGGATATATAGAGAAAAAGAACATCTTCCCCAACTCTTTTTTGGCACAGAAAAAACACAATTTTAGCAAAACCAGGCGACAATGAGTGAAGATAGCCTCTTCATGATACCCCTGTCGGTTGAGCAGATAATACTCACTTCAAAGTAAGTGAGGGGGACCTGGGAGCTAACTAAAACTATATAAATATAGAAATAGGTCTTGAAAAAAAAAAGTTCTATCATTTTTAGCTAACTCAAACATGGGCACCCACATTTAGGATCGGGGAAGAGGCCAGTCCTCCATCCTATCCCTTTTTAAGACTAAAGTAAATGAATGTTGTCATTATCTGACAATGAGGTAGTCCCTCTAAATTTTTTAAGTAATGTCTGGGTTTAAATATTTTTACAAATCTTGTCAGAAAACCCTCTCAGAAAAACCCATTGGAATTTTGGTAATTTTTCCAATGTGAACATTTTCCCTGGAAAGCTCAAGCTTCCCAGGCTTGGGGGCAGGCTTTGTAGTTCACCACAAGACAACGAAAATGCTGGGTTCAACACAACACCCCAGGGCCAGGGGCAAGAGTTTTAAGCTATGTCCTGGAAAAATATAAGGTTTTCATGCAAGGGGTGGTCTTATGAGCCTCAGAGATGGCTCATTTGATTGTAAATTTACAGATCTAGTTACTTGTGAGTCAAAAGTAATCAGAAGATATCTACCCCCCCCCCCACCCTACCGCACACCCTTTCCCCAATACGTATCCAATCGAAATTATGAGATAGCTAGTTTATTTTAAACAATCCCAGTAATTATATAAAAAAAAAATTCGAAGTCAAAATAGCCCCCCTGAGCCTAGGGGAAGGGTTGTGATTTATGTCCCAGGGTAAATAAGTTGTTTTTTTATAGAATAAGTAGCTGTACAAACTTCAGAGGGGACTCAAATGATTAGAAATTGAAAGTTCTAATTCTATTTTTAAGAATTTAAAAGACATTTAAGAATTAACTCTCTTTTCCCCTAATCCATCCAATCGAATTTTTTATGTAGCAGCTTCGTTCAAAATATACAAAAAATCATATAACAAAACTCCAGGGATAATACTGTCCCCCCCTGAGCCCATGGCATACAAGGATTTTTATAGAAGGGATGGTAGTATAAGCTTTGAAGGGGGCTCATTAAATTATAAATTGGATTTTAAAGCCCTTTTTATAAGTCAAAAGTTACTGTAGGCCCTTTTTCTCCCAAATGCATCTGGTCAAAATTTGAATAAGTGATTACCAGAAATTTGGAAGAATTTCATATTTTGTGGGTAACAGTCCCTGTGCCTGCTCCTATGTGTACAGGCCTGCCTGTACATACCTACTTTTATAGTGAAGTAGTGTTTTATTGTTCTGGATATAAACAACTTAAATAGCCAATAGCAAAAAATTTTTTGAAAACTATTGCATTTTGCAAGTATAATTTGCCAAACAGGGCATCAATCTGCTGGGCTACCAAAGGGTTATGATCAGAATTGAAATATTCTCCAAGGGTTATATATCAAAATTAAATATTAATTAAATTTAAAGTATTCTTATTAACATTACAGCCACCTTATGGTAACCGTAGTTACATTAAAGTACATTTTTTGACTTCTTAAAATCTGTGAAGTTTCTAAAATCTGTATGTTTTTACAATGTTCCTATATTATCCATGAATTCGCCTATACCAATGAATTTATCCTATGGGGTTGGAAATTCCCTAACATAACTTCAATTGTTGAAGCATATGCATCAAGATGCAGTCTTTTTCAACATTTACCAATGTCCTAATTTTTTTTGTTCCTAGCTAAATAGACGAACTCTTCCTTTCATAAGGAGGTAGGAGGGGATCAAAAAAAAAAACTAGATTTTCGTGATTTATTGGTTGAATTAGTGATTTTCTTCAATAATACAGTCATTTATGTTCTGATTTAGAGTTTTTTTTTGTTTAGGCTATATAAAAAATCACTAGAAATAGCGATAAATGCCTATGGATGGCAACCGCGCATACAGATCATATGAAGTGGGTACAGTGGGTACTATATAAAGTGCGTACAGATCATATTACATTTTAAGTGGGAGAAAATCTTGCCAGGTGACAGACATAAAAAATGCTACTTTTTATAAAGTAGCCAAGATGACCAGAGTAAGAACATTCCAACCCCCTCCAAAGAACAAAATTTGAAGCCTTAAACCTCATCTTATAAAAATAACATTCTTGAAAGTTTTAAACACACACCCCCCCTGCCGTAAAATAACTCTGAAAAGGATCACTAAAACCAAATAACAGTACATTTATTAAAAACAAGAGCTAAGAGCTTTTATGGCACTTGTGACGAGGTCGGAAGACCCAAGAGCTCATATGTTATGAGCTCTAGCAAAATTCTAAGAATCAATAGATTGCTTTAAAAGGAAAATCAGAGGCTTAATGCCGGTCGGGATTTAAAATAAGAGCTCTGAGTCACGAGGCCCTTCTAAATATCAAAATTCATTAAGATCTGATCACCCCAGATGGTCGAATCGGGGAATACGACTTTATCAAGTCAATTTGTGCAGCTCCCTGACATGCCTACCAACTTTCATCGTCCTAGCACGTCCAGAAGCACCAAACTCGCCAAAGCACTGAACCCCGCCACCTAACTCCGCCAAAGAGAGCGGATCCAGTCCGGTTACGTCAATCACGTATCTACTACATTTATGAGCGTTTTCCAAGATTTCCGGTTTCCCCCTCCAACTCCCCCCAATATCACCAGATCTGGTCGGGATTTGAAATAAGAGCTCTGAGACATGAGTTCCTTCTAAACATCAAATTTCATTAAGATTCAGTCACCCGTTCTTAAGTTAAAAACACCTCAATTTTTCTGATTTTTCCAAATTAACAACCCCCAGCTCCCTCCAAGAGAACGGATCCGTACCAATAATGTCAATCCCGTATCTATAACTTGTGCTTATTCTTCCCATCAAGTTTCATCCCGATCTCTCTACTCTAAGGGTTTTCCAAGATTACCGGTTTCCAAGATTTCTGTTTCCCCCCTCTAACCCTCTATGTCCCCGGATCCAATTCGAATTGAAAATGGAGCATTTGAGACATAAGATTCTTCTTTATATCAAGTTCCATCAAGGTCCGATACCTCGATTTTCACGTTTTCCAAGATTCCAGTTTCCCCCTCAAACTCCCTTCAATGTCACCAGATCTGGTCGAGATTTAAAATGAGAGTTCTAAAGCACAAGATCCTTCTAGATATCAAATTTCATTAAGATCTGTTCACCCGTTCGTAAGTTACAAATACCTCATTTTTCTAATTTTTCCTAATTACTCCCCCCCCCAACTCCACCAAAGAGAGCGGATCTGATCTGGTTATATCAGTCACCTATGTTGGACTTGTGCTTATTCTTTCCACCAAGTTTCATCCTGATCTCTCCGCTTTAAGCGTTTTCTAAGATTTCCGCCCCCTCCCCCTAATGACGCTGGATCCGGTCGGGATTTAAAATAAGAGATCTGAGTTTCGAGGTCTTCTAAATGTGAAGTTTCATTAAGATACGATCACTCTTTCGTAAGTCAAAAATACTTCATTTTTTCTAATTTTTTAGAATTAACCCCCCCCCCCAACTCCCCCAAAGAGAGCAGATCCGGTCTGGTTATGTCAATCCCATATCTAAGACTTGTGCTTATTTTTCCCACCAAGTTTCATCCCGATCCCTCCACTCTAAGCGTTTTCCAAGATTCCAGGCTCCTCCCCAACTTCTCCTTCACCGGATCCGGTCGGAATTTAAAATATGAGCTCTGAGACACGATATCCTTCTAAACATTAAATTTCATTAAGATCCGATCGCTCATTCGTAAGTTAAAAATACCTCATTTTTTTAATTTTTCAGAATTAACCCTCCTCGCCCAAATCCCCCCAAAGAGAGCGGATCCATTGCGGTTATTTCAATCACGTATCTAGGACTTACGGTTATTTTTGCCACCAAGTTTCATCCCGATCCCTCCACTCTAAGCGTTTTCCAAGATTTTAGGTCTCCTCTCCCAACTCCCCCGATGTCACCGGATCCAGTCGTTATTTAAAATAAGAGCTCTGAGACACGATATCCTTCCAAAAATCAAATTTCATTAAGACCCGATCACTCCTTCGTAAGTTAAAAATACCTAATTTTTTTTAATTTTTCAGAGTTAACCCCCCCCCCCCCAACCCCAACTCCCGCAAAGAGAAAGGATCCGTTCCGGTTAGATCAATCACGTATCTAGGACTTGTGCTTATTTTTCCCACCAAGTTTCATCCCGATCCCTCAACTCTAAGCGCTTTCCGAGATTTTAGGTTCCCCCCTCAATTCCCCCCAATGTCACCGGATCCAGTCGGGATTTTAAATAAGAGCTCTGAGACACGATATTCTTCCAAACTTCAAATTTCATTGAGATCCGATCACACCTTCGTAAGTTAAAATTACCTCATTTTTTTTTTTTCAGAATTACCCCTCCCCTCCCACTCCTCCAAACAGAGCAGATCCGTTCCGGTTATGTCAATCACGCATCCAGGACTTCTGCTTATTTTCCCACCAAGTGTCATCCCGATCCCTCAATTCTAAGCGTTTTCCAAGATTTTAGGTCCCCCCCAGCTCCCCCAATGTCACCGGATCTGGTCGGGATTTAAAATAAGAGCTTTGAGATACGATAACCTTCCAAACATCAAATTTCATTAAAATCCCATCACCCGTTCGTAAGTTAAAAATAATTCATTTTTTCTATTTTTTCCGAATTAACCGACCCCCCACTCCACTCCCCCCCCAGATGGTCAAATTGCGAAAATGACTATTTCTAATTTAATCTGGTCCGGTCCCTGATACGCCTGCCAAATTTCATCGCCCTAGCTTACCTGGAAGTGCCTAAAGTAGCAAAACCGGGACCGACAGACAGACAGACCGACAGAATTTGCGATCGCTATATGTCACTTGGTTAATACCAAGTGTCATAAAAAACCTACAGACTATTTGTTGAGAAGTGCTTGCTTAGTTTCAAGCTTCAGTTACCTGTTATATAACATCACATGACTGTTTTCAAAGCCAAGAATAACAGAGATAAATCCAATTAGTGTATTTTATATCATTATATATATTAATATTACTACTATTCTATATTGTTTTTCAAAAGATAAAGAGATCACCAGAGTTCAAAATAAAAATTCTGTTTGGGAGCAACTGGGGTCACTACTGGCCACATGCCAAATTAGAGCCAACAAGGAATTTAATTACAATTAATCCCCCTTTCCTAACTAATGTCACTGCTTAAATAGCTTTTCTGAGCTATCTTATGTGACCAATTTCCAACTACATGCTTGAAACACAAATATCCCAGTAAGGAAACGATTAAATTTAAATCATTTTTGTCTTACGTTTATGTTCTTACTAAAACAACAGACTTAGTGACGAGTCTACAGCTATTATGGTACCAAAGGGGCCAAGATATTTATATTAGCAGTTTTAAAAGGGATAGATCTATTCATTCATCAATTCCAAATTAGGATATTAAATAAAAATTGTCTAAGATAATAATCTAAACTTGCCTTTAAATAGAGAGCACATTTTAAAAACGTAATTTGATGTATTACCTTGTATGTTAAATATTACCTTGAAAAGTATGTAGTATGTATGATTATAATCTAATATTTTGTTTTTCGTCGAATGAGTCTTGGGTTATGCTTGAATTTTAATTGGTAGCCCTGCATAAAATAATAGTATTTGAAAAGACTGGAGTGTTCTATTTCAGCTGAGGAAACTAATTTCAAGATTTTGATAAAATGTAATTTTGTGTTGAATCAGAGCTCGTCTTAAAATCCACTTCACTATAAAATTCTAACACAAATATTTAGCACCGTTTAGCGGAAATTATGAATTCCCGATTATATTAATTAAATTAATTAATTTCAATAATATAATTACAAAATAAAATATTTTACTATAGTATCGAATCTTATAGTACCTCATATTATTATTTTAACTATATTATTATTATTACCTCAGAACATACTCAGAAAAATGATAAAATTTGAATTAGACAGATCTCTTTTTTCGTTTTTTTTTATTATTTATTTTCAAATAATTTGAAGCACAAATGAAAAGGCAGTTAGATCTAAAAAACTTTTTTATATAGGCTCATTAAAAGCAATAGTTTGATTTATAATCAATATTATTATACTGACATTGCTAAAGTATAAGCAATGTCTTTTTAAGACATGAAAAAAAGTTGAAAAAGTTTTTAAGTTCAGTTCAGAATCGCCAAAGTTATTATGTAAACTGCAAAAATATTTACGGTGCCTGAGCAATAATTTTAATGTTTTAATTCAAACCAGAAAAATACCCAAAAATTTCAAAATTAGTTTTTCTTTTTTTGTTAGATAAAATCCATTCGCTACGTGAACTTTTTTTCATGTCTTAAAAGAAATTTTTTCTTTTAGAAACATTAAAAAACTTTAGCGTAAAGAGCGAGGAGTTGAGAGAAAGAGTCAAATGTTTGACTCTTTCTCTCAACTCTACTTTTTAAAACATAAAAAAACTTTAGCGTAAAGAGCGGGGTGGTGAGTAGGGACCTTTCATATACAGAGTCATTTCTGTTCGTTTTAAGTTTTAAGGTCGCTCCTTACTTTCAGTTAAAAAAACTTGCTTTTTTTTATTTAATTTCTGGGCGTTTTTATGGCACTTGGTATTAACCAAGTGACATATAGCAGTCGCCAATTCTGTCGGTCTGTCGGTCTGTCTGTCGGTCCCGGTTTTGCTACTTTAGGCACTTCCAGGTAAGCTAGGACGATGAAATTTGGCAAGCGTATCAGGGACCGGACCAGATTAAATTAGAAATAATCGTTTTCCCGATTTGACCATCTGGGGGGGAGTGGGGGCCCGGTTAATTCGCAAAAAATAGAAAAAATGAAGTATTTTTAACTTATCAGCGGGTATTTGGATCTTAATGAAATTTGATGTTTGGAATGATATTGTGTCTTAGAGCTCTTATTTTAACTCCCGACCGGATCTGATGACATTGGGGGGAGTCGGAGGGGGAAAACCTAAAGTCCCGGTTTTGCTACTTTAGGCACTTCCAGGTAAGCTAGGACGATGAAATTTGGCAAGCGTATCAGGGACCGGACCAGATTAAATTAGAAATAGTCGTTTTCCCGATTTGACCATCTGGGGGGGGAGTAGGGGCCGGTTAATTCGGAAAAATAGAAAAAATGAAGTATTTTTAACTTATGAGCAGGTGATTGGATCTTAATGAAATTTGATGTTTGGAATGATATTGTGTCTCAGAGCTCTTATTTTAAATCCCGACTGGGTCTGATGACATTGGGGGGAGTTGGAGGGGGGGGACCTAAAATCTTGGAAAACACTTAGAGTAGAGGGATCGGGATGAAACTTGATGGGAAAAATAAGCGCAAGTCCCAGATACATGATTGACATAATCGGAACTTATTTGTTCTCTTTGGGGTAGTTGGGGAGGGGGGGAGTAAGTCTTAAAAATTAGAAAAATGAGGTATTTTCAACTTACGAACGGGTGATCGGATCTCAATGAAATTTGATGTTTAGAAGGATATCGTGTCTTAGAGCTCTTATTTTAAATCCCGACCAGATCTGGTGATGGGGGCGGGGAGTTGGGAGGGGGAACCTAAAACTTGGAAAACACTTAGAGTGGAGGGATCGGGATGAAACATGGTGGGAAAAATAAACACAAGTCCTAGATAGATGATTGACATAAACGGAACGGATCCGCTCTCTTTTGGGTAGTTGGGGGGGGGGGGGGGTAATTCTGAAAAATTAGAAAAAATGAGGTATTTTTAACTTACGAACGGGTGATTGGATCTCCATGAAATTTGATTTTTAGAAGGATATCGTGGCTCAAAGCTCTTATTTTAAATCCTGACCGGATCTGGTGACATTGGGGGAAGTTTCGGGTGGGGAGACCTAAAATGATGGGAAAAGCTTAGATTGGAAGGATTGGGATGAAACTTGGTTGGAAAAATAAGCAAAAGTCTTGCATACGTAATTTACATAATTGGAACGGATCCGCTCAATTGCGGGGGGGGGGGGGTAATTCTGAAAAATAAGAAAAATAACGTATTTTTAACTTACGAAGGAGTGATCGGATCTTCATGAAACTTCATATTTAGAAGGACCTCGTAACTCTGATATCTTATTTTAAATCTCAACCGGATCAAACGTAATTGGGGGGGGGGCAGTTGGGGGGACCGGAAATCTTAGAAAATACTTAAAGCGGTGAGATCAGGATGAAACTGGATGGGAAGAATAGAAACCTGTCTAAGATACGTGACTGACATAACTGGACCGGATCTGCTCTCTTTGGTGGAATTGGGAGGGGGGAGGTAATTTTGAAAATTGAGGTATTTGTAACTTACGAAAGGGTGACCAGATCTTAATGAAATTTGATATTTAGAAGGATCTTGTGCTATAAAGTTTAACTTTAGGTTCTGACCTTCTCACAAGTGCCAAATGAGCTCTTGGCTCTTGGCTCTTCCGACCTCGTACCATATGAGCTCTCGGCTCTTCCGATCTCGTCCAAATGAGCTCTTGGCTCTTCCGACCTCGTACCATATGAGCTCTCGGCACTTCCGACCTCGTCACAAGTGCCATATGAGCTCTTAGCTCTTGTTGAATTATGTTTTGATTTTGCATGTCCGCAGATTAATAATTAAAACGAAATTTGCATATTTATTTTTTTGGCTAAATGGCTTTCTCAAAGTTTTGATCGAATGATTTTGAGAAAGAAGGAGCGGGGGAGGAGGCCTAGTTGCCCTCCAAATTTTGGGTTACTTAAAAACACAACTAGAACTTTTGATTTTTTACGAACGTTTTTATACATAACTTACGAATTAGCTTCCGTAACGAACGTCTATATTTGTATGTTTTACTAGCTGTTGGGGTGGCGCTTCGCGCCACCCCAACACCTAGTTGATGGGGGCGCTTCCCCCCCCCTCAAGCCCCCCCGCGCGCGTAAGTCGTTACGCGCCATATTAGTTACGCGCCATTGTAGTTGTGTCCCTGTGTCCCACCTGTGAATATAGATATATATATATATATATATATATATATATATATATATATATATATATATATATATATATATATATATATATATATATATATATATATATATTTTAACTACGTAAAACTTGCGAATATACAACATTCTTTGCTGTCCCATTGTCTGTCCATATAAATAGATTGTCAGGTTTACCAACTCTTGAACATGCAACATAATAATTGTCCATGGGAAAACAATCCGTATTCAGATCTATACAGCATTTTTCTAACGATTGCCCTTGAGCTTTGTTGATGGTGATTGCTAATCGAACATTCCCTGTGTCCCCGTCGTCATTTATATATCCCCCTGTGCCCCCGGCGTCCCCGTTGTAGTTGTGTCCCTGTGTCCTGGTCGTCATTTATATTCCCTGTGTCCCGGTCGTCATTTGTGTCCCGGTATCCCAGTCTGTAATTTCTCTTTGAGTGTCCCGGTCGTCATTTATATTCCCTCTGTCCCGGTGTCCCGGTCGTCATTTGTGTCCCGGTCTGTAATTTCTCTTTGAGTGTCCCGGTCGTCATTTATATTCCCTGCGTCCCGGTCGTCATTTCTGTCGCGGTGTTCCGGTCTGTAGTGTCATCTTATAATGACGTCATATACAAAGCCTTATATACTTATAATGACGTCAAATGCGAACCCACAAACAAACAAACATGCATATATACAACTTATTTTTATATATATATAGATACAGTTTCTTATTTAGTTTTTTTTCTTTTTTAGTTTTTTCTTTTCTTAGTTTTTCTTTTTTTTAGTTTCTTCTTTTTATTGATTTGTTTTCTTCAATTTGTCAATGTTCATTCTAACATTGACACTTGGAAAAATCTTTACGTGCCAAGCATGCTAAAGCTCCAACAATTTATAATAAACCTCAAAATTTTGGGTATCTGTTTTAAGGTTTTCGAATTACTTTAATCTATTGTCAAAATATATTGAAATATTTGTGCAATTCCCAGTTTTTTTTAGTTGTTTCTTTTTTTTAGTTTTTTCGCTTTTATTTGTTTTTTTTTGTCTTAGTTTTTTCTTTTTAGTTTTTTTTAGTTTTTTACCTTTTTTCTTTTTTCAGTTTTCTTTTTCTTCTTTATTTTTCAGCGTCACTATGAAATACATATCGCCGAACTTTTGTTTTTTTTAACTAAAATCTGGTAGGCATTGGTGACCTTATCCAAGTCAAAATCCCAAACCCAATCATCATCGCTATCATTTTCAGTTTTGATACGTTTTGACTCTCGCTCTCCAGGTGGATTTTCATCTAACTGCGCGGTTTTGCGTTCTTTAGCCGCAAGCCTTTTGGCATTAACCCTTTGAGCAGATTCCTCGGCTGTTTCTTCTGCCATTGTAGGATTTATACTAAAATTTCTCTTTGAATTAACTATATGAGCATATTCCTCGGCCGTTTCTTCTGTCATTTTAAGATCTATACTAAAAATTCCTCTTCACGTGCCAAGCTTGCTAAAGCTCAACAATTTATAATAAACCTAAAAATTTTAAGTATCTGTTTTAAGGTTTTCGAATTACTGTAATCTATTGTCAAAATATTTCGAAATATTTAAGCAATTCCCAGTTTTTTCATTTTAGTTTGTTTTCTTTTTCTTCTTTATTTTTCAGACGTCATATGCAAACCCTCAACACAAAAATACATACAACTTATTTTTATATATATAGAAGATATAATCTGGCATAAGAGACATAGTGTAACAGACATAACCCACGGACAACTTATTTATATATGTATATAGATTACGTATATGAGGGGGTTCACCCCCTAGTCAGTACCTCTCTCTTTACACTAAAGCTTAAATTTTGTCTCAATTCTTTAAGAATCACACCTGAAACACAAAGGCCGTAGAATAATTAGTTGAAATTACTAAAAATACTTAAGCGTAAAGAGCGAGGTATTAGGAGAAGGGTGAACCCCTCATATGCGTAATAATGTCTGTTCGTTTTAAGTTTTAATGCTGCTCCTTACTTTCAGTTGAAAAAACTTCTTCATATTTATTTTTTCATTGTTTTTTTTTTCAAAGTAATGCTAGAAAATCCTGCGCCCCCTTCATGGAGATTTTCTTCCCCCATGACAAATTTCTTCATGGAAAGTTCCCCCCATATGACCCCCTCCCCTCAACCCCTCCCCACCAACCAAAAAATGCCCCAGAAAACGTCTGTACACTTTCCAATAACCATTACTATATGTAAGCACTGGTCAAAGTTTGTAACTTGTAGCCCCTCCCACGAAGACTGTGGGGAAGCAAGTCGTCCCCAAAGACATATTTATAAGGTTTGTCGACTATGCTGAATAAAATGGCTATCTCAGATTTTTGATCCGATGACTTTGGGAAAAAATTGGCGTGGGAGGGGGCCTAGGTGCCCTCCAATTTTTTGGTCACTTAAAAAGGGAACTAGAACTTTTAATTTCCGTTAGAATGAGCCCTCTTGCAAAATTCTAGGATCACTGGGTCGTTACGATCACCCCTGGAAAAAAAACAAAACAAACAAATAAATAAACATGCACCCGTGATCTGTCTTCTGGCAAAAAATACAAAATTCCACATTTTTGTAGATAGGAGCTTGAAACTTCTACAGTAGGGTTCTCTGATGCGCTGAATCTGATAATGTGGTTTTCGTTAAGATTCTATTACTTTTAGGTGGTGTTTCCCCCTATTTTCTGAAATAAGGCAAATTTTCTCGGGGCTCAACTTTTGATGGGTTTTTACGATGCTTTTGATGTAACTATTGGTATCAAAATTCCGTTTTTTTAGTTTTGGTTACTATTGAGCCGGGTCGCTCCTTACTACAGTTCATTACCACGAACTGTTTGATTATACATTTATTATCTTAGTGTTTTAAAAATTTCTCCACTTTTGTGGTTTTCCAATATAACAGTTAAATTAAGCGTCAACTAATGACAAAACTTATGGATATTCTTTGTCTTTCAAACTTGTGACTTTTCAGTATAATAGCGCTAATTTAAATCATAAAGTTAATTTAAACGCAACAAAATAAAGGATAATACAAACTTTAGAAGGAAGGTCTTCTTTGGGCTGTTTTCCTTGAAAAAGTAACTGCAATGCTTGGCTTAACTTTTGAATAAGACCGTCAAGGCGAAGGAGCTCGGAAACAAGGGTTTTCACTTCTTTCTCCAAGTCCTAGATAAAAAGTCAATAATATGTACATATTCAAGCAAAGAAGAAACCAGTCTGGGAAAAAGTTTATTTGTTACAATAGACAATGTTTTTTTACATTTGGCATGAAAGTTTTCCTTACAACACTTCCATATATATATGGCTTTTTCTTAGTTGGAATAGTAAGACAGAATTCTCAGTATGGCACCATATGCAAGATCCGATGAAATTTCAAATATCCGATGAAACTTACTTTGGATTCACTTATGACGTCATATGTGATTTCGACCTACGATTATGACGTCATCCATCAAGTTTGTACATGAAAGTGCAGATTTTCGTAAAAATGATTATATTTAAAAAAAAATATTTTTTGTAAATTACAAAAGGCGTTAGATGTGGCAATTTCCATTAAAATAAGCCATTAAACAGCTCTCTACGATGTTCCAGTGCCCCGCTATCTGAGGAAAAGAAAAAACAAATGCCGTATGTGCAGAATATCGTGGTTGCAGCCATTTTTCTTGATTTTCAAACCAATATATTTTCCATATTATTCAAGCCAAGGGACAGTTAGTTTCCTATACAGAGGTATTGAACAAGGCAGTTCTAATAATGTACTTCTTTTTTTTTTTTTCTGGCTCTAGTTTTACAAGTTATGGGCTATTTTGTTTTTTACTCTAGGACATGATAGTCTCTTACTAGGTTGCTAGCTGCCGCTGCAACCCGGATGAGAACTGAACATCATATTACAGTCAGACCAGTACGCCAAAGAGAAGGGCCGTCTTTGGACCTCTTTCCGTAGAACCAGCCTTTCCCCTCCCAAAAATAGGATGATTTTAATGATTTGTACGACAACCTATACGTTTTCGATGTAATTCATCTATATTCAGTCCTTTTTCCAACGTCCCTTAACAAAATTCTACGTACGTGTATGCCAAGGCCAGGCAAACCTCTGGTTACCAAGAAAGAAAATGTGTTGACAAGCTTCCAACGAGTATGGAATTATTTTTTTTGAAAAGGACTTAGAAGCATCTGAAAATAAAACTATGTTGTCTGCTGTTCCGTACAATCCTAATCTCGTTTTCGTCAATCTAAAGGGTGGAACACTCTCCTAAGCCACGTGTCAAAACTCTTTTCCTTCGTTAAATCTTTTAACCAATATTTGTTTAACGTTGTTTAAAAGGTGTCAACAAAAATATCAGTAAAAAAACATAACTTGTCGACAAAAATAACTTACTAATGTCAAAGATATTAAGCTAGATTGTCCAGCCAAATACAATGACTATGGCCAGCTTGATCTTTCAACATAATTAAATTGGCGTTTAAATTCACATAGGCTGTGGATTCATAGGCTTTTAGACAGGAAGTTTCAAGCAATGTTTTTAACGGGACTTGTGCCAAGCCCACCTAAGGCTTTTTTAATTTTTTAATTATCCGCTAGAAAACTAGAAACTAGAAAAATAGAAACATACCAGAAAGGGACACACTACCAGATAAAACTTATAATACCAAAAATAACCTGGGTTAATTTAACATTGCAAGGACTAAAGAAGACGATGCCTTTCCTTTGCTGAGGCAGAATTTGTTGTCGGAGGCCGGCATTGCAAAGGGGATTTTTTCTCAAATAATATTGTTCCAGCTTATTTATCACTGGATCTCATATCCCACTTATTTTGATCTCACCAACGTCTCTGTTAAGAGCATGCCAAAAAAATCCGACGAGAAAAACGAACCAATTCGGCCTGAACAAAGTCTCGACGGCAGCCATGTTCGTCTTACGAATTTTTTACAATATTAGATTGACGAAGGCTATTTAGTGTTTATTAATCCTATTATCTAGGTACGTTTTGACTCCCTGGTTGACGGACAGCTCAAAACATAAACATGACTTAGAATGATGTTGCAAGGTCCCGCTGAAATGACTGCTCGAAAAACCATCTGAAAGCCAGAATACCCATATTTCCATATCTTCATATCTTACCACAATTTTCAATTTGCTGGCAAAAGGTTAATGAACAAAGTCAGACACGCCCCCCCCCCCACCTGGAAGCTAAATCTTCATGCACCCACAATCTTCATGAATAAAATAAGGAAATTTTCAACACCCAAAAAAGGAACTATGTGAGATTTTGTTTTAGTTTTTTGGGCTTAAAGTTTTGAAAGGTTTACGGAGTAGGTAAAATATTGAATAAACATCAGACTCATTACTGGTAGCTATAATTAATAGTAAAAAAAAAGAAGAAGATAGTACAAAAAAATAGCATCATCTGCGCAGTTGCAATTACATATTTGCCATTATTTTTATAGCTTTTCGTTCGTTTCTTTCTTTGTTCTTTTTTTAATTGTATGAGTGTTTTATAGCGATATTCTTTTTTTTTAATTTCAGCATTTTAGGACTTAAAAACAAATAATACGATTTAGATCATCAACCACAAATTAGTCTCGCAAATTACAATGATCTTTTAAGATTACAAAAGAATGGAAAGTCATTGTGATATCTAAAAATATCTTTTTGTCTGTTTTTCTTCGCAAAACCATTGTCTTCTCTATCCTTTAACTTATACTACTGGTCAATAATTAGGACCAGTTTTCTTACGTGATGTTTCTCAACTCCATATTTTATAAGTTCAAATATTAAGTTAGTTTCAAAAAGGTACGCACCAAAAGCTTTTCCTCCTGTTCATATTGCACATCAATGTTTGCTTCTAACATTTTTAGGGCCTGTTCTGAAGTTTGAACTCGTTCTTTGGTTCTCATTAGGATATCCTTGACTTCACTATGAGCTTGCATTATTCCCTCTACATTTGGCCATCGCTCCCTCGACCATCGACATACGTGAATCCATCTTTCCCCAAGAGCATTCAATTCATCTTCTAAATGAGCCCCAGCGTCAGGTTCTTTATCATCAACCACAACAATAAGCTTAGAGAGATCTTCTACTTCAGTTTGCTTTTCATCTAAGAACTCTTTCAGCTTGGTATGGTATCCAAGATACTTTTCCAGAACAGATATATCTTGTGGCATATTTCCAAGTCTAGATATCTGATCTTCACAATCTCTAAGCCAATCTCTGAACGTTATTAGCTTGGACTTCTGCATTTCCATAATGGATTTATGTATGATGGATTGGCGGTTCATCGCCTTTAGTCGAAGACTTTCCCATCTGTCTGTCAGCATTTTCATCTGCAGAGTAACATCAGCAAATTCTTCGGTGGGCATTGTAGTATTCCTTAGCAGGCGGTGGCCTTCCTGTATTGCTTCTCCAATAGATCCCTGTTGTTGGGTCAACTCAATAAGAAACTGTTCAAGCTCATGAAATTGATTTTTCAAATTTTTCAAGTCAGTTGCAACTGGTGCCATCGCTTCAATTTTGTCTCCCGAAGCAAGAAGCCAAACGAGGACCTCTTCAAGAAGGACGTGGTAAGAGGCTAAATCTGAATTGGAAGTAGGTGGTTCTTCTGGCTGAGGTAGTTCCATTCCTTCATGTGGTAGAGCCTATTGAAAAAAAAAATGTTGGTTCGAACATTTAAAACGAACGTTCTTTCTGGTAATTTATATAACAACAATTATTTATGACAAGTTACAAAAAACAAAACAAAGAAGAACCCAATTCCTGCAAGAGACAAAAAAGTTAGAACATGCAGAATATGTAGAGTTTACAGCTACAATATGAACGGGCAATGAAACAGAAACTAATACTTATTAATGGGTATAATGGGAAGGGAGGGTTACTTCCCTCCATTATATGGTATTTTATTTGAGATAACTTGTTTCAAATAATAAAGCAGGTCAGGAGATTTCTTAATTTTAAAGGTTCCGAGGCTTCAATGAAATGGGAGAAAATGTCTGGTATTTGTCATTAGAATAAATGAGAATTTTAAACCAAGGACTATTTTGTGTATTGTTCCATTATTAAGCAAAAACAGTATGTAAATATGGCAGGGGATATTCATTGTTAAGAAACTGGAGGCACGCAATAATTTAAAGAAGATGAAAATATTTTGTCTTCATTAAAAATAATTGTAATAAACAATTAACTTTATTAAACACTTTTATTTAACTCCGTCTGTTACATCAAAGGTCGAAATCTAACCTTGTCCAAATTAGAATCAATATTTCGCATACTTCCGTGGTCTGACACAGCTGAAATCTTATCAAAATCGAAATAAGTAAATTTCCTTCCACAAAGAGATAAAACAACAAAAATACGATATACTGGTGCAGTCTACTGAACATTCAATTCATTAATTTTAATTGAGACTCTATTTATCTCAACTTTCACAAGCTTCCGCCCTGAATGACAACCTGTTACGATCGCTAGTTAAGATTTATGCGCTTAAAAATTGCTTTCATTTTTGTAGCCTTTTAAAAAGAAGTGCAGGGTCTGAAACTACCAAATTAAATGGAAGATGCTTTTTGATTAAATTAAACTATTAAAATAAACCTAGTACGCCATAACTTGCAGTAAAGAATGTTGATTAACTTGAGGAAAAACTAAAAATAATTATCTGGATGAAATTCAACCCGTTAATTAACACTCGCAACATTACCTAAGCGTAGCAACTTTGTTTTAGTGGCGAATATTACAATAGGTCAGATATAAACTAACTTTAAGTTGAAGAGCGTTGTAAGCAGTTTGACATTATTATCCCAAACCAGTAAATCAACTATTATTTAAAATTCTCATAGAAAAGGCAATTCGTTTATAACAACTAGTATTTCAAAATAAAACATCTTAAATTAGTGAAACTACTGTTAAAGTAGTCAAAATAATCCCCATCTCCACCCTTCCCCTTTTTGGTGCGTACCAAGTTGCCGTGATCTAGCATTTTACTCAATTTTATAAAAAGACTAAAAACATTAACTGTGGAAAGAGTGCTTGCCAGAATTTATCAGAGCTTCCCAAAGGGAAGGTTTCCTTTCAGCTAAAATAATGTGGAGGATTTGAGTATTTACTGTACAAAACTGTTCTGCTAAAAGAAACATCAATGCCTATTGGCTTTCATTACGATACTCTTCTAACTATATTTCTAAGTTCAGATCAACGATCCAAAGTCCACACACACAGTTTCTACTATTTCAGTTTTCACTTCAATGTGGTAATATATGCGGTAATAGCTCATGCTGAATCAGTTGGTAAATTCTGAGAACCAATACACGTCGCCTTTTTATTTATCCTGATTAGAGACAAATCACTTAATACACCACCCCTTTCTTTGTAACAAAAAAATTCAAGCTGCAATCGCTTAGAACCTGAATTTCGCGCTTGATGTGCTTTGATTTCAAAAACCCAAGCTAAAAGCAAAAAAAAATCGGCTTCAGCAACTAGTAGGGAGATAAATAAAATAAATGAAAGATACATGATTCTTTAACTTTCGAACTATTTTCCGAAAGAATTGGCTTAACAATAGTACTTTTAAAACCAACCTGAAAAAGGCACAGAACATAAATGAGAATCGATTTCTTGTCTGGGCTGCTATTATTCACATCTTCGGGATCAAGCAGTCTTTCAATTTTAAGATGATTTTTCGCAGTTCGAAATGCATGTTCGAGTCGAGCGTTAGGATGTCTTTTTGATACAAAATCCCAATCGAATAAATTGGGTCTCCAACGGTGAATAACAGCATTAAAAGCCAAGCCGTCCGACCAAGAGCTAGTGAAATTGTTGATTCCAACACCTTCGTAGTCTTTGACCGAATATCGACACCATGCGAGAAGCGTTTTTTCTAAATTACTCATTTGAAGATCTGCCATCATCGGCTTTAATTTTTCATGTACCTGTAAGCAAAGGAAGAATGAAGCTTAAAAAAACGTTTTGGAGAAATGGCGGGTTTTCAGTTACTTTTGTTTAGTGTACGAATTGTTTACAAATCTTGTATCCAAAAAAGGAACAAAACTCGCAACTATTAAAAAAACATAAACATTTCTAACCAGTAATTTTATGAAGCTTTTTAGATTTCTCTTGTCATACAGCAAAACAGAAAATTGCAATTAGCAAAACATCGAGTTTCTCTGCATTGATCACGACACTTTCTTAAATTAAGAGTTCCGTTTATAGGCGTCAGCCCCTGTCCCCCTACAACCTATGGGTATTAATAAAAAGTGGTATCTACGCATTAATAAAAAGCAAAGAAAGCGAAAAAATTCACAGATCAGGGATTGTTAAACTTATTATAAAAAATTTACAAAGAAAAAATGGGGAAACAAATAAATTGCAACCAAATTAAGATTTCTTCTTTTATTAGACAAAATCTGCAAAAGCTCTTGTTCCTTTTACCTAAAAACGATTCGTATATTATTATATGACATAGGTTTTTAATAAAATATTACGGTGATCGCATACCCCTGGAAAATACAAAATGCAATCAAAATCCAATCATTCCCGATTGATTAAGCCCATTCCTTTACTGATTAATGCCACGCGTATTGACTTTAAATACCTCAACACCTGCCTCATAAAAAGTTCGCCTCTCACTCCATATGATGCGAACAAATTTCTACAATGAAACAAATAACAGAAGGGCAAATGAATTTTATGGACTTTGTTTCATTGTCTATTTTGAATCCAGAGCAGTTTTTGATTCTATCGACGAAACATGTGGGACTCCACATGAGCCATTCCTTTCCTGTGGGACAGGAGTCCTGTGGGACTCCTGTCCCACAGGAGCCATTCCTTACTAATACTCAACTATGCATTCAGATACAGAGTTAAGTCTGCCTAAATGGCCAACAGAGCCCCTTCTTCTTGATCAGGACATAAAAAGGGCTACTCTGGGGAGAATAGCTGTATCACAACTCTTTAATTGTGCAACTGATCTCATCTTGTCATTCACAACATAGATATTGACTATCAGTCACGAGATTGGGGACAGAGTCGGGAATCGTGACCATCTGTCACTTCACACATAGCTTAGAACTTCTCAACAGCTATAAACTGCAGCTTCTCCTAGCCCTAAGTTCTCTGTCCGATGGAGCCAATAAAAGTGGCATATTAATAAAGTAGAAGAAGGTCAAAATCATGAAAGCCAAGCCAGCCAATGTGGATGACATGTCGAATTAATTTGGTCATCGAAGAAAATAAATTCAAAGGTTAGTCATTTCACCTATCCTGGCTCTGTTGATCGCTCCACCAGCCCCAAAGTTCCTGCCCGTTCAGTCAATACCCTAATGTTCTTAGACGATCCATCACCGTCTGGAATAGATCGACCATAAGACGAGTGGCCAAAAATGGGAGTCTGCAGGCTTCATTTCATTATATCATGTGTAAATTTTGCCTGCGAATGCAACAAACTCAACATCTTCCAAATTAATGGCTCCATTAAACAAGGTATATTCTTAAAGTTTCTCAATTAGGTGTGTGTCAATGATACTATTCTTTGACTGCGGCACAGGATAGCATCCCAGCTTTACACCAATCCTGTTTAAAGCTTCTTCTTTGGTGCACTTCCCAAAAAAAAAGCAAAAGATATTAGACAGTCTGAGTGTGAGGACAACATATAAATAAGGTCATATTGCTTAGAGCTCCAAAATTAGAGCTGGACGGTATTTGCTGGACGAATTGGTGAATGCCAATTTTTAAAACCCAAACCTGACTCTATCTTAGGTTTCGTGCTTTTAAACTCAATTGCCTTGCTTTGAATTCATTAATGCATAATATTTACTTTAAAAATACAGCAAACAATTACATCAAAACTATCCTAATACCAAAAATTAGGAGTCACGATGTCAGATTGAAAGTTTTGTCCATAATATAATTTCAATTACAAAAGAAGATCCCAACCTTTTAGGGTTATCTTTGTCATAATTATCCTTTTCCTCACTACAAAGTTTTATATGGATAGAAGACTAGTCATTTGATACACGTCATTTGATTCAACCTTCTAAACACGAACCTGAAATTCTGTTTAATTTGAAGACGAAAGGAAACCCTAAATATAAATAATTAGCTCAAGTAGCAAAACTGACTCATCCCACCTACGAACCACATGCATCTAAGAGGCGTTTATGACAATCTGCGGAATCTCAAAGACAGTCATACACATTTACTAAAGAAAACATACGACGTTCATTTTAATTGCTAAACCATGTACACCAGAAAGAGGAAATGCGTAAATAAAAATAACACAAAATATAAATAATAAAAATGTGTATTATAATTATATGCAACACCAGTGAAAACAGTACAAAGAAAAAATAAGATTAAAAACTTTTTTTTTCGGGAGAACTTTTTTTCAGTTTACCTTTCCAGGATCTCAGAAGGCTCTCTAGCATATATCCCACCTTCTATTACCACAACCATGAGATCAAATTTCTTTGATACAACATTTCATACATTAAGCCACGCCACTTAAATTTCACCAGTTAGTTTTTTGGTTATTTTAAGGAAAAGTTTTTCTCATGTGAATTTTGTACGTATTCGTACCCTGAATAATTTTGAAAAACTACATGCCAAGGGATTCCTCAAAACATGCATTAAAATTCTGAAGGACTGAACTTCACTTTTCTAAAAATTAATTTATACATGATTAAAATTTTCTAAGAAAAGCTAAATAGCCTTAAAGGAAACTTAACCCTGTTTGTTGGCCATTTAGTAATAATCCGATCCAACTTTGACATCAATATAGTGTTTGATACCAGAACTGATCTTGACCCAACTATTCATAAAAAGTAAAAGCACAACAGGAAACGACACATTCCAAATTACGATACAAGCCACTAATCCTTGGCGCTGAAATTTTAACCACGATTATATTACAGAGTTAATGCGAAATGCAGTTGACAGGATTTTCCCGAAAGATTAGTACAGGGACTCCTTCAACATTAAATTTACATGATTTTGGTCCATGTAAATGATTTTGGTCCATGTGTTCCAACGACCTTTACAATTTGAGGGGTTTACGAGATGTGTAAGGGGGTAAGAGTATAGCATTGTGTGCAGACATAGGATCAAAGCAAAAATGTCAGATTTATATATATATATATATATATATATATATATATATATATATATATATATATATATATATATATATATATATATATATATTTATATATATATATATATATATATATATATGATATATGGAATCTTATATGCAATGGGGCTATAGCATATGCTTACAGGGTATTTTATCTTACATTTACATGATAGCAGAAACGAAATGTTTCTGATATCCTAATCTTTTCTTCGAAGTACGTTTAAAATATGAGAAAAGCCAAAAAAAAAAAATCGTGAGGTTGGTTTTGGCACGCCTGAGTCCACAGTAAGCCAATCGTTACTGTCCGGATCAACCACCCGTATGGATCAAAATTTTAAAATATCATACAATGGTCACATAAATGTACCCTCTGAACAGAGCAAAATATTGAGGATAAATAAAACACTGTAATAAATAACCACACATTATCCAGCATGCCAAGGAACAAAGATGAAATCAATCTCAAAAAAATAAATAAGTAGAATTAAGAAAAAAGACTGCACCTGCCAGTGGAGAATGATACTCCAAACAAGTCCAAGAGTGATTTTCGGATTTCCGTCGGCGATTTCTTCGGGCGAAATGTTGACAAGTCGCACGTTCTGGTGCTCCAAAATAGCCAGTGCCTTGCTTACATTATTTATGTGATGGACTCGCAGCAAACCTCGCTCTGGTCTCTGCAAAACATATTAGAATGATAACCAAATGTTATATTCACAGCTTAGAAAGAATTTCGTCATATTTTGCCATTGAAGTGACATAATAAAGAAAACTGATAAATATCAAAATGACTAAAAGTGTATATAACTCATAGCTATTTCAAAGTTTCAGCCATATCATAGTCTTATCCTATGCTTTTGTTCTAGTTGATTATTTTTGTTTTATATTTGGTCTCTTTTTTCCTTGTAATTCATTATTCCACTTTTGTCTTGTTGTTCATAGTAGGTTCAAAATAAATTACTAATTATTATCATTATGCTCCCGAGTATTTATGTCTATTTTTCAGGGTCAAACCATACACGGCTAAAATTCTACAGATTCAACAGATGTTTTAACGGGGTAACATGTTCGGGGAGTCAGTTCCAGGTGGACATGCAGTATCGGTGAAATCCTATTTCTATTACTTTTGTATACGGACAACATCCCCCAGACACTGAGGGATTGTGTCAACCCCAAAAGCATTGTTCCGTCATAATTGGACTAATTTCTCTTTAGCAGATAGCAATTTCAATATTTCTATCAATTACTTTTGGAAAAACAGGACGTGGGGGAACCCTCCAATCATATTTACTCTTTAAAAGGGCACTAGAACTTCAGATCTTTCTTTAATTAGGCAGTACAATTACCTACGACATGTATGCATGTATGTATTTTTTCTCGAAACCGGTATTTTTTTAAAAATTGGCGCCCTGGGATTTTCTAGCCTAAACAAACGATCTAGATAGGTGACTATCTTTAGAAAATTCGTTAAAAACCTCAATTTGGAAAATAAATCCCGTGAGTAACGTCATGTTTATGAGCAAATTACAAAAGAATACTTTAGATCTCCCCCGCTAGCAGTGATCGTAGTTTTTGGTATCTATGACGCATACAACGTTACAAAAGGAACATAGCTAATTATAAAACCGTATACACTTCTTATAGCAGTGTCTCTGATTTGCAACCCCTTAATGCAGACTCCTGGTAGAATCGGAATTTGAAAATATTTACACTATCTTTATAGCTTGCAAAAACCAGACAGAACAAGGGATGCTGTTTGACAGTAATCTATATTATAGATTACTATAGCAATATAGTAATATTTATACTATAGTATAATATTTATACTATAGTAATACATAATATATATTATAGTAATATTATATAGCAAAGTGCAATCTATGATCTAAAACAGTCTTGTCATATCTCAAATTGGCGTTACCTATACGTTTTCCTACCATTTCTTGAAAACTATGTGAGCCATGACCCCTCGGCTCACACTAAATGAAGTCCTTGGCTAGAATACTACAAGAATAATACTAGAATACTAGAATAATACAAGAATACTACTCTAAAACCAAATAGAACAAGTTTTTTTTCAAACAGTTCGTGGTAACGAACTGTAGTAAGGAGCGACCCGGCTCAATAGTAACCAAAACTCTAAAAAACAGAATTTTGATACCAATAGTTACATCAAAAGAATCGCATTTTAATGCTGATTTTAAATAAATGAGTTTCATAAAGTTTCGAACGTAAATGAAAAGTTCTAGTGCCCTTTTAAGTGACCGAAAAAATCGGAGGACACCTAGGCCCCCTCCCACGCTCATTTTTTCCCAAAGTAGTCGGATCAAAATTCTGAGATAGCCATTTTATTCAGCATAGTCGAAAAACCTTATAACTATGTCTTTGGGGACGACTTACTCCCCCACAGTCCCCGTGGGAGGGGCTGCAAGTTGCAAATTTTGACCAGTGTTTGCATATATCAATAGTTATTGGGAAATGTAGAGACGTTTTCTGGGGGATTTTTTGGTTGGGGTGGAGGGGGGTTGAGAAGAGGGGGCTATGTGGGGGAAATTTTCCATGAAAAAAACAATGAGAAAATAAATATGAAAAAGTTTTTTTTTCAAGTGGAAGTATGGAGTAGCATTAAAACTTAAAACGAACAGAAAATATTACGCATATAAGGGGTTCACCTCCTCCTAATACTTCACTCTTTACGCTAAAGGATTTTTAGTAATTTCAACTATTTATTCTACGGCCTTTGTGATTCAGGGGACAAAATTTAAGCTTTAATGCAAAGAGTTATTGACGAGGTATTGACGAGTGGGCGAACCTTCTCATATACGTAATAAAAACATACGAACATAGAAGTTTGTTACGTAAGCTAATTCGTAAGTTACGTATATCTTTTACTACTGAAAACGTTCGTAAAAACTAAAAGTTCTAGTTACCTTTTTAAGTACCCAAAAAATTGGAGAGCAACTGGGCCTCCTTCCCCTCCTTTATTCGCAAAATCATTCGATCAAAACTATGGGAAAGCCATTTAGCCAGATAAATAAATATGCAAATTTCGCTTTAATTATTCATCTGCGGAGAGCCGAAATCAAAACATGGATTAACTAAAAAATGTTCAGAAATTAAATAAAAAAAAACAAGTTTTTTTAACTGAAAGTAAGGAGCGACATTAAAACTTAAAACGAACAGAAATTACCCCGTATATGAAAGGGGCTGCTCCTTCTTCAACGCCCTGCTCTTTACGCTAAAGTTTTTACTGTTTTAAAAAGTAGAGTTGAGAGAAAGAGTCAAACTTTAGTGCAAAGAGCAAGGCATTGAAGAAGGAGCAGCCCCTTTCATATACGGGGTAATTTCTGTTCGTTTTAAGTTTTAATGTCGCTCCTTACTTTCAGTTAAAAAAACTTGTTTTTTTTTTTATTTAATTCTATAAAACAACTGGTCTGAATATTCTTTGTTTCTCCTTTCAGTGGAGCAGACAGGTGCAAAATTCGCATTGAAATGTGTGGTCTAAATTTCTTCAGATTTTGTGAAAACGGTCTGGAAAATAGGAATAAAAAAACAACTAATCTAATCAATCGACAGAAAGGTTTCGTTAGCATTCAGAATGAAAAATTCAAGATTGGTATGCCGAGGCATGCATTAATTACCCGTTTTAAGTAAGAAACAAATTACCAAGTTTCTTTGCTTAAAAGGACATTCAAGATTGAAGTCTTCTGCTACAAATTACCAATCTCTTAGTTACGAAATGGAATAATATGCGGAAGGATGTTTAATAAACTTTGCACGTCTTACTTCTTGGAACAACAGGCAGTCCATTCACCAAATCAGGCGTTTCATTGATCATTCAAACCTTTGCATAAATAGGCAAATGAAAACAAATATGATTTTTGAAACTCTTGAATGAACTAATAAGATAAAAAAAAATCTTTGATAAAAAAAATTTGTATTTTAAGCTTGCAAATTTTAAGCTTGAAAGGATTTTCAGCTTGCAAATGTTTCAAGAAATCAATTTCTGATTTTTTTTAGACCAAAACGCTCTAAAAAACGTTCAAGGTTTTCCAACAACCTTATAGGATATCTTGAAAATAATTTTAAACTGATAGTCTTTCCGTCTTTTAAGGAAAACTTTATGGGAATACAATATCTGAGCTTGGTCAGTCAGTCTGGTACTCAAAACAGTCCATAAGCAAATTCTATTTTTTCAACTCTGAAAAAACACCCTGGGCCTTGATTAATCTATTTTTAACATCTTCACTGGACCCAACATCTTTCATAATACTAATACCTAGATAAGTGAAGCTATCCACTTAATCGATCTTCTCCTTACCCAACATCACTTCTTCACCTTGACTTATTCCTTATCTTACAAAAATAAAATTAAAAAACGCATCAAAAAATTTTTCTGTGCATTTTTACTATGTTTTTATGAGTCAGACTAAAATTTCGAAAGGAGTTCAAATCGAGTAATCCCTCCCTGAATGTGACCTTGGATGGTGAACATGGAGTGATTATCTTTTTTTATTCAAAGATAGACTATAATATTAGAAATATACAAAATCCTGAAGTGATTATCTTTTAAACATAGCAAAGTCAAATTATTTTTCCCAATGCTACAGAATTTTGATGGGGTTTACCTCTCGTGGGCTTTGTCTAGCGGTATCAAATAAGTGGCTTTTTCGTACATTTTAAAAATTAATTTGCGAGTCGGAGAAATATTAATTAGTCTTTTTGGAGAAATAGTCTTTTATACTGCATTTTTTATGACAAATTTAAGATTTATAATTTTTTAGGTGATGAGGGAGTTATAATCACAAAACACTCCCCACCCCTAAATAAATCCCTGCATACAACCCTGTTGGATTGGAATAAAAATTGCAACAAAAAGTAAGATAGCACACAAATAAAGAAACTTTCGTGTTTACTCACGCAAGGTTTCCCAGTTAGCACTTCCAACAAGGCTAATAATCTCGTGCCATCTCTTAAATCATAAAACAAGTCTGTTAATGGAGGATGATCTCCCTGCAATAAAAAGCAACAAAAATTAACAGAAATGATCCAAACTCTTCAGAAGAAATTGGTACTATTTAGAGTATAAAAATTGAAAAGAGCCGCAGTATTTGCATGACATGATTTTCAAGCGGACAAATTTGAAGTAAAAAAAAAAATCAATTCAAATGGTTAGCTTACCGCTCTCTATCTGGAGGATGAGTCCTCGTCAGCACGGGCTACCGAGGACAATTTTCCAGGGGAACAGGTAGACACCAAAATAGCAGTGTTGAGTGGTGGTCACAAAAGTATATTTTAGGATACGGGTAAACCTCATAGGAATACGATAGTTTTCTTAGGAATAAGTTTCTTTTTAAATACATTTAGAAACAAATTCTCAACTAAAAAGAGTAACTAATTTTATATGCAAAATTAAACAAACCCAGCAATTTTAATTTAAAACGGCAAGAATTTCTGGCAAAGGATTGAATCCATTTAATCTATTATATATTTAATTGTTATGCATTATTAGGTAGTTGATCTTAATAAATTATGTGCCAAAACCTAGAATAAAAGAAAATCCGACTCAAACCGAAATTAAAGAAAGATTTATAGTTTTCCAAGATTAAAACAGCCATAGACTTGTCTTTATGAAATTTTATAAGGCTTAGAATAGGCTGAAGGAGTAGCGGAGATGGGTATTTAAAACGGCTTCCATTGGGATATTTTAGGCTCTTATTTCATTCCAGGAAGCTCAATTTAAATCCATAGATCAACAGCTTTCCAGGATCTCAAAATCCCTAAAGAGGGGCTTTGCTGAGATCTTCACGCGTGTAAGAGCCCACACTGAAAACTCACATCTCCCTGCATACATAACATTTTTTATTTTGAAATGGGTATGTGAAATACACCAATTTCATAATAGGACAATTCTCCGCCTCGAACTAAAATCTCTTATATCTTCAGACATTTAAAAAAATCACAGAATGGCAAAAAGAAAAGCTAAATAGATCCAGTTGTCAAAATAACCGTGTTTCTTTCAATGCTCAAATTCCACTGAACAGAATGAACAGGTTCAAATAAAATTGTTTATCACAAGAAAATCTTATCCAAGAGCTTATTTAGCGGCAACAAGCTCATTTAGTAAGTAACGACTCCTGCTAATATTCACAAAAACTCTAAAAACGGAATTTTGATGAAAATTTATATATCAAACAGAATTGGCTTTTTATGCTGATTAAATATAAAAAAAACACCTGTTTTTCAACTGACAGCAACATCAAAACTCAAAACGAACAGAAATTATTCCGTATATAACGGTGTTGCCCCCCTCTTCAATACCTTACTCCTTACTCTAAAGTTTTTAGCACTTTTGAAAAGGCTTCCTATTCTATTTAAATTGGCCTTCGTTTTCAGGAGTCGTTCTTAAAAATTGGGACAAACAGTCAAACTTTAGCGTAAAGAGCAAGGTAATGAGGAGGGAGCCAACCTCTTCATATACGGAATAATTTTTGTTCGTTTTGAGTTTTAATGTTGCTCTTTATTTTCAGCTGAAAAAAAAAAATATTTAATTTCTGGTCATTTTTCAAATAATGCCGGTAAAGATGGCTTACCCTCCATGAAAAATTCCCTCCCTTCACGGAAAACTCCTCCATGGAAAGTTCCTCCCGCGTTCCCTCCAAATAATGCTATCCTCACTGAAAATACCCCTCTCCCGTAAAACTTCTCGCGGACGGTTCGGCCTGAAAAATTCTCCTTGGCATACTTTCATTTAAAGAAAGATTTTAATTTCTAATCGTTTTTCCGGTCACTCCGGAAATCCCCCCTTCCGTGGAATTTTTTTCCCGGAATCCAAACCTGCTGAAAATTTCCTCCGGAACATCTCCACATGCAAAATTGAGACGGCAAAGTGAAATTCGGATTAAAAAAAAAAATTTCGTATAGGAATTCCGTCAAATCCCCCAAGTGCCATATTTCCCCTTGAAAATTTACATCAAGTTCAAGTTCCCTCCCCATGGAAAATTATTCTCTTGGAAACCCACTCCAAGCACACACACACACAGAAAAATGTCTGTATACTTCCCAGTAACAAATGCCATAACTAAACAATGGGCAAATTTTTGTAACTTAAGGACCTATCCCCAGAGGCTGTGGGGGGGGGGTCATCCTATCTTCAAAGGCAAGTTTTTGGACCTTTTAACTATGTTGAACAAAATGGCTAATCCAAAATTTTGATTGGACAATTTTGAAGGAAAAAGGGGGCGGAGAGCTAGTTGCCCTCCAATCTTTTTGGTTACTTAAAAAGGGCGCTAGAACAGTTAATTTCTGTTCGAATAAACCCTCTCTTGATGTTCTAGGACCATTGGCTGGATACGATAACCCCTGAAAAAAAACACGTAGGCTATCCGTGTTCTTTCTCTAGCAAAAATACAAAACTTCACATTTTTGCAGATAGGAGCTTGAAACACTACAATAGGGTTCACTGATACGCTGAATCTGATGGCGTGATTTTCACTGACAGTTTGACTTTTATGTGGTGTTTCCCCCTTTTTTCGAAAATCGCAAAAATTTTCTCAGGCTCATTTTCTCAGGATGTTTAACATTAAACTGAATGAATTTTAAATATTTGGAATCAGCATAATAAACCGTTCCTTTTGATATATCTATTGATATTAAGACTCCGTTTTTTAGAGTTTCGGTTACTTTTGAGCCGCGTCGCTCCTTACTTACAGTTCGTTTCCCCCGAACTGTCGATTCTAAGCATCAATAATTCATTCAGTTTATTGGTGCCCACCAGACGCTACGAGTCTAGGAAAATTTGCCTGATTTTCGAAGAAAGGAGGAAACACCCTCGAAAAAGCAAGCAATCTTAGTCAAAAACCGCTTTATTTAAAAAAAAAAAAAAAACACTTTTGTTTGCAAACTCCTACCTACAAATATAAATGTGGAATTTTGCATTCTTTTTTTCCCAGAACAAAGATTGAGGATGGGTTGTTCTTTTTACCCAGGGGTAATCGTATCAAACCGAAGGTCCTACGAAATCGGGAGAGAGCTCATTCGAATGTAAATTAAAAGCTCTCAGGCCTTTTAAGTGACCATATTGTGCCACGGGAAAATATCATTTTCTCCCATTTTATCGCACCAAACTACGATTTTGGCCCAAAGTGGACCAACTTACTGTCGATTGAAAATTCTGAGACAACCAATCGATTCAAAAGTATCAGAAAACTATATGTTATGATTCCCAGTGGCAGAGGAAGTAATTCCACATGGTGGTAGTACTGGAATTAGCTAAGTTTGATTCTCCTCATTTTTTTATGAAATCATGTTCCGTGATGCATAATTGCGTATCAGCTATCATGAACGAGAGACGGTGAATCATTGTGTAGGCAGTGGGGGGGGCAGATGCCTAAAAGAGCACATTTCAATGCCCAAACTGCTAACTCTCCATGAACCTTCAGATAAATATAAAAAGGGGTAGGAGAGTGAGTATAAAATTAATCTCTCATCTCTTTTCACGTAGAATAAGCCTAAAAAATTATGGTGGAGGTGATATCTTTCTTCTTATTGCAGGAAAATATTACTGACATTCGGGGTGGAAATTGATACATAATCCCTGTTGATTCCCAGGAATATTGTCGGTCCCTTCCCAGTAATGGGGAGGGATAATACTCTTCCTACTACTAAAATCTATTATTGTTTAGCATGAAATACTAGCCAGATGCCATCCATCACAGAGGTGGAAAAAACGAAACGGGCCACCATGAGCCCCCTACATCATATCTTAAGCAGGCCTGGACATGATTTGAAACAAAAAAAATCAGAAATTGTGTATAAAAAAAAAAGAATTGTTTCACCTGAAAGTAAGACATAACTTTAAAACTTAAAATGCGAAGAAATTATTCCTTATATCAGGGGGCCGTCCCTCCTCAACTCTTTTCACTTTATGTAAAGTTTAATTTTTCGTCCAAATTCTTTAAGAAAATTCGTTGAAACACAAGATGGAAAAAGCAAAACGGCCAATCATGAGCAATAAGCACCCTACAACATATCTTGGTAAGGCCGGGGCACGATTTGAAAAAAAAAATCAGTAATTAAATATAAAAAGGAGCTGCTTCAACTGAAAGTAAGGAGATCCTTTGTAAATTTAAATGAACAGAAATTATTCCTTACATCAGGGGGTCCGTCCCCTCCACAACTTCTTCTTCTTCACTCTAAAGATTGATAAAATATTTTCCAAACTCTTTAACTAAACTGTTTTGCAAGGGCCTTTGGACTGGACAAAGAACCTAAGCACTAAAAACTTTAGCTTAACGAGCAAGGAGTTAAGAAGGGGGCATTCCCCCTTATATATGGAATAGTATTAGTTAAGTATAAAAGTTGCTCCTTACTTTCAGTTGAAAAATCTTTATTTTAATTAAATCTCATGATTAACTATAAAACACGACATTTTTGATAACATATATAATACGGGCGATATTTCACGCTGTCTGTCAGGTTTTTGATGGGTAGCAAAGCACTAGGCGTAATTTTTTTGAAAGGTAATGAAAAAAGTATGTCAAATAAAGTAAAGGTATGTAAAAACGAAAAAACTAAAGTAATTACAAAAAAGATACAAAAAACAATAACCTATTCATGAAAAATAAGATAGGAACTCAGTTTTGTTACAAGAGGTAAGTTTTAATATATCAGTTTGTTATAAGAGGTAAGTTTCATTGAGCAACGTCCAAGTGTTGGATGGACGTCCTTGAGCAGAATGAATATTTTTGAATTTGGTTATCAAACACTGACATATTTAATGCCTCCACAATATGTAATTATAAAACGTAAAAGTATTTCAATGTAGTCCGTTTAAAGTAAAGCACCAAGATTAAGATTAAGAAAATCAAAGAATTCCTAGTACTGGGCGTTACTTAGAAAGGCTTTAGTGCTGAACTTTGCTGAGTAATATCGACATTTTAATTTCATTTTGAATACCAAAAATCGATACATTTGACGGCTTTAAACTTTATAACTGTATAAAATTTAATATTTTTAAAGTAAACAACCAAACCAATGCTATGACTCCTGGTAAAAAAAAGGTAATACTAAAACACTAAAAAAAATGCATCCGTTCTGAGTAAAGAAAAATAGAACATTTCCTTTTATAGTGGCTTCAGATATCGACTCGAGGGTACTCAGACATGCTGAATTTGAAGGAGTATTTTTCACTGGGATTGCCCCTTTTAGGCTGTTTTCCTTCTTTTTCTGTAATTATGCGAACTTTCTTGTATACTAAGGACTTTTGATTTTTAACTTCAAAGTCGAAAAAACGCATATTTGGAATCCCAATAAAAAGCTGATTCTCTGATATAATGTTATAAAAACTTCGGTTATTTTGACAAGGGTTCCTCTTTGATTACCAGTCATTACCGTGAAGAATTTGATTTTTTACTCAAACTAAAACATATAGAAATTTTCTTATATGGGAAACACGAGAGGGGTCATTCAGTCACAAATCCAAACTTATATTGCCCCTTTTAAGGGTCAAAATCTATTAGTAGGCAGCCAACCATGGGCCTAAAGATATTTTTCTTTTTTAATGTGCTTTTTTGCTTCAATGGTTTTTCTTCATTCTGCTCTCTTTTCTTTGGTTTCCTTACAATCACTTTATAGTCCTCAATTTCCAGGGGGAATTGGGGACTATAGGATGGGGGGCAAGGGCACCACCTTGCACCCCCCCCCCTGTGGGTGCCCATATTCGCCAGTGTGTCAATTACCGGCAGCTTAACGTTACAACCAGTCTACACTGTAATCAGTAGCCTATACATTCGGATAAATTAGTTTCAATCATCTACCCAAAGCATTTTTAGAAAGAAAGTCAAGGAGTTCCTTCGCAACATGACTGCTAGGAAAGATAGCTACCTGTTGTCACAACACACGACCATTTATGAACTTGTATTTTGCCTAAATGATTTTATTCTTGAAAAAAGGGTAAGCTTACCTTAGATAGTTGCGAGTTGATCCATTTACCGAAAGTCTTTCTCTGCACGTCTTCTCTTTCAGCTTCAAAAAGAGAAAGAAACATATTAGTCATAGAATTTCATTTGCAAATCTAAATCTTTAAAAAGTAATGTCCAAAAAAAACTTCCTAAAAAACTAAGAGGTTAATAGATTCCGATTTAATCCAGTGTTCACTAGCTGACAATAAAAATAGCTGATTCTTCGTTACAACACTGGAACGTATTTGTTCTAGATGAGTTATTTACGACCGGTTCAGAAAGTTGTACCTTTATTCGCATATCATATTTCATGCAAATCTGGAATCCAATAATAAACTAAAAATTCACATTCTCACATATAAACAATTTCTGCCACGAAATTAAGACTTTATTTCTTTTTCGATCTGTAGGCTACTACACCACTATTAATAGGTAGTACAGTTTAGGCAAGCAAAATATATGCCTTTTCCATGATAAAATAAACAAGAGTCCCAAATAGGGACAGGTCCTTTTACTAGACAGTGAAACAAAAGTATAAACAAAGGCTATAGATATTTCGATGACACAGTCGGTCATCATCATCCATCATCATCATCAATAGAGTAACTCTATTGATGACCGATTTCAAATCGGTCATATCAAACACAATCGAAATATCAAAAGCCTTTGTTTATATTTTTCTTTCGCTGTCTAATAAAAAGACCTGTCCCTATTTAGAACTCTTATTTATTTAGGCATAGCAACATTTTGGTGAGTCATGGATAGGACGTGCACCCTTCGGTTGACTATACCAAAGACTATGAGGTAATCCAAGAATGAGTTATAAACTGTGAATTGTTTTCTAGTTGGTCTATGAATGTGATTGTTTGTGTTAATGCGTACATAAAAATATTTGTGTTCATATATGCAATCGGTAAAAAAAATATTTCCGGTTTCCCCAATCAATAAAATCAGGTTGTCTTGAGTTGCATTTCGACGTGAAACATAATTTTTATATAATTCAGATTCAAATTACTTTAAGTCTTTAAAGAAGAAGTTTGTAAAAAGATCAGCAATATAGTCTCAGTTTAATATACAAACGGTTGGGGTCAATCGTACTCTTGAGGGTAGTTATGAGATATCTCTACTTGTTGCCAAGAGCAGAAAAAAAATCATAATATAGGAGAGGATATAAGAAAACTATCAATATCACCATTTCTTAAAACAGCCCTGGAAAAGGATGACAACATTGTTAAAGCCATACCACTCAGTAACAACACTTATCGAAAAGCTGAAATCCAGAAATGTGTCACTAAAAATGGATGAATCAACTCTGAGAAACTGTGAGGTTGTATTGCTACTATATGCAAGATATCTTGATAAAGGTGAATTTGCTAAAAAAAACTGGTATACTACCAATTATCAGAAACCACCACTTCCATTGCTGATACATATGGTAAGCTAAATAATTACTTACGCGCCAATAATTTACAAATAGAAAACATTAACATCTTATGTTGCAAATGCTGCTCCTGCTATGATGGGAAAAAAAGACTGCTTAAAATTGATAAAAGACAATAGTCCAGAAATGATGGTAGTGCACTATGTTATTCGTAGTGAGAACTTGGTGGCCAAAAATAGTAGTTCTGTTCTTGAGGTACTACACTATTTTATAGAAAGTATCAATTATACCAGAGTTAATGCAAAATGTGAGCGTCTCTTAACAATGAGAAAGCGGGACTTTTACTTTACACTGAGGTAAGGTGGCTCTCAAAGGAGAATTGCCTAAAAGATTCATGGATTTGCATCATGTTCTTAGTGGCTTTTTAAGTGACAAGCCTGAAATAAAGCACCTGAAAACTGCTGATGGTAAAGCATTTGTGAGTTATTTAACAAATATTTTTGAGAAACTGAATCTGTTGAATAAAAGAATTCAAGGATCAAATAAGATTTTGTGGATGCAAAGACAATATATTCTGCATCGTTAGTTTATTGAGGTATGTCAAAAAAATATTTATACATTTCTCACAAAAAATTTGACCAGTTTCATTGGCTAAAAAATGTGAGGGGACTGACGCTACTGTAGTTGTCATTATGGATCCTTTAAAAATAAGGCCTTGGATTTTAAGAAAAGATTTTCAGGTTCAAAAATAATTTATATATTTTCCAAATGGGTGATGCAGTACATGCTAGTGGATATATTTAATATTTCGATAGAGTGCCAAGAAAAATTCTCTGAAATACAAATGGTGAGCGTGTTAAACTTTATTTAACATAAAAGGGATGATTTCATGGCTTTGTGATGAGACAGACACTAAATACTCACATTCAGTCAAGTCAGCAGGAAAATTTTTACCCTTCCATCTTCATATTTAGCTGAATCTGGCTTTAATGCTGTCAATGATTTGTTGTCAAAGAAAAGAATTCGACTTGGCATCACTAAACAAGGAGACTTGAGACTTAAGCTTGCTAAATTGGAGCCGGATATGAAATCTATCTCTTGCTGACACATCAAAAGCTCAATAACTGGTATTTTATGGTGAGCTCATTCTCATTATTACTAGAACATTAGTAAAATGGTCAAAGTATTTCTAAACAATGTTTCATTCAAATATTTGTTATTTATGCATTTTAGTTCTCTATTACATATTTGAAAACTTTATTTATTAGACTAATTTTTCATATTTTATTTCATTCTTCCATGGATGACTTATTCTTTTGAAGCTTGTTAAGATACCGAGTTCTTGGGCTTTTAAGCTTCCCTCGGGTGAATAAACATAAAATTTTGAATAAGAAAATTTAAAGATTACAAGGGGAGCATCATGATTTTAGAAATGCGTGGGTGGAGCATGACCCAAAATTGATTGGGAACCACTGCTCTACCCTAGAGTATGCCTACTTCAGAGAAAAAATCAGATAGATAAATATAACTGAAGAGTCGTTATGGCCATAATTATATCTACACACGGTAGGAAAAACGGGTTATTACCACCCTATGATTGGGTCACAGGACCTCTGATCTTTGGAAATTGCTCATCTAATATGTGCCTCCATATTAGTTTTTTTTATATAATCATACGAAAAGGGTGGCCCTGAAAACTTTAAGGGCGCATTGTCGCGAATTAAAAGATTCAGGGATTTTTTAAGGGTCCAAACTTATCAGAAGGCCACCGTGCCCTCCAAAGTTCCACATTGCATCAGATCAAAAGCTTGAAACAAGCCATTTAAACCACAACAATCACAAGGTCCAAACACTAAAACTTGAACGAATGTAAGCAAAACTTAAATCAAACATCAAATGTCACAAGTAAGCATGATGTTTCTGCCACTCAAGCTACTAAAAAAGACTACAATTGCATTGGACTTTGCTGAAAACCACAGTAATATAACTTTTCAACAAGTAACTCTACTGAAACCCCTGATTTGCATTTTCGAAATTTCAGACCCCCTCCCCCAGAAACATCCAGTAACCTTTCCTTTAATAGTAGGCGCGCAATTAAAATCGAAAACCATAAATTACTGAAATCTTAAAATGAGTCAACTTAGTCAGTCAAAGTTCCAAAATAAGTACCTATAATAAATAATAACCGTTTATTTTGTATGGACTGTATATATCTACAGGTACGAAAATTCTACCATTAGGAATAATAGCCACTGAAACTAGGAGCCTATAGACGCAAGTTTTCAATAGTTCTAAACCGATTGGCAAACTCAAGCTTCCACTCAGAAAGATTTTTTTTCCCTTTTTTGAAACAGTAAAAATTAAGTACTGTCCAAAGTTCTAGGAATCTTTTTTTTTTCAGAATGAGTATATTTGTAACAACCAACATAGTTCTGCTAATTAACTAAATTAGTCATCAGCTATATATAAATATATAATATATATATATATATATATATATATATATATATATATATATATATATATATATATATATATATATATATATATATATATATATATATATATATATATATATATATATATATATATATATATATATATCTTGTACAAACTAATTTCAGTTCAAAAGCTTTACTTTTCAAGGAAGAACATTGTTGTTTTTTTTCACATACAATAACCCTAATGTAGAAGTATCTGCAAAAATGTGGAGTTAACTTTTAGTTTTAACTTACTTTCATTTTTTACTGAAAGTAAGGAGTAACATCAAAACTTAAAAGCGACAGAAATTATTACTTATATGAAGGGGTTTACCCGCTCCTCAATTCCTTGCTCTATGCACTAAAATTTGACTTTGGGTCCCAATCCTTTAAGAATGACACTTGAAACACAAGGGACATTTAATTAGAATAATAAGTCTTTTTAAAAGTTCTAAAAAAAACTGAAGCATAAGAACAAGGTATATAAACTGATTAGTTGAGTGGAGCTGTACAAAACTTGGTATTTTGTCAGTCCAATGTAATGTTCATCTGCACAAATTCAACAAAAACCAATTGCCCCTCTAGAAAATGACTCGTTGAGCCGAACCCTACAAAACTTGATATATAGTCAGTCCAATCTAATATCATTAAAGACTTTGGTTGGGCGAGGGACTAAAAAATTTACTGCTTCATCTGTGCAAAGTCAACATAAAACTTAATATTTTGTTGGTCCATTACTATGTCATGAAAGACTTCAGTCAGGCAAAGGCAACAAAATTGACTGCTCCATCTGCGAAAAGTTGACAGAAACCAATTTGCCACCTAGAAAACCACTTGTTGAGTGGAGCCTTACAAAACTAGATATTTTTCAATGTGTGGGTTAGCCATGACAGTTGGCATGACAATTGACAATGGCTCTACGGAGGAAAATATGTTGGGAAATATTGTTGTTTCTTTCATGTAGAAATAAATTCAAACCAAACCAGTTTATTAAGAGTGAGGAAAGTTTACAGGGAAGTTTCTTTGTGACCTAGGATTGCAATTTGAATTAATATGATTCTGCATTTGTACCTAAAGGGGTGCTTGGAGCACTATTTTATTTGTTTAGATCATCAGTACATGAAAATGTTTGCAGAACAAAGGAAAAGATCCAGCTAGAATAAAGCTTATGTGTGAAGTTTGTTTTTAAAGAAAGAAAGATGAAAGGTATTAAAAGTTCGACACTGATTATTGAGCTATTCACATTCTAAAGCATCATAGTGAGGAACTGAAAAAAGGTACTGAAGTGGAGATGATGCCAAAGATTGTGCAAAAGGACTCTCTATTCGATATTCCAAAATGGTTACCCTACAGCCAGGAAGCTAAAAAAAACTGTAGAAGGCCCTGTCATGAGCAAACTTAATCTCAAATAGCAAGACAGCTCAGTGAAATTTAAGTCAGCAGAGGGCTTAGAGTCTGTCTTCAGTGATACCAAATGTCACCATTATATGTTGGGTAGTAGCCAAAATAAATTAATTGCGAGTGTTCAAACAGAGCTAGTTTAAAAATTGTAGCAGAAGTTGATGAAGCTGACTTCTTTAGCACCTTTGCAGACAAAACACCCACTGCCAGCCATGTAGAGTATTTAATTATTGGTGTACAGTACATTGATAGAGAGGGATTCACTAAAGAGCATTTATTTGTCATTGTAGATTCTGAGTCAAAGAAAGGAGCTGATATAGAAGAAGAAATTCTACGAAATTTTGGATCAAAACTCATTGAAGAAAAACTGGCATTTCAATGCTATGATTTTGCAAGCAACATAAGTAAGCACTTTGATGGAACAGAAGCTCACATTTCCAAGAAGTTTGGAAGAAATATCCAATACCTAAGATGCCTAGCCCACAGAGGGAACATTATCATCCCTTTTGTAAGAAATTTGCCAAAAGTGCTAGAAGTAACATTGAGTTTGCCAAGTTGTTCTCTCTAACAAAAAGAACAGGTGCTATTTGTATTTAGTCTCCAGAGCATTCCCTTTTGCAGTGACATTCGGCCAAATATGAACAAATACTTAGCAAGATGGAAACTGTCAAGAATAGATTGAGATAAACTATAGAAAATGTTTGACCTGACCATCTCATGTTGATGATGTCAGAAAAAGGCCTACTGGAAAAAATTGACATCACCCTAATTGTAGAAAATTGGAAAGTTGGAAAGCCATGCAGCCTTAAAGTTTAGCTTATTTTCTTTGCCTTGATTTTCGTTTTATGCCTGAGTTTTTCTTCTCAACATAATATTGAGAAATAGGTTATATGAGAGATATTTAGTTGATTGAAGCGATGTAGCTTTTAACCTATTTAAAACACAGAGGAATCTAGTGAATAAACTTCGCAATTTCTAATTTTCATAATCATAAATTTGAAGACAGCAAAGGGAACATGAAAGAAACATGGAGGACAATAAATGATATTATTGGTGACAAAGGAGATAAGAGGAATGAAGAAGTGTGTTTAAGTGGTTGCGACCGTGATGATAAAAAAGCAACTGTTAATAAATTTGGTAAATATGACAATTTTCTGCAACTAATGAACATTATCTTAACACCTAAAAAGCAAATGTTGGTTGTCATCAAAACCTACCCAAATTCCTTGGAACATTTTGGACGTCCCCCCAAAAAGGTAAAAGGCTAGTGATGTCCCTGCTTCTGACATAAAGTTTGTTACCATGAACTGTTTGATTTAACATGCCAAACTTTAAGAAACAGATATTATAATGAATAGATAAGTGAAACCTAAAATAGACATAAATTTAATGAATAATTCAGTCAAATCTTAAACAAAAAGGAATGTTGTTCTTGTGTAATTTTACATTAGCTCTTGCAAAATCAACTGCCCCCCTCTCCGATTAACATGCCTACACCAAGCATAAAAATTTGTCTAGTTAACAGAAAAAATTTCCTTACTCTTTATGCTAAAGTATTAAAGCTCTTTAAAGATACTTCTCATTCAAAGTCACCTGACCCACAGAAACACAAATTCAACATTCACAAAAGTCATTCCATAGATAAGGGAGGGGCAACCCCTTCCTAAAACCTCACTCTTTATGCTAGTCTTAAAGTTATTTAAAAGTGAATCTCATTCAAGTTCAATGGCTCTTGTGCTTGTGCAGTCTTTCTTAAATAATTTTGACAGAAGTCAAACTTTTTTTTAAAGAGCAATGGTTGAGGTAGGGACAGCCCCCCTCATATGCAGAATAATGTCTGTTTATTTTTAGGTCAAGTTGAAAAAACTTGTTACTCCTTTTGTTTACATTTCTGAATGTTTTTCTGATCATACCATTACTGTCTGCATCTAGAGCCATATCTAAACCCATTAGCAAGGGGGCTGGGGTAATGTTAGCCATTGACAGCACTGATTATCATATCTTGAAATACATTCAATGGAGAATCAAAGGCTATAGTTCTTTTTCTTTATCTGATGTAAGTCTTAGGCCTATAGGCAAACTTAACTGGATATAATTGTCACTATAGCAACCATTATATTTGAAACAAGTGTTGAATGGAGAATTGAATGTTAGGCTAACCATTTGATAAATATATAGTGGTGGGCCACCTCTAATGGAAGCATACTAATCTTGTTTATTTCTTCTTGTAATTAAATCACCTCTTTCTTTGATTAGAAATGGAAGGTTGCATAGCAGGAGAAAACTTTCAGACATAATTCTTATTTGTGGTTTTTTGGCCAGGTCTTCATTACTACTGTTTTCTGCAGGTATGTATTGTGGGGCTTAAAAATTGTATTCTTATCATGCCATTACATAATCATATGACTTGATTGTGGATGTTGATATTAATCTATCCCTCTTTGCCACTATTTGTGCCATCTATGTAGAAGCCAGGTCTTAAGAAACATTTTTGAACTGTTCTATTCTGAATTTAGTCAACAGCCTTTTTTTATCAGAACAGTTACATCACACAAATTTATTTACACCTTTATAATAGCTAAATTATCACAAAATGCAGTGCATCCAGTTGATGGACCATGATAGATCCGTAATGTTTCTTGCATTTGGAGTTTCTGTGTAATGGATTCCTGGTATCACACGGACCATAAGCATTAATTTTGTAATCTTTAACTTTTGGTTTCTGTATTTTGTATAGGTATTCTCCATTGCACAAAGAAATATAAAGGTTTTCTGAAGAAACAAATATTTTTTCCATGTGTCAAATTTTCTATTTTATGCAAGTTTAGCTATAGGCCAGACAGGTTTCACTATAGTATAAAATAAGAAACCTAATGGCAAGGCTTTTGGTTATAATGTACTGTTGTGTCCACTAAAAAGGAGACCCTATAAAATTCATGGAGAATATGTTTAGCCATTAAGATAGGAGAAGGGTATAGTGGAGTGTTTTTAAGAATAATATTTGTATCTCTTCTTGTAAAGCTCTAAGTTGTTTATGTTACTTAGGGTATTATATCCAGAATTTTATAGTGTACCCCTACAAGTAGATGACTCCTACATTACAATTGTACTTTTAGTTGTTAAGTTTGTTTCCTTAAGAACTGGCTTACTGCTAAATATTTACCACACTTTTTGCCACTAAGGCCCATACTATATACACTTATTAGTCAATATATATGAAATTCCATGACTGATATAAGCATAAGGAGAACACATAACCCAATTCCATTTTTTATGCCTTTTCAAAATATAATGATCAATTCATTTGCAAATTTACCCTCTCCTCTGCTGACAGACATATACACTATATAGCCCAAAAATTATATAAGAACTAACCAAAATCAATAAATAATCAAATTCTTACTTTATTATATACAGGATGTATCTATTCCTTGGATTATCATGTTTCCTCAAATATTATCTACTCTTTAAATTATTTCAACTAATATTTTGCAAATTATACACTCAGTCACATGCAGAGATAAATTCCAGACTGAGAATCTAACCAGTTTTAAATAGCCTAGGAGCTATCAGGAGGAGGGGTGCAGAGAAAAATAGGCTACTGTATCAGATCTATATATGAGCCAACAGGGGGGGGGTGCATTTGCAATTGTATTAATTATTATATTTGAAGAGGATTTGATTAGTCCCTATGTCAGCAATAAAATCTTGTATATATTCACTGACTTGGCTGATTAGTTCAGTTAGGCCTACACCTATCTTTTTCAAAAAAGGAATCTTGAGAAAGATTCAGCAGCAATTCTATGCCTGGGCAGGGGGAGCGGCTCCCCTCTCCTGATTTTTCTGGATTTAAGATCATTTTAATAAAATTTGTTTATGATCCTGTGACACACTTTGCCCTCCCAGATTATGAGGCTTAAAATTGTGGTAAATATATGACTGTGTATATTAATGACTTACCAATAAAGTGAACATACCACTTGATGCCTTTTTTATGCTCTTCATGAATATAATAATTGCTTATATAGCAAATTCAAATTTAAGCACTTTTTGAACTCTTAAAAATGACAAATGTTCTATTAAAGTATGAGTTATTGATCATTCTCTATTGTCATTTTCTATAGTATTGATCATAAAATAATACTACATTTTCTTAGCCTACTATTTTCTTAGTCATTTTGACTAACTAATACTACATTTTCTCAATGCCAAAATTATTTATAATAAGGCTAGTTTAGGTTAGGTCAAAAAGTGCTTAAATTTACAATAGAAGTAATTATGGTAAAATTCTAGTTAATTGACTTCTTGCTATCTCAGAAAGGGTTTAGGTTAGGAAAATGAGACTTTCAGGGATGAATCTACAGACTAAAGTAGCCTATGTCCTAGGAAGGTATTTTGAAGCAACTACCTCTACTCCTTCTCCCTCTACAGGGCCCTGACCTTTGATGACCTTTAAAAGTATGTGTGTTATAAATGTGAAACCTTGCAAAATAGATCTTCTGCTTAATTGAAGTACAACTAAATTGTTTTCAGCTTCATAACTTTGCTCAGATCAGTTTCATAAGGTCTTAAAGATATGCAAATACATTTCCTAAATTTTGAAAAAAAAAAACATTGATATGGCTCAGAATTCTACTCAAATAACAAGAATTGCATTTTCAGAACTAAAGGCAGAGAAAAAGCAACAAGTAACTGAAAATTAAGGTAAAATGTTGTTTTGTCAAAATTTCAATAGATATAGACCTGTCATGTAGGTGAATTTCAGGGCCCTCTAGAGGTAGAAGGAGTGGAGGTAGGTAATTTAAAATACCTTCCCAGGACACACTTTAGCCTGTAGACCTAACCCTGAAAGTTTCATTTTCCTAACCTAAACCCTTTCCAAGATAGCAAGAAGTCAATTAACTAAAATTTTACCATTATATTCATAAGGAGCAAAGTAAAAGACATTCAGTGGTATATTCACTTTATTGGTAAGTCAATGACATGAACAGTCATACATTTACCAAAATTGCTACTGTAAACATAGGGGCCTAGGCTTTCTTTTTACCAAATTTCAAAAAATAGACTAATTAGCATTTAGAGGTAAAAGCATAACTGAATCATGCAATCCTTGCCAATGAGCTTGGGAGGACCAAATTTGCCTACATGGGCCAAGTGATTCCTAAGTCTTACTGGAAGCAGTGGCGTAATTTCATCAAAATCCTAGAGGGGGACATAAGTTGGAGCAAATTTTCCCAAATCAAGTGACAATGACAGTGAAAACAGAAAAATGAGTAATATATTAGGCTACCATAAAGGCAAAGGTATAGGCCTACTAAAGAAATCTGACTACTTCTCTGGATAATTGAATTAAGCAAGCTTATCTTAATTTTGAGATAATTTTTCACAGAAACTGAATTTCAGCTGGGGAGCAAACTGAGGTCTAGAGTGGAAGGGCAAGCTTGGATCTGGAGAGGACAGTTGCCCCATAGCAAGTAACGCCCCTGACTGGAAGTAACTTGTATCAATTAGCCTAACCCTTACTGAGATAAAAAGAAAGCATAATGCCCTTACATTGTGCGATGAGATCCGGTTCCATTTTAAAACTTTAATCCCTTTGAAAATTAAACCATATTTCGCATCTTTGAATATTAAGAACCCTATCTTATTTTTCTCTTTTGCGAAGTGTTCTTAAAACAGCGCCCTCTATTTAAAAGAATGATGTAATTTAATATAGATGCCGAAAGAGCATTCTTCTTCTTCAGCTTAGGCTTTGGGTTTTCAGCTTTAACTATTTTATTTCAATTTTTTTCAATTTTCAATCACCTTCAATAAAAAAATAGAACCAAAAATGAATTGGAACTAAAATGGAGAACTATTTCAAACATAATGATATTTGATGTTGATATAAATGGATCCTAAAACAAAGCAGAAATTAAAATCAATAAGCAAAACTTCAAACAAACAGAAATTACCACAAATAGGAGTAGGACCACCGAATCCTAAGCCTCCTGAGGTCCAATGCATCATTCGCACTTTCTGAAAAGTAAAAAAAAACTTAAAAATTTTGTTTTTGGCTATTATACTACTACTAATAGCTCACCGCAGCACTAAGTAGCCAAGCCACCAGAGTCTGACATAGCTAAGCATTCTCCTCTTCCATCCGAATTTATTCAAATTCTCCCTTTTTATTCCCAATTTGTTTGAATTTACCTCAAATCTTTCCTTACAATCTTTGGCAATGTATCATCTTTCATCCCTACAACCTATACTATCCAATTTGACATTTCTCTCATTATACCCATAGAAAAAGGAACAGAACTACTTTTTCGTACAGGTTAATATTTGAAACACGGTCAGTCGCGTTGATACCTAAAACAATTTGTAGACAATTTCTCTGACAATTTCTTTCGAAAATATAAAATTGAAAAATCGGAAATTATTGAGACTTCTAAGAAATCATATTATTAAATATTGGACAATCAGTCTGCTTTTATTAGTTTTTCTCATTGTCTTGACCAATTTGATGGCTTTTATTTTTGTTTTTGCTGTTAATTTTTTGACAGATTAAAACTTAGCTTGTCAAACTGAATATCACTGTCAATAAAATGAAATAACACTGCAACCTTTTAGAAGATTAATTATACTGCTTAGAATTCATATCGTTGTCAGCAAAGTGCTTATTACATTGCAGTTCAAGATTCATTTCTTCAACTATAGCAGTATCTGTTATCTGTATATTTGATGGGATTTTTATTTTAATTTGCGTTCGTTTTGCATTTCATTTATTCATTAGTTGTAATTTCTGTTGGTTTCAATGTCGATTCAACATTTCTTTTGATTCAACAGGTATTTCTGCGTGTCATAGGTTTTAACCTCACTCTTCGCTTTCATTTGAACACTTCGTTCTGAAAAACGTTCCCTTAAAATAAATTAAGCTCCGTATTAATGACATAGTTTGATTGTTAATTATTAGTAGTAATATTTGCAATTTTTTTTCCAGTATTTCTGGTCAAGAATTGAAATTTTAAATGTGCATTGAAAACGCTGAATGGGAAAAATGAAAAATTGAAATTCTTGGTCTCATAGCAGTGTCAGGGTAAACTTTTCGCGAATTTGTCTTGCCATAACTATAACTGGAAAATACATGGCAGAATGAGCTTGAGGAGTTTTGCCATTCATGGAATTTATACCCTAGTTAAAGACATTGCATTGCATTATATTTTGATTAATGCTTAATTCTTCTGGGTTTGTATGTTTTGATGGTCTTTTTTGGGGAAAGAAACTTCTGCTTAGCTGAGGGATGACTATGGGCTGCCTCCGTATTGGAGTATTTTTTGTGTGTGGAACACCCAGGTTGGTTAGGGGTATATAATAGATAGGATGCGGTGTTTTTGTTAGGGGATTTTAATGCCTAGGTTGGTAGGAATAAAGATACATGGTATCATTGCCTAGGCAAATTTGGCACAGGATATGAAAATAGCAAACGTAATATAATCTGTTACAAATAGCTATCTTGTTACAACCAATACAGTATTCGGTTACAAAAAGGCCCATAAGTTGACAAATACTCAAACGATGGTAAGACGGCCAGCCGAATTGATAATATTATTGTGAATCCAAAATTGGCATGACCCAACACAAGATACTAGGGTTTAATGGAGTACTGCCATTGATTGCAATTAATTTTAAGAACTCTCCCCAAAAGTAGTTTTCGAAGAAAAGTAAGAAACTACATTCAACCAAAGATGAGCATAAAATAAAGTCAAATAATTCTTCAACGCGAAACTACCTAAAATCACCATCAATAAATATATGAAACTCAAAACGAACAGATATTACAATAAATAACCAAGTCAGGCTCAAAACACCCAGAAACCAAAAGGATTAGGGTGACATACCCCATGCTTTCTAAAGTCCCAAACACAATTCGCACTCTACTGAATACAATCGTTATTACAAGTTAGCGTTTAATTTCTCATAACACTAAAAAAAACTGATATCAATTCCTGAAAGTTTTATTAATTTTGTAATTATTAAAACTAAAAAAGTAGAAAATATATAAAATGTATTTTGTTTTCCTCCTCAACAAGCCTGAAATTTATATTCAACAGGGGTTCAGAAACACCCAGTTTCTTGTTTAAAATTCCTCTGTTACGTCATGTCTTATTTATCTACTGTAGTTGTAAGTAAAACAATTATTTGGTCTACTTCACTGAACTATGTCACTTCATTTTTTATCTAGATATTGTGTATAGACAGTAAAACACGTAAAGGCTGTTTCAACGCCAGCTAAACCAAACTGGCTGCGTTGAATTCTAGTTACACAGCAAGTGCGTACTCGCTAACTTGTATTGTCCCCTTGCTGTGCTCCATGCGCTATATCTTACTACTTTGGGATTCACTATATAAGACCAACAAATTGAGGGTTTACTAAGTTTCCTGATGTTTAGTATGAATATATATTTTTTTTTTTTTAAATAGTTACCGACCTTTTGGATGTCGTAAAATATGTAGAGCTCGATGTATTTTGCTTATATTAATATTGTATTTGTTATTGTTCAGAAGTAGATTTTTTCTTTATTTTTCCCCTCATTCCAGTCTATTTTTGTATATTTGTAAGCGGGCAGGAATAAGTTCAACTTATCTTATTGTGAGATTAAACAAAAAAAAAACAAGTTTTTTAAATGAAAATAAGGAGCGACATTAAAACTTAAAACGAACAGAAATTACTCCGTATATGAAAGGGGCTTTTCGTCCTCAACGCCTCGCTCTTTACGCTAAAGTTTGACTCTTTCTCTTAACTCGACTTCTTAAAAATTTAAAAAACTTCCATTTTTTAGAGTTTTGGTTACTATTGATCCGGGTCGCTCCTTACTACAGTTCATTACCACGAACTGTTTGATAACCAGTCTTCCAAATATTTTTGTCTTCTTTGAGATCTACCTGGCCCTAAATATTTGCCCTGTAAGTTACGGGTCTAGCAGAGACGAAGTAGCATCTAGGCTCATTTTTAGGATCACAGCCAAAATTAGTATTAAATTTGATTTCTGAATAGGGATTTACCTGGCCAAGAAAATTATTAATGTCAAATTCAAGCCGATCGGAGACTTACTTTCTAAGACTCAGCTCCTCCTCTGTCTTGAGGTGCATAAAGCAGAAACTGGTAACCACCACTTCCCTCGGTACCGGGATAGCGACAGGAACTCCTCTTTTGACCTTTATAACCCTATAGCCTCCTTCTCAAGTGACCACCCAAGGGTTGTACGATGCCTAATACTTCTGTGTAGACCAGGCGGTTTCAAACACCACATATTAGTCTAGGTTCTAATCCGTTCCTTAGATGTTTTTTTTTTAGTTCAATGCACTACTAGTATTTTTCTCAGACAATTGTGTTTAAACTCATTCAGTCTTCTTTTTTTTTGCTGTTTTTCATCTGCTCTATGATTCATAATTGCATAGGAGAATGAAAAGAACATTACCATTCAAAAATCAAAATTTAAGCTTTTGAGAGTATATTGAGTCCTTCCATAAATTATTTAGCTTGGAAGACGCTGCTCCTGCGTCAACAACTTGTGATATTAACTCCTTGTCACAATTTCCGTCTTGCATTCAAGCACTGCCAAGGTACCAAAATTTGTTATTTTCTTCAGGCTCGAAATCCCCAACACACGGACCTGCTGCCAAGTTTTTAACCACTGAGTTAAACAAGTTTTTTTTCCTGTTGGTATGGATCTGTAATTCATTGAGGGAGACTTTTTTTGCTAGCACATCTATGTTTCTCTGCATATCTTCTCGAAAGTTTGATTGGATAGCTGAATCATTTGCAAGACCACCGTCATGTCGTGGATCAAACGCTCAGGATTGAGTCCAATTTATCTACGAAAGTTGTAAGTCTTTATGACAAAGTCAATGCTTAAAGTAAAGAGTGTTGACGACAAAATGACTAAGTCAAATTTTTTCGAAATCCCATAAAGACGAGTAATATGTGCACTTAACATTCATTGGTTTCTTCAAGTAATACGCTGATTACAATCTTTAAATCACGGCACAATATATTAGGACAGAAACTTTGTTGCTCGTTTTTAAAAACTTCTTTAATTTGCCGCTACATTCTGTTGAAAATAGTCCAGAAAAATATCTTGCTGTCATCTGACAGGAGAATAATTATCCAATAGTTATCACATGCCGAACGTTTCTTCTTCTTAAAAGGTTTAGCAACAGAACTCTTTTAAAAATCAAAGCCCCATTTTCCTACCTCCTGAATCTCTAATTTTTTAGTAGAGAATCATCAAAAGCACTAAAAGTCAATTAGCTTGGCTGAACAGGGTATTACAAGTTCTAGGTAATCAGGAAAAAGCTTTAGGCACTTTTTTATGATGAAGTAATTTTTCAAATTTTTTTTTCTATCCTTTTGACCCTATAGTTTATGGATACAAGTTTGAAGTTTACAAGGGAAAATTTTCAGGCCTTTTTGAATGAACCTATATTCCGAGACAAAAATGTTTTGGCAATCCTATATTTTATTTAAATACTGTCTAATATTTGAATTCCCCTTCCCTTTTCTGAGCCCTCATTCGCGGAAGGAGCATCATTTTAGTAGAGCAGAGTTGCCAGTTACAATTCTTAGATAATTGAGACAGCTTAAATGTCGCACTAAAGCGATTTAGGTACAATTATAAGGCATATTCTGCAACTATATGCAATTTCCTATATTTTACTTGAAATGATTTACACTTTTTTAGCCGACACGTCATTGTTTGATACTATTGATAATCAAAATTTATCAATACAGAACTATTATAAATCTTTAGTTGCTATTATGGGACATATTATGAACTCATATGTAATTTATTACATTGCTTAAGAAACTTATATGCCAATTTTGAAAAATAAGGTAAATCTATATCACAATACAGATTCTTTAGTGACATTCTTATGCTTGGGACTATTCATAGTAATCAGACTATTTTATGATTGCACATGGTAAAGAATGTGACTAAAGGCTCTTTTCCTATTTCAAAAGTTTTAGTAGGAAAAATAACATACAAACACACACGACTACACAAAGTCAAAAACACAGGCAAAAACAGTCAAACACACAGGCAGGCAAAAACAGTCAAACACACAGGCATGGTAGCAAATTAGAGTTTTTCGGTGACAGCTTTTTTTAGATAATTGATATGGCATGTAATGTATGTCACATTAAAGTGATTTATGTACAATCATAAGACACATTCTGCTCTATATGAATGTTACTGCATTGCTTGAGTTTATTGACACTTTTTAGGCTTATATATAATTGTTTCAAACTACTCATAATCAAAATTTGGTAAGTCAGAGCTGTAATAATCAAATTACTAAGAAAATGTGGATTTGTCTGGAGGTTATAGAGGGAACCCTTGGCGAAAGGTCAGGATTTTTGTTCGTCTTTCCTCAAGGGATACTGGTTTGGTAGTGCGAAGAGGGGAAACAAAAGGCAATTAATCCTCGTTAAAGACAATTGCTGAACATCTCTTTTGGACTGCCTCTATTCTCTCCAATGCTTCCTTGGAGATACTAGGAGGCTAAGGAGGTCAGGCGTACTCACAGATTGGGCGCACGAAAGTGAGGAAATCTCTCAGACAGTGTGAATTTTTTTACGGTATTTCAGCGTAGGTATTTGCGTGTTGCAAAATGTCATTAATATTATGATCTCATTTAAATATTTTCAGATGGTAATACACAGTTGTCTCATTGTAACAGAAATAATATGAAAAAAAACTTCGTTTTCTTAAAGAGTTAAAAAGGCTGCGTCCCAAAGTCGAACCTTAAAACGTACAGGAATTAGGAGAGGCAGAAGGGGGGCTGCCGCCCCCCAAACCCCCCGCTTTTAAAGACTCTTTTGTACAGGTTTTTTTGTTGTGGGGGGGACTTCATTGTTACTAAATACTAGTTTCGGCGCAATGGTTCTCCTGTCCTATTGTGTTTAACATTTTTCGAAGTTATTCTATTATTCATTCATTTCATTTTTTTTGTTAATTAAAAAAGGCCTTTCCAAAGCCAAGATCAGGGGGTTAGGGGGGCGGCAGCCCCCCACAACAAAAAACCTGTAAAAAAGTCTTTAAAAGCGGGGGGTTTGGGGGGCGGGAGCCCCCCTTCTGCCTCTCCTAATTCCTGTAAGTTTTAAGGTTCGACTTTGGGACGCAGCCTCTTTAACTCTTTAAGAAAACGAAGTTTTTTTCATATTATTTCTGTACGTTTTTCTACAATCCATGGTGGATGTAATTTAATAATTCCTGTACTCCTCGTACAGGAATTAGGAGAGGAAGTTGGGTGGCTGCCGCCCCCCCCCCAACCCCCCCCCCCCCCGCTTTTAAATCATTGTATAAAATAGAAAAAAAATTAGATAGAATGACCGAAATGTTTCTTTTTTTCTGGAATGGAGCTGGATTTTTATGATGCTTGCAGTCATTCTCGCCGTGCAAAGCTGATTATTTTGATGTACTTGAATGTTGATATTCGCAACTTTTAAGAATTTCAAAAATTAACATGGGCTCTTATTGGGAAATGGGTTTTTCTAAGCTAGAAAATCGGGGGGGTTAAGATTTCCCAAAGAAACTTTCCAGGAAAATTACTCGGAGAATTCCGCGTCGAATGAGTCTTCGTACACCTTCGTACATTCCTGTACGTTTTAAGGTTCGACTTTGGGACGCAGCCTCTTTAACTCTTTAAGAAAACGAAGTTTTTCTCATATTTTGTGAAAAAAAACCGCCCGATAGGGGACTTGAACACTTTGATCCAAGGAATAAAAGTCCCACGCTCTACCGACCGAGCTAACCACCTGCATGTCTGTAAATATAACTTTTAAACAACTTTTAAAAACTTCAAATTAACATGGGCTCTTATGGAGAAATGGGTTAATTGTGGCTAATGCGTGGTTTCTGGAAAACAGAGAAGGAGTTATCGGATCGAGCTGAAATTTCGCGGATAAGCTCCTGGGCCGTAGGGGACCTTAACTTGTAAATTTCAGCCCGATCGGACAACGTTAAAGGGGGGTGGGGTGGGGTTGGGGGGTCGAAACTTTTGGGGGGTTAAGATTTTCCTACGAAACTTTCAAGGAAACTTACTCGGAGAATTCCGCATCGAATGAGTCTTCGTACACCCAGATCCGATGTCGGCTGTGACCTGTAGGCGTCGAGGAAAAAAAAAGAATATGAAAATTAAGTGGCTATGCGTGGTTTCTGGAAAACAGGGAAGGAGTTATCGGATCGAGCTGAAATTTTGCGGATAAGCTCCTGGGCCTTAGGGGACCTTAACTTGTGAATTTCAGCCCGATCGGACAACGTTAAAGGGGGGCTGGAGTTGGTGGGTCGAAACTTTCGGCCAGATTTTCCCCATGAAGGAAAAGTCGGAGGGGGATGAAATTTGGCAGGTTTCTTAGTTGGAGCTCGGGCTACGAAATGCATCCCTCCTCATCCCTCTGCGACCACTGGAACCGAAGATCGCTTAACATTGTCGTGGTTCGCCTCTTTATAGAGGCACGAGTGTGCCTCCTTGATAGCCAATATTTCAGGGGTATAGGGCGAATGATAGAAGGGAAGTCTTAGGGAAGTTAGTTGTTGAATGTGAAGGATTGACTGTTTTAAAGTTTCATTTGATATCTTTTCCAGAATATCAATGGATTTAGAGCACCAGTCAATTTCCATCTATTCAAAAAATCATCAAAATTGTTTCTCATTGCAAAGAACAGAATTAAGCCTATCAGGGTTCACTGTGGTACACTATTGTAAATTAGAAGACAATCGCTTGTGTCCTACATGAAAAGAAAGGTGCAATTATTCCGATTAAATGGGGTCGACCTAAAATTTATCTAAGAGTTTGTCTACCTACAAGTTTATATAGTAAGTATTTAAATCAACATATGTCTGTTGTTAAAAGATTAAGCCAGGCTTCAGGTTTTTCGATTTTGCTGTATACCATTTTCATTTTATATTTCAAAAATATCACAAGCGAAATTCTTTTACTATTGGCTTGAAAAAAATCATCTTGTGATATTATATTTGAATGTGCACTTTCAAAATGTTTTGTACTCTGTTTTGCACAAAGCTCAATGAAGATATGCTTCTTTGAATCAAATATGGTGTATAAGCGCTTTGTGCAAGTCATTTGTGTGAACTCTATTTTGACCAAAGGTCGATGAATATACGCTTCTTTGATTCATATATGTGGTTCAAAATTTTTTATACTCTGTTTTGCACAAAGCTAGATGAAGTTACGCTTCTTTGAGTCAAATATGTGATATGCGAGCTTTTTGCAAATCATAGGTGTTTGTCCTGTTTTGCCCAAAGCTCGATGAAGATACGCTTCTTTGAATTAAATGTGTGGTTCATAGTGTTTCATACTCTGTTTCGCATAAAGCTCAGTGAAGATACGCTTCTCTAAATCAAAAACGTGGAATGCGAGCTTTGTGCAAATCATGCCCGTCTGCTCTGTTTTGACCAAAACTCGATGAAAATACACTTCTTTGAACTAAATTCGTGGTTCAACATGTTTTGTACTGTGTTTCGCCCAAAGGTCGATGAAGATATTCTTCTTTGAATCAAATGTATCGTTTAAAATGTTTTATTCTCTGTTTTACACAAAGATCAATGAAGATACGCTTCTTTGAATCAAATGTATGATTTTTCACACATTTGTTTTGTATAGAGCTCGATAAAGATACACTTCTTTGAATCAAATATGTGATATGTGAGCTTTTTGCAAATCATATATGTGCACTCTGTTTTGCCCAAAGCTCGATGAGGATACGCTTCCTTGAATTGAGTAGTTCATAATGTGTTTTACTCTGTTCAACACAAAGCTATATTCACCGAAGCTCGATGAATATACACTTCTTTGAATCAAATATGTGGTTCAAAATATTTTGTACTTGGTTTTGCCGAGTGAAGATACATTTCTTTGAATCAAATATATTATTCAAAAAGGTTTTGTACTATGTTTTGCACAAGGCTCGCTAATATACGTTTCTTTGAATCAAATTTGACACAGACACAAGCAAACAGCCATTCAGACAAATAGGCACAAAGAGAATTAGCGAGAGACACAGAGGGAGAGAGAGAGTGAAATAGAGAGAAAGAGAGAGGGTGAGACAAGAATAGCTACAAACACAGAGAGTCAGAAAAACAAACATACAAAGAAAGACATGTGGTCAAGTAAACAACCGCTCAAAAACATAAGTACAGTGAGAAAAACAATCAAAAACGGAGTCATACACACAGGTACAGAGAGATAAATACATTCTATCACCTAAAACACAAGAGTCAGACACAAATACACACAAAGACGGACAGAGAGAAAAGCAAACAGCGCTCAGGCTCATAGGCATAGATAGAAAGAGAGAGAAAAAGAGAGAAAGAGAGAGAGAGATAGAGATAGAGAGAGAGAGAGAGAAACACATACGAAAACACAGATTCAGACTCACAAACAGACAAAGAGAGAAACGGGGCCAAGCAAACACACAATCAGACACAGATATACAGATGGAGATAGAGAGAGAGAGAGAGAGAAAGAGAGAGAGAGAGAGAGAGAGAGAGAGAGAAACACATACAAACACACAGATTCGGACACACAACATACGAAGAAAGAAACGGGGACAAGCAAACACCTGGTCAGAGACACAGGCACAGAGAGAGAGAGAGAGAGAGAGAGAGAGAGAGAGAGAGAGAGAGAGAGAGAGAGAGAGAGAGAGAGAGAGAGACAAAAATACGTACAAATACACATAGTAAAACACATAAACACACAAAGACAACAATGGGATCTGCGTCTCTCTGTGCCTGTGTGTCTGATCAGGCATTTGCTTGTTTCTCTTTGTGTGTTTGTTTGTCTGACTCTGTGTCTGAGTAGCTGTTTGCTTGTCCCTGTGTCTGTCTTTGTTTGTTTATGGGTTTGCTTTCCCCGTGCCTGTCTTTGTCTGTTTGTGTGACTGAATCTGTGTGTTTGTATGTGTTTTAGCTCCTTCTCTCTTTACCTTTGTGTCAGAGTAGCCGTTTGCTTGTCTCTCTCTCTCTCTCTCTCTCTTTTTCTCTCTCTCTCTCTCTAACTATGTATTTGAGTGGGTGTTTGCTTATCCCCGTGCCTGTCTTTGTGTATTTGTCTGAATCTGTTTGTTTTTTATGTGTGTTTGTCTCACCTAATCTCTGTGCCTGTTTGTATGAGCGGCTGTTTGCTTGTTTATCTTTGTGTATTATTGTGCCTAACTCTGTGTGTTTAAAAGTGTTTTAATCCCTCTTTCTGTGCCTGTCTGTCTGAGCCGATGTTTGCTTGTTTCTCTTTGTTTATTTGTGTGTCTGATTCTATGTGTTTTTATGTATTTTTTCTCTCTCTCCCTTTCTCTGTACCTGTAAATCTGAGCGGCTCTTTGTTTCTCTCTCTCTTCTCTCTCTCTCTCTCTCTCTCACTCTCTCTCTCTCTCTCTACCAATGTGTCTTGGCGGGTGTACGCTTGCCCCCATGTCTGTCTTTTTGTGTGTATAAGTGTTTTTGTATGTGTTTTGTCCCAGCACAAAACACTTTGAACCACACCTTGGATTAACGGAAGTGTATCTTCGTCGAGCTTTGGGCAAAACATTGTACACACATTTGGATTTACACAAACCTCGCATACCACATATTTGATTCGAAGAAGTGTATCTTTACCGAGCTTTGTGCAAAACAAATGTGTTCAAAACCAGATGTTTGATTCAATGAAACGTATCTTCATCAAGCTTTGGGAAAAACAGAGTACAAAACAATTTGAAAGTGCACATTCAAATATAATATCACAAGATGATTTTTTCAAGCCACTAGCAAAAGAAATTCACTTGTGATATTTTTGAAATACAAAATGAAAATGGTATACGTATGTTACCCATTTTTTGTTTTTTTGTTTTAGAAGAACAATATTTGTAATGACATATTTTTTTTATTTAGTTTTTTTGTTTTGTTCATTTTTTTATTTATTTTTTATTTATTTCAATGCTATTAAAAGTCTTTTCTCGGCGCCTTTTGATATAATATTTTTAAAATCCCACTTTATGTTTACTGAATATAGGATTCCCATAAAAATGTAAACCGGTTTCATTCAACTCAAATAGAAAATTTATTCCTACGTCTGTCATTAGATTTAACCTGTGTATCATACCTAGACAGAAATATGTAAATGAAATGCTGACTGGATTATGCTAATGATGTATTTCTCTTGTAGTATGGTTATGTAAGTAAGTCAATGACCCAAATATAGACAATTCTTAGAGCCAAAATAAGGTTGTTAGTTCTGTAGTGCCTATAGCAATACTACTGAGACTGGATATAGTAATTTAATTTGAACTTTACTTAAAGATGTCTCTACGATGCTTTACTGCCTTACTGGTTGTGACGGAAGAAGAAAAAAAAACACGAGACATCACTGCTTCTCCTGTAAAAAAGTGATTTTAAAAAAAAATTATTAGAAATCTGCCACAGCTTGAAACCCTGAGAATTTAAATCACAATCTATACCTATCAAATAAAAAATAAAAAACACGTGATTATTTATTTTTTAAGAAGTATTTCGACTCATATACTTAGTTTGAAGCACATACCTGCATGCATGTTTATTGGAGTTCATATTCTTCTGACGATTTTGGTCTTTATTCGAATATTTTAGGATTAATAGAAGAGGTAATACTAACGAAGAACTCTAATCTGACAGGACTCTAGACTGACAGCAATAGCCATTAAAAACGTTCTCCGAAATCAAACAATTCGTGGTAACGAATTTGTACTAGGGAGCGACCCTGCTCAATAGTAACCAAAACTCTAAAAACGGAATTTTGACACCAATAGTTACATCAAAAGAATCACATTTTAATGCTGATTTTGAATATATAAGTTTCATCAAGTTTAGTCTTAACCATTATAAGTTGCGAGCGTGAGAAAATTTGGCTTATTTTAGAAAATAGGGGAACCCCTAAAAGTCACAGAATTTTAACAAAAATCAGGTTCAGCGTATCAGAGAACTCTACTATTGAAGTTTCAAGTTCCTATCTCAAAAAATGTGGAATTTCTGTTTTTTGCCAGAAGCCAGATCATTGATGCGTGATATATATATATATATATATATATATATATATATATATATATATATATATATATATATATATATATATATATATTGCAAAGAGAAATCACCAATGCAACAGCACAAACACATTAAAAAAAAAAAAAAAAACAAAGACAGAAGGAGAAAAGGAAGACTGTTTTCCTACAGTAGTGATTAATATAGATCAGCACTTGAATGAGGGCTTAACCCTACTTATCCATACAATCACATAGGTCAAACAGCATAACCATACACAATCAACCATAAAGAATAATCCATGGACAGGTAGTCGAGTATAAGTCGTCATTTACCAAACAATAAAAACAGTAAAAAAAGACAAATAATTCAGAGGCAACATAATATATATATATATAGCCTATATATATATATATATATATATATATATATATATATATATATATATATATATATATATATATATATATATATATATATGTATATATATATATATATTCAGGGGTGATCATATCGACCCAGTGGTCCTAGAATGTTGTGAGAGGACTCATTCTAACGTAAATTAAAAGTTCTAGTGCCCTATTTAAGCAACCAAGAAAACTGGAGGGCAACTAGGCCCCCTCCCAGGCACATTTTCCCCCAAAGTCACCGGATCAAAAATTTGAGATAGCCATTCTATTCAACCTAGTGGAAAACCTAATAACTATGTCTTTGGGGTCGACGAAATCCCCCACAGTCCCCGGGGGGGCTGCAAGTTACAAACTTTGACCATTGTGTACATATAGTAATGTTTATTATGAAGTGTACAGACGTTTTGAGGGGGACTTTTTAACGTTGGGACGGGAGTGGGTAGGGGGAGGGGGTTACGTGGGAGGATATTTCCATGGAGGAATTCAAGGGGAGCAGGATTTTCTAGCATTAACTAAATAAAAAAAATGAGAAACTAAAGAAAAAAAATTCACCTGGAAGTAATGAGTAGCATTAAAACTTAAAAAGAACATAAAATATTCCGTTTATAAGGAGGTTCGTCTCCTCCACAATGCCTAGCTCTTTCTGCTAAATTTTTTTTTTGGTAATTTCAACTATTTATTGTACGGCCCTTGTGATTCAGGGGTCATTCTTAAAGATTCGGGATAAAATTCAAGATTTAATGTAAAGAGCGAAGTATTGGCGAGGGGAAAGACCCCCTCATATACGTAATAAAAATACACAAATATAGAAGTTCGTTACGTGATTTAATTTGTAAGGTACGTATGTTTATTACTAACAAAAACGTTCGTACAAAAAATAGAAAAAATCTAGTTGCATTTTAAGTAGCCAAAAAGTGGAGGGCAACTAGGTCTCCTCCCCTCCCTTTTTTATATCAAAATCATCCGATCAAAACTATGAGAAAGCCATTTAGCAAAAAAATAAATTAATATGCTAATTTCGTTTTAATTATTCATGTGCGGTGAGCCAAAATCAAAACATGTGTTAATTCAAAAACATTCAGAAATTAAATAAAAAACTAAGTTTTTTTTAACTTCAAGTAAGGAGCGACATTAAAACTTAAAACGAACAGAAATTACTCCGTATATGAAAGAGGTTGTCCCTCCGCAACGCCTTACTCTTTTCGCTATTTTTTTTTTTTTTTTTCAAAAAGCAGAGTTGTGACAGAGTCGCCGATAAACTTTTAATTTCGCTCCTTACTTGCAGTTAAAAAATAATTTTTTATTTAATATTTAGGTAGAGATTGACCGTATAATAAATAGATATGGCGGGAGTAGAAATAAAGAAATGTACTTTTTCTTATAAAACTGTGAATTCTGCAACTTAAGCAAAATATACTGAACTTTAAAAAGTGAAAGATAATCCACGTTGTTACAAAAAGTGAAATTTTGATTAGTAACTTCTGATATTTCCTCAAAGTTGACTTTGTTTATTAAAACATAATTTTTAGAATGAAATAGTGACTAATTAATGTTTTATTACCTGTACCCAAAACCCTCGTTTAAAATGTCTTCTATGTATTTCTGTCTCTTTGTTCTATTTTTCTTGTTACACCCCTAAAAGAATTAATATTTAATGTTTAAAACATCTTTTATGAAGATAAAAGATGTATCTTAATCCGCATATCCTTCTCTTCATTACTAGCATAATTACTAAGCGATGCCACAAGGTTATGCGACATGCTAAATGGTTCGCCCTGTGTTAAAAAGAATGCATGACCCCAAAAGATGGTTCAAGACCATTTTTTTTTTTCAATACAATACAAACTCACTCACTATAGTGGTAAGAAGTGCAAAGGCGAAAAATCATGCTTAAATATTAAATATCCTTTTTTAATGATGGTGAACAGCTTTTTAGTTTTCATTGCGGCGTAGTTTTTTTTTAACGTACTATTTTTTTTTATCAGTATACCATTTTAATATCAACAAATTTATTAGAACTCTAACCCTCACCAGATTTTAGATTAAATTTATGACCATTTCCACTACCTACCTACGACGTATAATTGTTGAGGTTCCTTTTAAATTGCTGGTATTTTTTGTCCACAAGTTTATCAAAGCAACCTATTATGTACCCCGCTAAAGAAAATCCTGGATCCGCTACTGGCCCCGCCAGGATTTCCTACATTCATCTCAATCATGTTTAATCCCTTTATCCACAACATCAGTGGATATTATAGTCACCAGGTAGAAGTAGTTGTGTACCCCTGTCGCTCAGATGACGTCATGCATACTTAACCAACAAGTTTGATAATACAATGCAATAAAAATGAACCAGTGCCAAGCTAGAAGTACAGAATATAGCTTAGTGAAAATAATTTATTTTTATTGTCTTAATAAGTTCTAATAATTGTGTGTCATTATTAAGATTATTATAATGGGATGCTAAGATGCGGATCGGATATATTTTCACTATTTCTCTCATATTAGGTAACTTTATCTAGCCTACCAGTTTTGGCATTCTGCATTCTAGGACTATTAATAGTTAATACCCATAACCTCCTTCAGTCTTATCGGCATTAGGCACATAGGCTCTGCAGAAATTTATTTCAGGAGTGAGAGGGTGTTGGCGGGGGTCGAATTTCCAGCATTTTCGGTAAAATTCTAGTTAGTTGACTTCTTGCTATCTCAGAAAGGGTTTAGGTTAGGAAAATGAAACTTTCAGGGATAAATCTACAGACTAAAATATGTCCCGGGAAGGTATTTTGAAGCAACTACCTCCACTCCTTCTCCCTCCAGAGGGCCCTGACCTCTGATGACCTTTAAAAATATGTGTTATAAAAGTGAAACCTTGCAAAATAGATCTTCTGCTTGAATGAAGCACAACAAAATTGTTTTCAGCTTCATAACTTTGCTCAATTTCATTTTATAAGGTTTTAAAGATATGCAAATACATTTCCTAAATTTTGAAGAAAGAAAACATTGATATGGCTCAAAATTCTACTCAAATAACAGGAATTGCATTTTCAGAACTAAAGGCAGAGAAAAAGCAACTAGTAACTGAAAATTAAGGTAAAATATTGTTTTGTCAAAATTTCAATAGGTACCTGTCATGTGCGCAAATTTCAGGGCCCTCTAAAGGGAGAAGGAGTGGAGATGGGTACTTTAAAATACTTTCCCTGGACACACTTTAGCCTGTAGACCCTTCCCTGAAAGCTTCATTTTCCCAACCTAAACCCTTTCCGAGATAGCAAGAAGTCAATTAACTAGAATTTTACCGAATGAACAGAAATTATTCCGTATATGAAGGGGTTGGCCCCCTCCTCAATACCTTGCTCTTCACGCTAAAGTTCTTAGCACTTTAAAAAGCTTCGTATTCTAAATAAACGGTTCTTGTGTTTCAGGAGACGTTCTTTAAACAATTGGGACAAACAGTTAAACTTTAACATAAAGAGCAAGGTATTGACGAGGAGGTAAATCCCTCCATATACAGAGTAATTTCTGTTCGTTGTGAGTTTTAATGTTTCTCCTTACTTCTAGTTGAATTTTTTTTATTTAATTTCTGATTGTTCTTTCAGATAATGCTGGTGAATTTGGCCCGTCCTCCATGAAAAATTCCCTACCCTCGCGAAAAACTCATCCATGGAAAGTTCCTCCTGTGTAGAAATACACCCCCTCCGTAAAATTCCTTCCGTGCAATTCCATCCTCGCTGGAACCTCCCCTCCTTTCCGTAAAATTTCTTGGGCCAATGTTCCTATCAATGTACTCAATGTACCTGAACAATTGTTTAGGGTCATGAAACTATTGTTAATAGATGCATTTTGACTTTTGGAACATCTTTTCTCTCTTGCAAAACTACCGCAAACTCACCGTTATGGAGTTATTATATATTTGCACACTAGGGGGGGTGGGGGTAAAGCATAGCATATATTAAATGCAGCAATGGTTAGTTTACGTATTTAATATATGGTATGCTTTACCCCCACCCCCCTAATGTGCAAATATATAGCCCAAATTTGTTTCTAAATTAACTATTACAGATTCGCGATTTTAAATATCCGATCAACGAAAACGGAAATTATTGCAATTCTATATGTGTGAATACAAGAATATTTGGGTTGGAATAACTCCATAACGGTGAGTTTGCGGTAGTTTTGCAAGAGAGAAAAGATGTCCCAAAAGTCAAAATGCATCTAATAACAATAGTTTCATGACCCTAAACAATTGTTCAGGTAATAGGAACATTGACCATTTCTTGTAAAGGATTCAGTCTGAAAAATTCTGCTTAGTAAACTTTCATTTAAAAAGACTGAGTTCTAATCGTTTTCCCGACCACTCCGGAAATTCCCCCTTCTGTTTAAACTATTTCCCAGAAATCCAAACACGCTGAAAATTTTCCCCGGATAATTCATGTGGAACATCTCCACGTGCAAAATTCAGCAGGCAAAGAGAATGTAAGACAAATAAAATTTTGTATAGGAACTCTGTCAAATCCCCTCAGTGTAAAATTTCTCCTGGAAAGTTTGCCCCTGGAAATTTCTCCCCACACGGAAAATTACCTCATGGACTCCTTTACTTCAAAAAATGTCTATATACTTCTCAATAACAAATACCATACGTAAACAATGGGCAAATTTCATAACTTAAATACCTGTCCCCAGGGGCGGGGGGTGGTCATTTATCTCCGAAGGCGCAGTTCTATGGAACCAGAAGAAGACTTTTGAGACAGCCCCTAAACTAGCCTAGAATTTTAGTGGCAATTTTTTTTCGATTTTTTTTTTTTCAGTGGAAATATCATGAACGAAGTATTTTTTGAAATATAGGGGAATGTGGGGGTGCAAATATTTTGGTATAAGTCTTCAACTGGGGCTGTTAAGAAGGAATCTTGTACTTCCATGCATTTTGCCATGCGTCACTTGTTTCAACTTAATGCCCGTAAATTGAATCAAAGCTGACGAAATCAAGAAACGGAAAAGCACATCGGAAATACATAATTTAGGCTTTATATTTGCACATTAAGGGGGTGGGGTAAGGTATAGTGAAGTGCCCACAAAGTGTGTTTTAGCCTACAATTTTTCTGCATATTATGAAGTAAGAATTGTTATAGCCTACAATTTTTCTGCACATTATGAAATAAGAATTGTTTTCTTAACATGTTTCCTTCTCAATACCCACCTAATGTGTATTAATACCCAATGCTTAGCCCATTTCGATGTGTCACGAATCAATACAGCCCACGTTTTTCCTCCATATATGTTTGTTTTGCCCAGTAGATAGCTAGCTGATCCAAGACAAAATAAATATGGACCTATTTTGGGGTTACGAATCAATATGACAGATTGTGTTTGTTATGTTTTGTTTTGTATGCATTAAGGTCCCTGTTTACAATATCTGTCTCTGTTTACAGACCCCGTATATATAAGCCATTTGTTGAAAAAAAAGGTTGCCCAGTATCAAATATTACATATTGATACAACCCACCCTTCAAAATACTTGATGGAGCATCCAAATATTTAATTATTGAGGTCTATGTAGACCTATGTACCTGTCATGTAGGTTTCAAGTCTATCAGAGTTTAAACAAATTTTTGGCTCATTTTTGGGTGTCACGAGTGGATACCGCCAAAATCAGTTTCAAAGTTTGTCTTCTCAAGTTATGTTTGTTTTCAAACAGTTCATGGTAACATCAAAATAATCGTGTTTTTATGCTGATTTTAAATATAAGTTTCATCAAATTTAGTCTTACCCATCAAAAGTTACGAGCCTGAGAAAATTTGCCTTATTTTAGAATGTAGGGAAAATACCCCCTAAAAGTCATAGAGTCTTAACGAAAATCACACCATCAGATTCAGCGTATCAGAGAACCCTTCTGTAGAAATTTCAAGCTCCTATCTATGAAAATGTGGAATTTTGTATTTTTTGCTAGAACCCGGGGAGGGGCTGCAAGTTACAAACTTTGACCATTGTTTACATGTAGTAATGGTTATTGGGAAGTGTACAGACGTTTTCAGGGGGGCTTTTTCGCGTTGGGGGGCGGTTACGTGGTAGGGTCTTTCCATGGAGGAATTTATCATGGGGGAAGAGAATTTCCTTGAAGGGGGTGCAGGATTTTTGTAGCATTATTTAAAAAACAATGAGAAAATAAATAAATAAATAAGTTATTTCAACTGGAAGTAAGGAGTAGCATTAAAACTGAAAACGAACAGAAATTACTACGTATACAAGGGGGTCCGTCTCCTCAATACCTCACTCTTTACGCGAAAGTATTTTTAGTAATTTGAACTATTTATTCTACGGCCTTTCTGATTAAGGGATCATTCTTAAAGAATTAGGACAAAATTCAAACTTTAGTGTAAAGAGCGAGGTATTGACGAGGGGGCAAACCCCCTTATATACTTAATAAAAATATACAAATATAGAAGTTCGCTATGTAAGTTAATTTGTAAGTTACGTATATTTATTACTAATAAAAACGTTCTTAAAACAACTAAAAAGTTCTAGTTGCATTTTTAAGTACGGTAACCAAAATTGAAGGGCAACTAGGTCTCCTCCCTCAGTCCTTTTTTATCAAAATCGTCCAATCAAAACTATGAGAAAACCATTTAGCAAAAAAAAAAAAAAATGCAAATCTCGTTTTAATTATTCTTGGGCGCTGAACCAATATCAAAACAGTTCGTGGTAACGAACTGTAGTAAGGAGCGACCCGGCTCAATAGTAACCGAAACTATAAAAAATGGAATTTTGATACCAATAGTTACATCAAAAGAATCGCATTTTAATGCTGATTTTCAATATATATATATGTTATATATATATATATATATATATATATATATATATATATATATATGTATATATATATATATATATATATATATATATATATATATAATATATATATATATATATATATATATATATATATATATATATATATGTGTGTGTGTTTCATCAAGATCAGTTATACCCATCGAAAGTTACGAGCCTGAGAAAATTTGCCTCATTTAAGAAAATAGGAAACACCCCCTAAAAGCTATACAATCTTAACGAAAATCACACCATCAGATTCAGCGTATCAGAGAACCTTATTGTAGAAGTTTCAAGCTCCTATCTACAAAAATGTGGAATTTTGCATTTTTTGCCAGAAGACAGATCACGGATGCGTGTTTATTTGTTTTTTTTTTTTTTTGTTTGTTTTTCTGTTGTTTTTTTCTTCCCCAGGGGTGATCATATCGATCGAGTGGTCCTAGAATGTTGCGAGAGGGCTCATTCTAACGTAAATTAAAAGTTCTAGTACCCTTTTTAAGTGACCAAAAAAATTGGAGGGCACCTAGGCCCCCTCCCACACTCATTTTTTCCCAAAAGTTACCGGATCAAAATTCTGAGATAGCCATTCGGAAAACCTAATAGCTATGTCTTTAGAGACAACTTACTCCCCCACAATCCCCGTGGGAGGGGCTGCAAGTTACAAACTTTGACCTGTGTTTACATGTAGTAATGGTTACTGGGAAGTGTTCAGACGTTTTCAGGGGGATTTTTCTTGTTTAGGGGGGAGAGTTGAGGGTGGGGGGTTGCGTGGGAGGATATTTCCATGGAGGAACTTTTCATGGGGGAAGAAAATTTCAATGATGGGGCGCGGGATTTCCTAGCATTATTTGAAAAAACAATGAAAAAATAAGAGCTAAGAGCTCATATGGCAGTTGTGACGAGGCGAGAAGAGCTAAGAGCCAAGAGATCATATGGTATGAGCTCTGACAAAATTTTCTGAATCAATAGATTGATTTAAAAAGGAAAATAGGAGGCTTAATGCCGGTCAGGGTTTAAAATAAGAGCTCTGAGTCACGATGTCCTTCTAAATATCAAAATTCATTAAGATCCGATCACCCACTCGTAAGTTATAAATACCTAATTTTTTCTAATTTTTCCTCTCTCTTTAGCCCCCCAGATGGTCGAATCTGGGAAAACGACTTTATCAAGTCAAATTGTGCAGCTCACTGACACGCCTACCAATTTTCATCGTCCTAGCACGTCCAGAAGCACCAAACTCGCCAAGTCACTGAACCCCTCCCCCCAACTCCTCCAAAGAGAGCGAATCCAGTAGGATTCTGTCAATCACGTATCAAGGACATTTGTTTATTCTATCCACCAAGGTTCATCCCGATTCCTCCACTCCAAGTGTTTTTCCAAGATTTCTCCCTCCAACTCCCCCCAATGTCAAAAGATCTGGTCGGAATATGAAATAAGAGCTCTTAGACATGAATTCCTTCTAAAAATCAAATTTCATTAAGATCCGATCATCTATTGATAAGATAAAAATACCCCAATTTTCACGTTTTCCAAGAATTCCGGTTTCCCCCTCCAGCTCCCCCCAATGTCACAGGATCTGGTCGGAATTTAAAATTATAACTTTAAAGCACAAGATAATTCTAAATATAAAATTTCATTAAGATCTGGTCACCCTTTCGTAAGTTACAAATACCTCAATTTTCAAAATTACCCCCCCCCCCCAATTCCACCAAAGAGAGCAGATCCGGTCCGGTTATGTCAGTCACGTATCTTACACAGGTTTCTATTCTTCCCATCCAGTTTCATCCTGATCTCACCGCTTTAAGTATTTTCTAAGATTTCCGGTCCCCAATTACCCCCCCCCCCCCCAATTACGCTTGATCCGGTTGAGATTTAAAATAAGAGATCTGAGTTACGAGTATCTTCTAAATATGAAGTTTCATGAAGCTCCGATCAATCCTTCATAAGTTAAAAATACGTAATTTTTCTTATTTTTCAGAATTAACCCCCCTCCCCAATAGAGCGGATCCGTTCCAATTATGTAAATCACGTATCCGGTCTCCAGTCAGGATTTAAAATAAGAGCTTTGAGACACGATGTCCTTCTAAATATCAAATTTCATTGAGATCCGATCACCCGTTCGTAAGTTAAAAATACCTCATTTTTACTAATTTTTCAGAATTAACCCCTCTCCCAACTACCCAAAAAAAGCGGATCCGTTCCGGTTATGTCAATCATGTATCTAGGACTTGTGCTTATTTTTCCCACCAAGTTTCATCCCAATCCCTCCACTCTAAGTGTTTTCCAAGTTTTAGGTTTCCCCCTCCCAACTCCCCCCCCCAATGTCACCAGATCCGGTCGGGATTTAAAATAAGAGCTCTGAGACACGATATCCTTCTAAATATCAAATTTAGTTGAGATGCGATCACCCGTTCGTAAGTTAAAAATACCTCATTTTTTCTAGTTTTTCAGAAATAACCCCCCCCCCCCAACTACCCCAAAGAGAGCGGATCCGTTCCGTTTATATCAATCATGTATCTAGGACTTGTGTTTATTTGTCCCACCTAGTTTTATCCCGATCCCTCCACTCTAAGTGTTTTCCAAGTTTTAGGTTTCCCCCTCCTAAATCCCCCCCAATATCACCAGATCCGGTCGGGATTTAAAATAAGAGCTCTAAGATACGATATCCTTCTATACATCAAATTTCATTGAGATCCGATCACCCGTTCGTAAGTTAAAAATACCTCATTTTTTCTAATTTTTCAGAATTACCCCCCGTTCCAACTACCCCAAAGAGAGCGGATCCGTTCCGATCATGTCAATCATGTATGTGGGACTTCTACTTATTTTTCCCATCAAGTTTCACCCCTATCCCTCCACTTTAAGTGTTTTCCAAGATTTTAGGTTTCCCCCCTCCAACTCCCCCCAATGTCATCAGATCCGGTCGGGATTTAAAATAAGAGCTCTGAGACACAATATCATTCCAAACATCAAATTTCATTAAGATCCCATCACCCGCTCATAAGTTAAAAATACTTCATTTTTCTATTTTTTCCGTTTTAACCGGCCCCCCACTCCCCCCCAGATGGTGAAATCGGAAAAACGACTATTTCTAATTTAATCTGTTCCGGTCCCTGATACGCTTGCCAAATTTCATCGTCCTAGCTTACCTCGAAGTGCCTAAAGTAGCAAAACCGGGACCGACAGACAGACAGACCGACAGAATTTGCGATTGCTATATGTCACTTTGTTAATACCAAGTGCCATAATAAATATGAAAAGTTTTTTCTACTGAAAGTAAGGAGCAGCATTAAAACTTAAAACGAACAAAAATTATTACGCAAATGAGGGGTTGATCTCCTCGTTATACCTCACTCTTTACGCTAAAGTATTTTTAGTAATTTCAACTATTTATTCTACGGCCTTTGTGATTCAGAGTGTGATTTAAGTTCTAAAGCTCAAAGCTCAAAGTCACTAAAGCTTAAATGGGACATTTAAGCTTTAGTGTAAAGAGCGAGGTATCGACGAGGGTTGAACCCCCTCATATACGCAATAAAAACATACGAATATAGAAGTTTGTTGCGTAAGTTAATTCGTAAGTTACGTATAGTTTTTACCAATGAAAACGTTTGTAAAAAAAACTAAAGTTCTACTTGCCTTTTTAAGTAATCAAAAATTGGAAGAGATTTTGGTCTCCTCCTTCACTCCTTTTTTCTCAAAGTCTTCCGATGATTGCAATTAATTAATATGCAAATTTTGTTTTAATTATTTATTTGCGGGGAGCCAAGATCAAAACATGCATTAATTCGAAAACGTCCAGAAACTAAATAGAAAAAAAAATTTAGCTGAAAATAAGGAGCAACATTAAAACTCATCACGAACAGAAATTACTCCGTATATGACATGGGCTTTTCCTCCTCAACGCCCCGCTCTTTACGCTAAAGTTTCTTACTGTTTTAAAAAGTAGAGTTAAGAGAAAGAGTCAAACTTTAGCGTAAAGAGCGGAGAGTTGAGGAGGAAAAACCCCTGTCATATACGGAGTAATTTCTGTTCGTTTTAAGTTTTAATGTTGCTCCTTACTTTCATTTAAAAAAAACTAGTTTTTTTTCTAATTAATTAAATAAAAAAACAAACAAGCTAAGTAAGGAGCGACATTAAAACTTAAAACGAACAGAAATTATTCCGTATATGAGAGGGGCTGTCCCCTCTTCAACGTCCCGCTCTTTACGCTAAAGTTTATTTTATTGCTTTAAAAAGTAGAACTGTGACAAATAGTGAAACTTTAGCGGAAAGAGCGCGACGTTGAGGAGGGGACATCCCCATCCATATACGGAAAATTTCCTGTTCTTTTTAAGTTCTAATGTCGCTCCTTACTTTCAGTTGAAAAAACTTATTTTTATGGCACTTGGTATTATCCAAGTGACATATAGCAATCGCAAATTCTGTGGGTCTGTCGGTCTCTCTGTCTGTCGATCCCGGTTTTGCTACTTTAGGCACTTCCAGGTAAGCTAGGACGATGAAATTTGGCAGGCGTATCAGGGATCGCACCAGATTAAATTAAAAATAGTCGTTTTCCCGATTTGACCATCTGGGGGGGGGAGTGGGGGGCCCGTTAATTCGGAAAAATAGAAAAATTGAAGTATTTTTAACTTACGAACGGTTGATCATATCTTAATGAAATTTGATGTTTGGAAGGATATCGTGTCTCAGAGCTGTTATTTTAAATCCCGACCGGATCTGGTGACATTGGGGGGGAGTTGGGAGGAGGGAACCAAAAATCTTGGAAAACACTTGGAGTGGAGGGATTGGGATGAAACTTGGTGGGAAAAATAAGCACAAGTCCTGGATACACGATTGACATGACCGGGATGGATCCGCTCTCTCTGGGGTAGTTTGGGGGGGGGGGGGTAATTCTGAAAAATTAGAAAAATGAGGTATTTTTAACTTACGAACGGGTGGTCGGATTTCAATGAAATTTGATATTTAGAAGGATATCGTGTCTCACAGCTCTTATTTGAAATCCCGACCGGATCTGGTGACATTGGGAGGAGTTTGGGTTGGAGGAACCTAAAATCATGGAAAACGCTTAGATTGGAGGGATCGGGATCAAACTTGGCGGGAAAAATAAGCAGAAGTCTTAGATACGTGATTTACATAATTGAAACGGATCCGCTCTATTGGGGGGGGGGCTAATTCTGAAAAATTAGAAAAAATGACGTATACGAAGGAGTGATCGGATCTTCGTGAAAATTCATATTTAGAAGGACCTCGTAACTCAGATCTCTTATTTTAAATCTCAACCGGATCCAGCGTCACTAGGGGGGCAGTTGGGGGACCAGAAATTTTAGAAAAAACTTAAAGCGGAGAGATCAGCATGAAACTGGATGGCAAGAATAAAAACCTGTAAGATACGTAAGATATATAAGATACGACTGACATAACCGGACCGGATCTGCTCTCTTTGGTGGAGTTGGGGGGGGGGGTAATTTTGAAAATTGAGGTATTTGTAACTTACGAAATGGTGACCAGATCTTAATGAAATTTGATATTTAGAAGGATCCTGTGCTTTAAAGCTCTAATTTTAAATTCCGATCAGATCCTGTGACATTGGGGGGAGTTGGAGGTGGAAACCGGAATTCTTGGAAAACGTGAAAATTGGGGTATTTTTACCTTACGAATAGGTGATCAGATCTTGATAAAATTTGATATTTAGAAGGAATCCATGTCCCAGAGCTCTTATTTCAAATCCCGACCAGATCTTTTGACATTGGGGGAAGTTGGAGGGGGGAAATCTTGGAAAACACTTGGATTGGAGGAATCGGGATGAAGCTTGGTGGATAGAATAAGCAGATGTCCTTGATACGTGATTGGCGTAACAGTACTGGATTCGCTCTCTTTGGGGGAGTTGGGGGGAGGGGCTCAGTGATTTGGCGAGTTGGGTGCTTCTGGACGTGCTAGGACGATGAAAATTGGTAGGCGTGTCAGGGAGCTGCACAAATTGACTTGATAAAGTCGTTTTCTCAGATTCGACCATCTGGGGGGCTAAAGGGAGAGGAAAAAT